>NW_012267217.1:61987789-62013974 GCF_000151885.1 Dipodomys ordii
GGGCGGTGAGCCGCGACTTACCTGGAGCAGAAGCCAGCGCCGGAGCCTGGAGGAACCGGTAGGGCGGTGAGCCACGACTTACCTGGAGCAGAAGCCAGCGCCGGAGCCTGGAGGAACCGGTAGGTTTGCAAGTGGTGTGGATAAAGTTCTGGAGACTGAGGGTAGACTAGCTTGAAAGACAAAAAGTCCTGGGGGTCCGGTCTTCAGGACCCTCCCCCACTTTCCTGAAGTTTATTCCAAGTCCACCCTCTGAAAATGGGAGAGAAATCCCAGTCTCCCAGTAAGGGGAGAAGAAAAGTAACTATTTCACAACAGGATCAGGAAAAAGTAACCATTTTTTAAGCCCAGAACATTCTGTTCTCCCTAACCAAGGCCTGCTGGGAAGGGACACTGCTTTACCAGTGCCTTATCTTCCCAAGGGGAAGGGCTAGGAGGCAGCTCCTCCTGAAGCCTTCAAGTCCCACATCAGGGCAGCAAGAGAGAGGCTGAAGGTCACAGCCCAAGGACACAGGCCCACTGTGATTCTTCCTAAGTCCATAGAACGCGGATGTGTCCTGGGGTGGCCATTACACAGACTAAAAACTCAAGGGCTTAAATACCAGAGATTTATTTATCTCGTCATTCTGGAGACTAAAGTCCCCAAGTCAAGATGTTGCCACTCTAAGGTTAGCGGGCCCTTTCTGCCCCTTCAGACTGCTGCTGCTTGCTGGCTGTCCACAGCAGCCCTGGGTTCTCACAGCTTCAGTCCAGCCTCTTCCTCCATCATCACGCGGCCTTTCCTCCACAGGGCAGACACCACTGAACCTCTGTCCTATCAGCGTACAAGTCTCACAGCTAACCCATACAGACAGATCAGTAGGAGAAAGCACATGAATGTGTTTAATAGTGTGTGTGTGGGGGGGGGGGTGTGAATGTGCAGTACTGGGGCTTGAACTCAGGACCTTGGGCTCTTGCTTAGCTTTTTTACTCAAAGCTGGTGCCATACCATTTGACCCACAACTCCAGTTCCAGCTTCCTGCCAGTTTATTGGAAATAAAAGTCTCTTTGATTTGTCTGCCCCAGCTAGCTTTGAACCATCATCCTCAGGTCTCAGCTTCCTGAGTAGCTAGGATTACCGGTATGAGGCACTGGCGCCTGGCTTGGATGTATTTCATATAAATGTGATGTGACCCAGGAGGACAATTTGTTCTGATAAAATATGAGAGATGAGGTAATTGAAAAAGACGAAAGGTCATTTCTAACCATTCTAGGAAATGCAATGTCAAGGTGCCCTCATGTGTGCCATCTAGATTGAGTCCAGGGTGGCATCCTGAAAGCTGTGTGGCTCAAAACAGATGAACCGGCCCCCAAATCCCATTTTACAGTATTATCAATCCATTCTTCTGCATACAGCCCACATGACCTAATATCACCCCATTAGGCCCCATCTCTGGAGACTGTTGATCTGGGGTTTAAGGTTCCAGGGTCATATTCAAACCATGCAGAAATGAAGACCCAAAGAAGCTTCTGGAGTCAAACTCTTACATCCAGGGTTGGGCAAAGAACAGTTAAGTTGTGGAGATGAGATTAGGCAAAAGGGTTTGGCTATGATGGTTAATTGAATAGAATAGTGACTAGGAAGATAAGATTAGGTTAAGATTAGTGTTTGTATAGATTGTAGGGGTATCTTTCTGCTTTAACTGTTATTCTTTTTTTGGTGGCATTAAGGCTAAAAATCAAAGATTCATCCTTGCTAAACAGGCACTCTACCACTTGAGACACTTCCAGCTCTTTCTGCCCTATTTTCTTTTTTGATAGAGGCTCACAGGTCTGGCCCTAGATGGAGCTCCTGCCATCTATGCCTTCTGGTAGCTGGCTAGGCAGCTACCTACCACCATGCCCAGCATGCACCACCATACCCAGTATGCCACCATTCCCAGCTTATTGGTTGAGATGAGCGTGACACTATCTTTTTACCAGGGCTGGCCTCAAACTGTAATCCTCTCAATTTCTGCCTCCTGGGTACTGAGAGCACAGTGCATGCCACCATGCTCAGCTGACTGTTACCCACAGTTCAAGGCCAGCCCAAAAAGTTCATGAGACCCCATCCCAACCAGTAAAATCTGAGCGTGGCGTTGCATGTCTGTCATCTAAGCTACATAGGAAACATAAACAAGAAGATTATGATCCAAGCTGACCCAGGCGTAAGTTCAAGATGCTGTTGGGAAAACAACTATGACTAGGAACAAAACAAAAAAAGACTAGGGACATGGCTCAAATGGTAAAGTACTTGCCTAAAAGCATGAGGCCCTGAGCTTAAACCCCAGTACCCACCAAAAAAAGAAGGATTGAAGGACTTTTCCTTCCCTTTTGGGAAGGAAGGAAGGATGGACAAGTGCAGTGGATAGAAAAGTTACAAATGTAATAGGCATTAGTCCAGTTTCCTTAATAATTTCCTTAAATGTAAATAGTCTAAATAAACCAATTTACAAAACCAGAGACTGTTAGACTGGATTTAAAAACAAGACCCAACTATATTGTCTACAAGAAACCCACAAGCCAGGTGCCAGTGGCTCACATCTGTAATTCTAGCTATTCAGGAGGCTAAGATCTGAGGATCGTGGTTCAAAGCCAGCCCAGGCAGGAAAGACCATGAGACTCTTATCTCCAATTAACCGCTCAGAAAACCGGAAGTGGTGCTGTGGCTCAAGTGGTAGAGCGCTGGCCTTGAGCTGAAGAACAAAGGGACAGCACACAGGCCCAGAGTTCAAGCCCCACAACCTTCAAAAAATAAGAAGAAAGAAAGAAACCCACTGACAACCAAGATACAGAGAGATGAAAAGTAAGGGTCTCTAAATATTAATACTCATGATAAAGAGAGTAAGTATGTGAAAGCAGATGTTCTTAAAAAATGGCATTAGACCACAGGAAGAAAGGAGATTGCCCTGGGGAACCCCAAAATGTCCTGCCCCTCCACTTACCTCAGTTGAATGAATGTCTTACAGTCTAGCAGGTATTAAGCACAGAAACCATGAATGAAATCTCACTGGGACAAGAAATAATTATTCCTGTTCTGTAATATTGAACTTTCTAAATTTGACCACTATTTTTTATTTGGAAAGGAATACAACCATTTTTTTAACCTTGGACAAGTTTTATTGAAGTATAGGGGGCTTGGAGTTCTGTTCCTTCCCACGACCAGCCTAAGAGTCACTGGCCCAAGCTAGAGGAGTTTACTGAATTACATTTGACCTCTAGGGCATGGTTAAATATTAAAGATACATAGTATAAGGAACTGATAGGCTGTAATGAAACCTATCATTAATCCTTACCCACGAGTAAGACACTAAAGAAGAAAAGAAACCCATCTTGTGATTGCCTGAGCTTAGTGGGCCTCATAGCCTGGCCCTCTCTCAGAGACCTTGCGACCTTCTCTTCCACATAAAGTTCCCTGAGCGCCTCCTCAGTGCTCATACCTGCCATGCTTCCCTCAAGGACTTGAGACCCTGAAATCTTTTAGGGAATGAGAAGCTGGGGTCAGTCTTTAGCTGCTTCCTGCTGGTATGGGGGATAGCCTAGATCAGAAGTCCATGAAGACAGTGGGACAGCAGAAGTCCCAGGCCCTGGATGGCCCAGGGAGCTCTGAGGAAGGAGGTGCATCCTTTGTAGATGGCAACCAGTAATTGCGTAACTGAGGGTAACAGTGGTAACCAGTGTGACAGGAAGAACAACAGAAGATCAGAAATAGGAAGCACCCAAAGATTCCTGTCTCTTTTTAATCGTGTGTGTTCCAAGAGAACGGAAGACTCCACAGGTTCCTAGTGAAGTCAGATAGTGTGTCTCAAGAATGGAGGTCCCCCCATGCCATCCAGATCTAGGGTCCAGATCTTTTGTGTTCTGAACAAAGAAGTGATCAGGATACAGACAAAAGGCAGTGAAACATAGGCTAATGGAGAACACCCTCCAGGAAAGAACAGGCTGGGGTCAGCAGACTTGCTGGAACAGACTGAGAGAAGGTGCTGCAGCCTCGAGGCTTCACTGGGGAGATCAGGAAAGCCTGGCGGGTCACTGGGTGTGGCCAGGGCAGTAGTTTGTTTGGCCTGAATGCTGATGGACAGGTTGATTAAAAGGTAGAGCTTTCTTCTATACCCTGAGCTAGCATGCTCCCAGATCTGTCGGGATTTGAGGGGAGAAATGTATATAGCATGCTCCTCATAGTCATCTGGCAGTCTCATTGTCCCTCCCCACCTCACCCCCACACACAGGTGCACCAGTGGCAGCAGTTCCCTGCAGAGCAAGTATCTGTTTATCAGGATGCCGTGCCAGTTACGCTGGCTGCAGGACTTTAATAAGCACTTTTGTTTTTTTTCATTTCCAGTCCTGGGGCTTGACCTCTGGGCCTGGGTGCTGTTCCTGAGCTTCTTTGTCTCAAAGCTAGTGCTCTACCACTTGAGCCCCAGCACCACTTCTGATTTTCTGGTGATTTATTAGAGATAAGAGTTTCACGGCCTTTCCTGCCGCAGCTAGCTTTGAACCACAATCCTCAGATCTCAGCCTCCTGAGTAGCATGAGCACCACTACCCAGCAATAAGCACTTTTTCTCAGCACTTTTTGGCAGTCTTGGAGCAATCTTTTGGGGAGGTCTTGGGGTGTTCTTTAGACAGAGGTGCATCTGTGGGCAGACCCATGGGCTGCTCTTCACAATGGACCTGACAACAATTCGCTCTGAACTATCCACCTGCCTAAATGGTAGTGACCTGGGCTCAGTTACTTTGGCTGAATTGTCCTGAATATGGACAACAGCATAAGCCTTCTTCAGGGCACGCGTTGAATCAAGTGCTGGAGTTAGGATGTCAGGCCCATCCTGTTTTGCAATATTGCCCCTCTCCTTTCAACTTTTAGTAGATGCTGGTGCCATGCACTTGAGTCTCCAGAACTATGAGCTAAATCAACCTCTTTTTCTTAATAAGTACCTGGTCTCAGGTACTTTATTATAGTAACAGCCCACACACATGCAAGCAAGAAACACAACGAACAGGCTGTACAGATGGGATGGATTTGAGGGGTGACCAGAAGGAAAGTGACAGGGGACTCTTTCAGGGTTTGGGTTTGTGAAACTGGAGAAAGGGTGGTGGCTGCCGGGGAGGTAGAAGATGCCGGTGCAGGCCACTGGACACAGCGAGGAGAGGCCTAGGGAAAGCCTAGGGAGTGGTGTCCTTCCTGCACTGCCTCCCATTACCCACAGACTCCAAAAACCTATGCATTCTTGGTGTGAGCCTGACTGAGGTAGTTCACACCCATAATCCTAGCTATTCAAAAAGCTGAGATCTGAGGATCATGGTTGGAAGCCAGCCTGGGCAGGAATGTATGAGACTCCTATCTCCATTGAACCCAAAAAGCCGGAAGTGAAGCTGAAGCTCAAGTTGGTAGAGTGCCAGCCTTGAAGGGAAAATCTAAGGGACGGGGTGTCCAGACCCTGTAGTCAAACCCCAGAACTGCCCCCCCACACACATACACACTATTCTTGGTGTGAGTGCATTTTACATGAAAAAAAATGCACCAACAGGATGGAAATTTTCTTCCAGGTGGACACAGGAAAAATTGGAGTTGAAGAGGGCAGAGATTTGAAACATGGAGTCTGGGGGTACAAATTCCCAGAAACTAGTAAGTGTAAGTCTGGAGGCAGCCAGGTTTTCTGGGGTTCCTGGCAGCTCTGGCTGCAGCTTGCTGTCTCAAAACAACAGGAGCTCACTCTCACCACCACAGCAGCTCAGAACCACGGCGTCCTCAGGGCCCCCTCCATCCAGCTCTGTGCGTTTCCATTTGGTAGCTCCAGATGCTCCTTGGTGGTGGCTGTCACATCCCAGCCCCTACCTCTTTCTGCCTTCATGCCTGTCTCCTCTGCGTGTCGCTCCCTGTGTGGCATCGATTCGGGCTCTATCAGAGAATGGTTTCGTGCGTCATTTCATCTGAGATCTGCACAGTTCCTTTTGCCAAATAACTGGTCACTTACGGCCACTGTGAGCCGAGACAGTCGCACAGCAGCAGGGCGGGAGGCAGCGGTCCCACCTGCTATCTTTCTGACTTGGTACCAGGGCCTTGTGGCCAGGGCCACTCATACTGGAACCACTCAGCCAACCCCCCCCCCCCAGACTCTCACCACTGAGGAACGCAGAAGGCATTCTGGGAAATCCGAGTAGGCCCCAACTAATCAGATGATCTCTCTTGATGGAAGGCTCTTGCCCTCAGACCTCACATGTTCTGTCCCCTATCAGACTTAAAACATTGAACATTGGTCTTATATGTCCAAACCCCTGAGAGCACTCATTGTGTGTGTGTGTGTGTGTGTGTGTTTACTGAGGCTTGAATTCAAAATGTAATACTTTTGCTTAAAAGACTGGCCCTCTACCATTTAAGCTATACCTTCACTTCTGGCTCTTTACTGGTTAATTGGAGATTGGAGTTTCCTGGGCTGACTTGGAGCCATCACCTTCAGACCTCATTGATAAATTAACCCTGTATTACCTGCAGCAACATGGGGCCAGCCCTGGCTCAGATCCCTGTGGGTGGTGGTAGATGCCCCAAGTTAGTACAGAACGCTGCCAAGCATCTTCTAGCCCTCCAGGCTCCAGGCCCAGCCACACCTCAGCAAAACCCACCAGCAGGCAGCGCTCGCTCATCCTGGGGAAGGTGAGGTTGGAAGGAAAACAAGAAAAAAATGTATTCACATCCGGGCACCAGTGGCTCACGCCTGTAATCCTAGCTACTCAGGAGGCTGAGATCTGAGGATCACAGTTCAAAGCCGACCCGAGCAGGAAAGTCCATGATACTCTTATTTCCAATAAACCACTAGAAAACCGGAAGTGGCACTGTGGCTCAAGAGGTAGAGCACTCACCTTGAGCTGAAGAGCGCAGGGACAGCACCCAAGCCCAGAGTTCAAGCCCCACAACCGACAAAAAAAAAAATGTATTCACGATTTTTTAGATTTTTTTCTCTTTTCCTCCTCTACTTCTAGATGTTCCCATTGGTTTTCCCAGGATCTGAGCAGGAAGGCGTCCAGGTGAGCTGCAATAGGCCAGTCCCTCCAAGGCAGAAGTGAGCCCAATGGCTCCTACAGTGGGCCTGAGAACCCCCCCCCCCCCCCCGGGCAGAGGCAGAGAAAGGGCTGCGTGGGAAGGGGGAGGGGTGCGTGTGCTCCTGACACTCCCTGCCTTCAGGGGTTTCTTCCACTAAGCGGGACTCTGGAGAGCAGCGACCACCAGGCTTTGCCAATCACTGCCTGGTTGGCTCCCTTCCCCCTGCAGAAATCTCTACCCAAGCCACATCAGGGACAAACAAATACTCTGCCCTCCAGTTCTGCCTTGCAGTGACTGTGGCCGGGGCTAGTCACAAAGAAGGTGGAGAATGTGTTAGAGGATTCCCATGTTCACCCATCTCAGATAGAGCTGTGAAGGTCTTTGCATTAGTCCAGCCTGCAAAATCCAAAAGCTGGAGGCCCCGTGTACCCACACTGCAGTTCCAGTCCATCCTGCTCCCCTCTAGAATGGGAGAGATAAGAAGAAGGAGAAGAAGAAGAAGAAGAAGAAGAGGAAGAAAGAGGAGGAGGGGTGGGAGGAGGAGGAGGGGGAGGAGGAAGAGGAGGAGACATCGTCACCCTCAAAACCAACTGGGAGCTAGAAGCGTGGCTTAAGTGATAGGGCACCAGCCATAAGTAAAAAAGTTGAACCAGAGGGCCCTAAATTTGTCTCCCCCCTTTCACACACACGCACACACACACACACACGCACACAGAGGCCCCCAGCTGATTGGACAAGGCCCACTCACATTGTGGAAGCACATCTGTTTCATTCAATAAGCTTTTGGGAAGAAGAGGCTGTACTAAGATTTGAACTTGTTTCCTACCACTTGAGCCGCACCTCCAGTCCTAAATTAACGTGAATAGTCTCATTTCATGTTGATCTCACTCCATACATTTACAAAAACATCTTGAATACTTAATCAAATATCTGACTACCATGGCCAGCCTTGTTGACACATAAAATCACTACACCAAGGCCTCCTGGGATCCTTCAGATGTCTGCTGCTCCAAGCCTCTCCCCCACTTCTACTCCTTCCAGGCTGAGGCTCCACCCTGATATGTTCTACCCAAAGGAGCCCTGAGACTTGAATTCTTCCCAGGCTTTCCTCTTTCCAGCCAGGTGGATCCCGAGGTCTTGGAGCTACACCCCTCCCCAAGAAGCCGTGGAGATTGTGGACAATGCCTTGAATATGGGAAGAGATCTCCCCCTCCCACCCCCTCCTCCTCCCTGCATCACTTTGTAGCTGTGGATCGGAAGCCTTACCTTGTTTTTCTTGCTTCTACAGGACAGCAGCATGGGAAACTGTAACGTGGGCCACCTGTCTGCTAGCTCTCTCCTACCAGGAAGAACTCATCCCCAGAGCCTAGTCCAGTGCCTGGCCCAGGGCAGGGACTGGGCCCCTGAGCTCCTGAGTCAACACCACGAGGTGCCTCCGATCTGGTGAGGTTAAAGGGACCAGGACACACTCAGGGGCACTCATGCAAGTGCATCTGTTCCTAGGCTTTGCAGAAACAGGAGCAAAATGAACTTTGGAGAGTCCCAATTTTGCCCCCAGCTCTTCTGCATCTAGGAGGCTCCTCAAGGCCACCTGGATTCCAGAGGACGCTGTTAATTGGTTAATTGGTTCCTGGTGGTGATGGGGTCCACTCTCCTGGGCTCCCGTCCCGCAGCGCCCCCTGGTGGTGATGGGGTCCTGTCTCCTGACCTGCGTTCCCGCAGCGCCCCTGGTGGTGAGCACCGCTTCACCTGCTTCTTTTCAACCAGGCCTCCTCCAGTAGTGTCTTGTCTGCCACTTGGCTTGGAGAATCCAGGAAAGCAGGACATTTATTAATCCCTCCCACACAAGGCAGGAGTTCCCTTTGTTTACCTTTTCTATTTCTAAAGCATGGTACTGCATGGTGGTGTCCCATCAATGTTTACAATCTTTATGTATAGACAAATCAGTTAACATTTTTTTCAGATTTTTTTATTATTATAAAGGTGATGTACAGAGAGGTTACAGTTACAGATGTCAGGTAATGAATATATGTTTTTGGACAATGCCATCCCTTCCCTTGCTGTTTTTTTCCTCCTTCCCCCACTCATATGTTATATACAGTAGTTTCAACAGTGTCTACTGATACCACTGCTGTATTTATTCATCCTTTGTCCCTCCATTTCTGTGCCCCTTTTGCCCTCCAAACAAGACAAAAAGAAAAAAAACAACAAAGGAAAAGACCTTGTTTCCATTTCCTGGATCTATGGGGCTGGGAAGGTGGCTCAGTGGTAGAGTGCTTGCCTCGCATGCATGAGGCCCTGGGTTTGACTCTTTAGCACCACATAAGCAGAAAAAGCCAGAAGTGGCGCAGTGGCTCAAGCCTTGAGCTGAAAAGCTGAGGGACAGTGCCCAGGCCAAGTTCAGGCCCCACAACCAATTAAAAAAAAAAAAAGTAAATAAGTGGGAAACTCCTATTTCCTGGAGCTCATTTTTATAAATATTAGGCATTACACCTTTATGTTTCTCCTTCTTTTAGTTTCACTGTGTGAATGCCTATAGTCCTGTATAATTTTATCATGTCCTTGTGTATTTCAGGTCTAGCTTCTGCATATGAGAGAAAACATGTTCCATTTGTGTCTCTGAGTTTGACTTACCCCACTTACATGATTTGTTCTAGTTCATCCACTTTTCTGCAATACTGATACTTTTTAATACTGATTCCATTGTGTAAAAGTACCACATTTTTTGATCCACTCATCTAGTATGGGGCATCTGGACTGTTTCCATAATTTGGCTATTGTGAATGGTGCAGCAATGAACATGGATGTACAGGTGTCTTTATCATATCCTGGCTTATGATGTTCTGGGTAAATGCCAAGGCATGGTATGGCTGGGTTAAAAGTAATTTTTTTTTGCCAGTCCTGGGCTTGAATTCAGGGCCTGGGCACTGTCCCTGAGCTTCTTTTGCTCAAGGTTAGCACTCTATCACTTGAGCCACGACAGCCACTTCTGGCTTTTTCTGCTTATGTGGTACTGAGGAATAGAACTCAGGGTTTCATGAATGCTAGGCAAGCACTCTACCACTAAGCCACATTCCCAGCCCTAAAAATTTTTAAACAAATACTTTTATTGGAAATAAAAATTGCAAAAATTAGGTTATGTGCATTTTTTTGACGGTCATGGGGCTTGAACTCTGGGCCTAAGCACTGTTCCTCAGCTCTTCAGCTCAAGGTGAGTGCTCTACCACTTTGAGCCACGACACCACTTCCAGTTTTCTGGTGGTTTATTGGAGATAAGAGTCACATGGACTTTTTTGCCCGGGCTGGCTTTGAACTGTGATCCTCAGATCTCAGCCTTCTGAGTAGCTAGGATTACAGGCATGAGCTACCAGGGCCCAGCTGCATTTATTACTTTAAAATACAGGTAAACAGAAAGAGAACCAGTTGGTAAATAGGGCATCCAGATGAAGCTTCAGATCCATAGTTAATTTCACAAGGTAAAATTATTCTAAAAAGCTGTGCCTTGGAAGTGAGCTGTGGTTCAAATGGTAGAGCGCCTGCCTGGAGCTGAAGAGCTCAGGGAAGTGCCCTGGCCGAGTTCAAGCCCTATGACACAGACACAAACACAGACACACACACACACACACACACACACACACACACACACACACGCAAAGCTGTAGCTAATCTTAAATTCAAACAACCTATTTAAATATATATGCTAAATGTGGCAACTCTGTATCTTTAACTAGTTACACCCTAATTAATATGTCCATACAGCCTTTTCCCCTTTATCTATAGTGTCATGGGGAAGAGGGAGTGGGAAACGGGGTGCTGCTGGGATTTGAACTCAGGGCCTAGATATTACTGCACAGTGCTCTACCACTGTAGCCCCAGCCCCACATGTACAATTTTCCCCACAAGAGAGGGGCAAGCGCCTTCATACTGTTCAGTGCTCTTTTTTTCCAGTTTGAACACAAGTGCTTTACCACTTGATCCATGCCTCTGGGCCTTTTTGCTCTGGTTATTTTTGAGATAGGGTCTCAAGTGTTGCCCAGATAAGCCTAGCCTTCGACCCTCAATGCTTCCTGCTGAGCTGGGATGACAGCTTTTTCTGTGGAGATCAGGGTCTTGCAAACTCATTGGCTGGGCCTGCCTCAAACCACAATGCTCCTGACCTCAGCTTGTGAGGCTGGCACAAGCCTCTGCCCAGCTATTAAAGTGGGGTCTCTCACACCTTTTGCCAGGGCTGTCCTGGAACAGCAGTCCTTCTGGTCTCCATCTCCTTGTAGCTGGGATTACAGGTGTGAGCCTCTGGTGTCCAGCCGTCCAGTAGCCTAGCTTTTCACACTGACATAAAGACATAGACATCTGGGGCTGGAAAGGTGGCTCAGTGGTAGAGTGCTTGCCTCCCATGCATGAAGCCCTGGGTTTGATTCCTCAGCACCACATAAACAGAAAAAGTTGGAAGAGGCGCTGTGGCTCAAGTGGTATGGTGCTAGCCTTGAGCTGAATCGCTGAGGGACAGCGCCCAGGCCCAGAGTTCAAGCCCCACAACAACAAAAACAAACAAACGTAAGACATCTATCTACAGGTAACTGTTGCCTTCCTCCTCATCTTCCTCTTCCTCCTCCTCTCCAATGCCTTTTGTGCTACGTCCAGCTGCCCTTCCTGTTCCTGGCTCTACCTCCAGGGGGTTCCCGTGCTGCTGGTGCTTGCGGCTCTCCTGGGAAGCCTCAGGAGAGGCGCTAGGGAGAGGCTCTGCTCAGGCATGGAGATTCCAGCCACATCCCTGGTACCAGCTCCGTGGCTTTGAACATGTCCTCAAGTCACCTGGCCCAGCCTCCAGGGTTGTGACCTGGGTTAGAGATCCTAGTGCAGCTATTGAGACACTCTCCCTTCACCACGAGAGGGCAGAGTCTACACAGCAAGAACAGCCCTGGGCCATCACATACTAAAGCATCCAAAACCCTGTGCTCAGGGGGACCTGGGCAGGTGGTTCAGGCCTGTAATCCCAGCTACTTAGGAGACTGAGAGGCAGACAATTGCAGGTCAAAGGCAACTGGGCGAGGAGTTCATGAGACTGGATCTCGAATCAAGCAGCCAAATGGGGGAGGAAATCACCCCTGTGGGACAGTTAAGCAGAAGAGATCTCTGAAAGTCCTGTCGGGCTGTGAGTGAATGAGTGGCGCCTACTAGCCCCAACAGGGGACCGGGCAGGGCAGGGCAGGGCAGGTCTGCTGGAGGAGTCCCAGGCCTCTGATCCTCTCCAACTGAAGCTGGTTTAAAAGGTTAAAGTCAACTATGTGCTGTGGCTCTCACCTATCTATAATCCCAGCTCCTCGGGAGGCTGAGATGCGGGGATCACAGCCTAAAGCCAGCCCAAAAGGCGCCATTTTCCCACTGTGGGGGTCTCAGTGTCTGGAGCAGCCCTGGGCCCCTCGGGGCTCTTTTTGCTTACTCCATGGAGAAGGGGCAGGTGAGAAGTTTTTGTTTTCTGTCCTGTTTTTTGGTCAAGATCTTGGCTGTCACAGCAACTGTCCCTTCGCTGTTCGCTCAAGGCTGGCTCTCTACAGCTCGAGCCGTGCCTCCACATCCGACTCTTTTTTGCTAGTTAACTGGCAAGTCTGTAAAGAGTCTCACGGGCTTTCCTGCCCAGGCTGGCTTCGAACCACCATCCTCAAAGCTCAGCCTCCTGAGTAGCTAGGATGACAGGCCCCACTCACACACCGTACAATTTGCCTTTGGAAAGCGGTGGAGGAAGGAGGGACCACGAGTGTTCCAACAGCTTCCCCGCGTTAGAAGCAAGCTCTCCGGGGAAGCCCGGGGCCCCAGGCCAGGGGCCGCAGAAGAGGTGAAGCGCCGGGGTATTGTGACATGATCCGGGCGGCTTTCCCCTGGGCCGGCCGGGGCCCGGGACACTGGGACAAGCCGGCCAGCATGGAGCCGGGGCCTGGGGTGGAGACTGCCCGGGCCTGGCGGGGGAGGCAGCCGCCGCGGCGGCTCGTGGAGCCCTGGTTCCAGGGCCGCGACCGGGTGCTGCTCGTCAACGAGTTCTGGAAGCGGGAAGATGGGGACGTGGCGGGGCCCAACGACCCGGAGCGAGACCCCGACCACCCCGGGCGGGACCCCGGGCGGGACCCCCGGCGGGACCCGCGGCGGATCCCCAGCGATCGGCGCCTCGGGTCTCGGTCCTCCATCGCCTCGGGCAGCGTCGGCGGCCCGCGGGGGCCCAAGCGCTCGGCGGCCGTCCTGACCGACAACGCCCACAGCCCGATCGTCCGGTGCAGGCGCCCGGCGAAGAGGATGCGGGTCACGGAGGAGCCGGAGGGCACGGACTCGGAGGACTCGGAAGCCCCGTGGACGCCTCCCGCGTCCCCGGGCCCGGCGGTGACGGCGGAGCAGCCCGCCGAGGCCGGCACGCAGCTCATGCTGGTGCTGTGCGGCCCCGCGGCCCTGCGCGCGCATCAGTCCGGCCTCCGGCGCCTCATGCGAGAGATGCGCGCGCAGAACGCGGGCCTGCCCGCCGCGCTGCTGGGCATCCTGGTGCAGCCCCGAGCCGGAGAGGAGGCCGCGGCCCGCCGCCGCCTGGAGGGGCTGCTCTGCGACGTCTTCGGCCCCGGCGAGGTGCACACGGCCGTCTTCGGCCCCGGCCGGCCGCAGGGCGCCCTAGACGTACGGCGCGCCTCCCGGCAGGTGCCCAGAACCCTCCGCATGGACCGCCACGGGGGTGGCGGCGCGGGCGCGGGGGTCGCGAACCCGGGGATCCCGTGGCCTGGCCGTGCCGCCCACCACCGCCCCAGCGACCAGAGGCCGAGGGCGCGGTACGGCTCGGTGTAGGGGCGGAGCTAGCCTCGGAGCAATCCGATTGGTTAGTTCGTTGATTGGAGTTGTCCAATGAGCTGGCTGGGAGGGGAAGCCCCGCCCTCCCGGGAGAGGAAGCCCCGCCCGGCCACGGGCCCTACCTGCCGCTTGCAGAGCGTGGTTTCCGGCGATTCAAAGTCCCGCCTTTGTGCGGGCCTGACGGGACCGTGGAGGACCCAGCGCCCCCCCACCCCAGACCCCGACCCCCCAGCGCCCCGCGCGCGGCCCCTTCCTCAGCCTGCCCCCTGGCCTGTTACCCAGGGAACTCCAGTGGCCACCGGCGTGCCTATTGTGAGCCAGGCCCTGGGCCCGGCTGCACCTCCAGTCCTCACTCCACCCTCTGGGCAGCAGGCCAACCGACCCGAAACCACGAGGCCTCCCAGCCGTGGGCCCGGGGCCTCCGCCCTCCCCCCCCTTCCCCACCCAGGGTCTCCCCTGCAGCTCTGCGCACCTCCTGTTTGCAGAAATCCCTCCCGAGGCTGAGCTGAGGAAGTACTGGGGGGGGCATGGTTACAGAGGCTCTGCCGCCGTGTGCGCCCTGGGTGTCTGGGACAATTGCCAGAAAAGGGCGGCGGGGGGCAGATAACCCTCACTACCTGACTGCACACCCCTTAGGCTTCTCACTCTCCTAACTCACTGCGGCACTCCTACGCGCTGAAAGCCCCCGCCCTGTGGGCCGGCCCGTGCTTCTCAGCCAAATCCAGAGAATCCTCCTCCACCTTAGAGCGCTGGTTCTTCCGGAGAACATCGACGGTCCTCACGCCCATCACTCACACACCTCCATCACACACACACCACGCCTCCAGCCATCCCACATCACCACCTCCTGCACCTTCTCTTGATTCCTGCAGACTGCCTGGAGCCGGGGGACCTCGGCTCTCTTTGGTCTTCACAGCCTGGGGTTTGTGAATGGGAGTGACAACAGGCTAAAGTTACTCCAGCATCCAGACAGAATGTAATCTATGTGTCCTGGCATTCAGGAGACTCAAGAGGCGGCAAGACGGTTTCCAGGCGAGGTCCTCAAGAAAGGTTTTCTTGAGATCTCTTTGAGAGGGGTCTTGGCCATAGAGGGGAGGGTGGAGGGAAAGGAAGTGTATCCCTCAGGACCCCTGGTGGCCACAGGCAGCCTGGTAAGAGTTCTGGACAAGAACCCCTGTGCCATTCTAAGACAAGCTTTTGTTCCTTGAAGGCCCCTCTCTGCTTCCAGGAACCATCCAGGCTAAGGAACCACTTAAATCTGTAGAAAGTTCTCTGAGATTCCTCCACCTGTCTCCTGAGGGGATGAGGCATCCTTCGGATGAAATGGAAGCTCAGGGCTCCCAGGAAACTCTTCCTGTGAGCACCTGGTTCTTGAAGCCAGTGATTCTCAACCAAGGGGGATTTTAACAGCCCTTGTATCTCCCTGGGGTGTTTAGCCATGTCTGGGAACATTCTGGATTGTCCTGGAGAGGCCCTGTGGGTCAAGGCCAGAGAAGCTGCTCTCATTCCTATTAAGTCACAGGCAGGTTTCCCACAGTGAGACATTATGTGAAACATTATCCCACAATGCTAGAAGGGCTGAGACTGAGAAGCCTGAACCACGGTCAAAAAGGTCAGAGGTGTTCTAGACCTGTCTGCTAAGTCCGAGGGAAGACACTGGCCGCAGTTCCCAGCCTCCCCCCTCCCCTTGAGCCCCTGCCCCTTGCTCTGGGCTTCAGGGTACTGACGGGGCATGGACAGGTCTTGTAGATTCAAGTGTGAACCAAATGCAATCTTACACAATTGATCCAGTCTCCCCTCATGCTTTTGAGGGGTGGGGTGCTTGTACTGGGACTTGAACTCAGAGCCTCACACTCTTACTTGGCTTTTTCTACTCAAGGGTGGTGCTCTACCACTTGACCCACACCTCGACTTCTGGCTTTCTTTTGCTGGTTAATTAAAGATAAGAATCTCACAGATTTTTCTGCCCCGGTTGGCTCCAAACTTCAGATCTCAGCCTCCTGGGTAGGTAGAATGAAAGGTACAAGCCACTGGCACTTTTAAATTTACATTCAAAGGATTTTTTAACTCATTTACCATTTTAATTCATTGTTTTAAAATCTTTTTCTGATTCCTTATTGCCTTTGGGGAGAGGGAGTGTTCATGAAAAGAAAGAACCCTAAACTGAAATTAGCCCTGTCCATGCTTCCAACTAGCTGTGTGACCTCAGGAAGGTAACTGAACTTCTCTGAATCTTCATATCCTCTTCTATAAAGAAACTGTCTAATTCTTAAGAGTCTTCACAGGCTGTGGAAGCCTGAAAACAGGTCCTGCACTTTCAAAGTTACACTTAGCTGGGCCGGGGGAGGCGGGGAGAAAGGGGGCTTCTTTGAGCCTTCTTAGCCAGCTAGCTCAGCCTTGAAGCTTCTCTCTGGAACAGATCTCCAGGCACAGGAAGGGTAGTGCGCTCACCTTCCCAGCGACACCTTCCTGGTAGAAGGTCTCTCTGTACATGGCAACGCTTTTTGTTGCCACATGGGATGTTCAGGCTGTCTTTTTAAAATACTTTCCCCTCTTCTGTCCGAAAATGAAAACCACACGGTTCATTTATTAGAGAAAAAGTCACAGTCACCACATGTGGGGCACAGAAGATCATCAGTAATTTTTTTTTGTTTGCAGCTGGTATATTGCAGGGAGAATTCTATCCCCAACAAGAGGATGAGCAAAATCAGGACATTCCCCCTCCCCGGGTCCCCTCCTACAGTAGGAGATGCGGGCTGTAAAGGAAGCAGAAGTTTCTCTGAGATGCTGGAACGCTGTAGGCCAGGGAAGCCAAAACCCTCCAAGAAGCGGCAAGTTTTCTGGAAAGTTAACCTGCAGCTTACTAAAGAGGTCCTGAGAGAAGCGATTGTGGGTTTGGTTTCGGACATGGAAGTCAGCAAGTTGAGGGTCTTAGAATAAAACAGGGAGCTCACACGAACCAGGACTGCACCGGCAGAAAGGGGCCTGAAGGTGGCGCTCTAGTCACAGACTCCTCGGGATACAGGTGTCACAGGCCCCAGCGGGCTTAAGCCAGGCCTTCCACACAAGCAGTTAGGCGCTGCCCCTCTGGCCATCCATCCTGGCGTTGCTAATTCCCCCAGGAGAAGGGAGGACACCAGGCTTGACGATGCCCACCAAGAAGATTGTCCCAGAGCCCCTGGGCCTGGGGGCTTATCTGGCTTTTGTGACCTCACAGGAGGTGTGGCTGACTGTTCTCTGTAGGCTCTGGATCCAGTTAAAGAGCCAGAGCCCATACTTCTGGGACAGAGGGCACTGGGCCTCCCGAGGAGGGAGCCAGGAAATAAGACGGCTCATGTAGGTTCACGCTCGGGCTGGGAGGACCCACCATGAAGAAGGTCAAGAAGAAAAAGGCCACAGCCAGACGTCGCCGGGACTCCACCTCTCCACAGGCGAGCTCTGACTCCTCGCATCAGCCCAGCTCCGAAGCTGCCCAGACTTGCCCCGAGCCCATCCTGCAGCAACCTTGCCCGCCACAGTCTCACCTGGACAGCAGCCCCCTGATGGGCAGATCTCAACCCAACACTCAAGACTCCATGCCCCAAGCTCTTCCAGCTCCTGAACCCCGACTCTCCACTCGGTGCCTCTTAAGCTCAAAGGCTAATTCCTCAGCAGTTCCACCCTTCTGGAAAGCAGGTGGGCAGCCTTCTAGAGCTGAAGCTGTTGTAGGCTTCCTTGCATTAGAGCCATGGAGCTGCGCTTTTGGAGGGTGTAGGGGGTTATTATTTTTTTACTTTAACTCGAGCTACTAGGAGTCCTGAATTTCACTGAAGAAAGCCATGTGTGCAAACTAACATGTAACTGGACTCCCCGATAATGCTGTCTCATTGGTGGGAGACAGGAAATGTCGTGTGGCTGCTAAAAGTTTAAAACAAAAAGATGCGTTAATAAGTATACGGTTTCGAAGGGAGGTGATGGTATTGTTTTATCCTGTATCTTCATGGCTGGGCCTAAAAGATGCCTAATATACCAGTCCAAAAAAGACAGTACGGGGTGATAGGAAGAGGAGGCAGGACCGGTAAGAATCACTGGGTATGAGATGGATTGCTCAGGGAGCTGAGGATGCCTGTCTGTAGCTGGAGATGGGGGTGGAGATTGTCCACATTATCCCAGAGGTCTGACGGCCCATGGACAGGATATGCAGATAACATATAGTATTTCCAGCTACATTTAATTAGTTAAATAATTAATCATTGTGGCAATGCTGAGACTTGAATTCAGGGCCTTGAGCTCTCACTTGGATTTTTTGCTCAAGGCTAGTGCTCTACCACATGAGCCACAGTGCCATGTCCGCCATTTTGATAGCTAAGAATCTGATGGACTCTTCTGCTTAAGGCTGTTTTCAAACCTCAGTCCTCAGATGTCAGCATCATAAGTAGCTAAGATTATAGTGGTAAGCCACCAGCACCTGGCTTCCCAGCTAAATTTTAATTTTATTAATTCCTTTATTATTTTGCCAGTCCTGGGCTCAAACTCAAGGCCTGGGCATTGTCCCTGAGCTTCTTTTGCTCCAGGCTCGCATTCTACCATTTGAGCCACAGTTCTACATCCAGCTTTTTGGGTAATTTATTGGAGAGAGGAGTCTCACAGACTTTCCTGCCGTGGCTCACATTGAACTGTGATCCTCAAATCTCACCTCCTGAATAAAAAGGATTACAGACATGAGCCACCAGCACCCAGCTAAATTAGAATTTGACATAAACAATATTTTTTAGTATATGTATCCTGAATATTGCATGGGCTTTCTGCATTTTTATTTGTTAAACTGCCCACCTTTCCTAGGGAAGAACTAGACGCAGACAGATAACTGCTCAACATTGACTACTCTGCAGGAGTAACTCCATCTAAAACGCAATGGCTATCTAGGAAATGCGGCCTCATGCCCTTGGGTAGCCCACGAGAGTCTGAATAAGTCTGGAACTATGTGAGGGTATTTGGGGCAGAGTTCAAGAAGTGGGGGGAGGAGTTGGTAATAACCAACTATTTTTCTCATCAAGCCACATGTATTGGGTTCCCAGTACTCAACCTAACCATCTCAGCTCACCTTACCTGAAAGCCCGGTAGGGATCAATCTCCTGTCTGGGGCAAACCAGATTCATGGAAGTCAAATGATTAGCTCTGGATCGGGGCCTGGTAGTGCTGCAGGGAACACAGCCTTTCCATTCCAGGGGGCTAGAGGTCTCCCCAAGAGGCAGCATCCTTCTCTGGGCTCTGCTTCTGCCAATAACAGGCTCAGGGGCCCTGAGCAGACCAGGCTCCCTGGGCCACAGAGCTCCCTCTGTGCTGCTGTGGGCACTAAATCTAAGAGATTGCTGTGAAGGAGTGTCCGTGGCCATGGACCCATGCATCCTTGATATGTGGTACTATTGTGGTGGTATGTTGTGCGGAGTATGAGCATCAACCACAGACATGAGCATGTCTGGATTACGGCCTTCAGAAGCAGTGTCTAGAGAAAGTGAAATTCTTTATTCCTAAATCGTGTATGTGTGTGTGTGTGTGTGTGTGTGTGTGTGTGCCAGTACTTGGACTTGAACTCAGAGCCTCTCAATTTTGCTTGGCTTTTCCCACTCAAAGCTGCTGCTCTACTTCATGAGCCACAGCTCTACTTCTGGTTAAATTGGAGATAAAAGTATTACAGACGTTTCCATCTGGGCTGGCCTCAAACCATGATCCTTAGATCTCAGCCTCCTAGGATTACAGGCATGAGCCATCAGCACTGAGCTTCATTCCTAACTCTTTTAATGACTGTAATATAACTCACTGCCGCCAAAGAAAACTTTGGCTAATTGAGGCCACAAGTGGTAGAGTGCCAGCCTTGAGTGAAAAGCTAAGGGACAAAGCCCAGGTCTTGCGTTCAATCCACAGTACCAGAAATAAATAACTAAAGGCAAACCTGCAGTTGCCTTCTGAGAGCAACGTGGCTGTTGGTGGAGGCTTCTAGAAGAAGCCTCCGGGCTGTCCCCTGCCCTCAGGAAGCAGGTACATCCTTCAATTCTCTCCTTCTCTGTCCACCAGGACCTCTGACCTATGCGGGCCTGCGCTCCTGCTCCTGCTCCACCTGCCCGGGCAGCTCGGCTTGCTGGCGTCGCCTGGGGCTGTGCCACAGCCGCATCTTCGATGTCCTTCTGCCTCGGGACTGTCAGGCCATACCAGAGAGCGGATTCCCAAACCTCCTCACCTTCTACAGGTTCCCGGGGCGGGCGGGTGCGCAGCGGCAGGTGCACAGTTGCCCAGGGCCATCGCCATCCTCAGGCCTTGCTAGCGGTCAGGTGTGACCCCTGCAGGATTCACAGGCCAAAAGAGCCCTCAGAGATACCACTTCTTGGGGGTGGGGGAGTGACAGACAGGGCCTCTCTGTCCCAACCCCTGCCGTCCTCTCTTTCCTTTCTTTTTTTTTTTTTGTCGTGGGGCTTGAACTCTGGGCTTGGGCGCTGTCCTTGTGCTCTTCAGCTCAAGGCAAGTGCTCTACCGCTTGAGCCACAGCACCACTTCCTGTTTTCTAACGGTTTATTGGAGATAAGAGTCTCACGAACTTTCCTGCCCGGGCTGGCTTTGAATCGCGATCCTCAGATCTCAGCCTCCTGAGTAGCCAGGATGACAGGCATGAGCCACCGGCGCCCGGCTTCTTTCCTTTTTTTTTGAGAATGAGAAGCCTTCTCTTCTTCACAGCCTTTTATAACTTCAGTTCATCACATTGTGGGAGGGGGGGCCCTCAGCTTGGTGACCTGTGCATAGCTCCCATGGACTTAGGGATAAACAGTCACTCTAGCTGGGTGGCTCACGCCTGTAATACTAGGTGTTCAGGAGGCTGAGATCTGAGGATCGTAGTTCAAAGACAGCCCAAGCAGAAAAGTCTGTGAGTTTCTCATTACCAATTAACCAGCAAAAAGCCAGCAGTGGACTATGGCCCAAGTGGTAGAGCACTAACCTTGAGCGGAAAAAGCCAAATAAGAGCACAAGGCTGCGGTCTGAAGCCTGTGGGTTGATCGTAACCCATCATCTCCCTCCAGTAATAGCCAGACCTGCTCCCCATTACCCTGCGCCCCCCCCACACAAGGGTCATGTACCTGGTCTGTGAGTGGCAGCCCCTTCTGGCATCTGCCCTTCTGTTCTTCTGCCACAAAGCTATCAGGAGAAATGCTTGTCACTGTCCCTCCTGAGGGTACCCCTGTCCCCGTAGGAGACAGGCTGAAGATTCCCCCATTCTTGAAAGTTTTGCTACGTGGTAGGCATGAGCTAGGAGAGGGGACTCCATTCCTCAAGTGAGCAGCCCCACAAATCTCCATGGAGCTCCCCACCCCAATACTTGGGAATCTTGCATCCCTGACCCAGATAGCACCCCATTCTCCTCATCTTCTTCCAAGCCCCTCTCCTACCCAGTCCCTCTCCCAACCATACTTGAGATACTCATCTCTCCCATGCCTCAATCCCAGCTACTCAGGAGGCTGAGATCTGGGGGTCCCAATTCAGCGCCAGCTCAGGCAGTCAAGTTTATGAGATTTTTATCTCTAATTAACCAGCAAAAAGCCAGAAGTGGAGCTGTGGCTCAAGTGGTATATAGAGTGCCAGCCTTGAGCAAAACAAAACCAAGTGAGAGCGTGAGGCCTCGAGTTCAAGAGAGACAGACAGACACAGAAACAGAGACAGAGAGATGAACCGATATGGAAGTGGGACTTGGACATACCAGAACCAAAATTCCCTCTACAACCCGACAAGTCCCATCCAGAAAGGACCGACACACCACTGGTCACCACTGACTTCCCTCCCGCCCTTCCTGTGTTTCTCCACCTGCAGCCACATGGTGTCATGGGACCCGATGAGCTAAAAGCCAACCTGTGCTACCAGGGAAACGAACTCTGCATAGGACAGTGGAGGAAATGAGAGCAGGGTCTTTCCCTCCCATGTGTCTGCCTGATGAGTTAAGCCACGTGCATTTAGAGACAAGGCAAGAAGTGCAGTGTCCAGAAAGGATTACAGGAGTTTCAGAAAAGGATGATGCTGCAACTACATGGGTGGTCTGGGGGGGGGCAGTGTGTGAGCTGAGTGTAAAAGGACCCTGGGATTCTCTACAGCGTAAAATGAGAAGGAAAGGAATTATGGGTGGATGAAAGGCAAAAACTAGACTCAGAATTGGAAAGGGGAGGGGGTAAAGATCCAGTCTGACCAGGATAAACCTGAATTCAGGCACCAGTGGCTCACATCTGTAATCCTTGTTACTCAGAATGCTGAGGTCTAAGGAGCAAAGCTAGCCAAAGCAAGAAAGTCCATGAAAGTCTTTATCTCCAATTAACCAGCAAAAAGCTGGGTATGGAGGTTTGGCTTAAGTGAGAAAACACCAGTCTTGCACGAAAAGATAAGGGAGAGCACCCGGGCCCTGAGTTCAAATCCCAATACCAACACACACACACACACACACACACACACACACTTATAGTATGAATTATGTGCAATATAAGCACATGCTTCTTGGATTCTCAATGCATACGATGGTGGTTTTTGGTGTAATCTATGCATTCATATTAAATAAGAATCCCTACTTTAACAGGCTTTTTTTTAGCAAAATAGCTCATGCTCTTTTTGAATGCCTTCCTTGCTGTTCTCAATCGGGTGGTGTGCTTTTCCTGTCTTTAACATGCTATCTCCAAAATGGAGTTATCAACCTGCCTCAGAGGGTTGTTGTGAGGACTGGAGAAGGCTTTGGGTGCCAGGTGTTTGGCTCCAAGCCTGTCACAATGTCGCCGCCATGTCACTCATGACCTGGTCCCCCTCGGGGCTGCAGAGTCCCAGACCAGCTCACCCTCTGGCCTCTGGGGTCTTCCAGCCAGTATTTGTGGGTTGGGGCAGGGTCAGGAACTGTTCTCTTAACGAGCAAGAAGGGATCTGATCAACCCAGCCTGAGGGGACCCTGTATGTTCAGCTTTCTCCAGCCTATGGAGGGAAAGCTCAACTTCCCAATCCACGCATCCTGCCTTGACTTACAGAAGACCCTCCGGAAAATCCCCTGGACGCTATCCACGTGCTCCAAACCCTTGGGACTGTTGCTGTAGCACTTGGGGTCCTGGGAGCTGCATATTACATCACTGAATCCTAAAGAAGAATATCCCAGGCCCAAGCCTGGCAGGTACGGAGCATCCCTTGTCCCCTCTCTGAATGGAGCTGTCTTTGAAGGGAGAGAGCCAGAGCCTGGTGTCTCATCCTGGGCTAAGGGTGGGCTGGCCTGGCTCCTTCAGGCAGCCTGCATACTCTCCCAAGTCAGGACCATCCAAACCAAGCCCCTCCCCGCTCCCTGTCCCCCAGCCTGACTGGGCTCCTCCACACATGCGCACTGGCCAGGAGAAGGGGGGGGGTGGCAGGGAAAGAGGTTCTTCCCCATCTCAGAACTGCCTGGAAGCTTATCTGATGTTTACTATTCCGGTCCTATCTATCCTCGATGGCTCCACCCCCACCACCCCAGCTCCAGCGATTTCCTCCGCATTCTCCATCATACTCCAGTCTGTTCCATGCTGTGCTGCAAATGACCAGTGGTAAGTGCAGAATCTGTACCCCAAGGGGTGGGGGGCAGAGCACACCTTACAGGGCTATCTTCCATCCTCTCTTGTCCTGAAGCATCATCTGCACCTAGAGACCGAGGCTTGCAAACAGCCCCAGGCTTAAGAGAGGAGGTAGAGGATGGATGTCATTGTGGAAAAAACTACTTGGAGAAAGAGGTCAGCTCTAGACTGTCAGAGACCAGAATAGACAATTCACAAGATCCCAAGACCTTGGTCTAGAAAAAGGGGGCGGTGGATGTCATCACTGCTGTGACCATGCTGGGGGGGGGTGAGGGAGGAGCCCTCCACTGCACACGGAACTGGACAAGAAGCAGTCACCATTAGTGGAAGGCAATGTGTCAAATCTCTCAAAAGCCAAATCCAGAAACTAGCTCCAGTGAGAGCTGAGCATCCTCCCCGGCGTCTCCCTGTCTGTGCAAAGGGTATTTGTGGACTAGCATTAGAGTATCAGCGGTCCTCGGGAAGCATGGCAGTGAAGAGCCTCCACTTCCCCATCTGTAAATAAGGAAAGCAACGGCGCTCCCTTCTTGGGCCTCTTGGAGTGGTGAAGGACTCCAGCACAGCATGTGGCCGACGGGTCTTGTCTCCTATCACTGTGGTGGCTGGACAGGTGCTGGCAGTTCTGGTCTAGACTGTGCTGTCTATGAGTGGGCATTAGGGATTCATTCTTAACTTCTGTGACAGTGGCGTCGTCTTTAGACAAATGGGTCAAAACCCCACCAAGGGCGACAGTTGTGGGGATTCAATGCGCGATGTGCAAGCCAGGCACTGGTGGCTTACACCTGTAATCCTAGCTACTCAGGAGGCTGAGATAGGGGGATCACAATTCAAAGCCAGCCTGGGCAGGAAAAATCTGTGAGACTTACTTATCTCTAGTTAACCACTCAAAAGCCAGAAATGGAGCTGTGGTTCCAAATGGTAGAGGGCCAGCTAGGAGTGAAAAGGCCAAGTAAGCAAGTATGAGGCCTGACTTCAAGCCCCAACACCAGTACGGGGGCGGGGGGCGGGGGGAGACAAACCGTAAATCCAAATATCATAGAACCTTAGCGGCCGTGAGACGCTGCCCTCTGTGTTCCGAACACCAAGACAGGTTCCAATCTGGGAGTCCCTCCTCCCCCCCCCCCCACCAGAAGATGGAATGCAAAGGGACAGAAATAACGCCCCTCCTCCCGAGATCTAATACAATGACCAATACCACTTAGGCATCTCAGTGTCAATCAAGGGTTTTGTCCCACCCACTGTAGGGTTCATACATCCTGAGCCCTGGGGTGGAGGAATGGAGGAGGGAGAATAATTATTGGAGAAGGAGGGGAAGGGAAGGGAACCGAGGAAGAGGGGCAGTGGGAAGAGTGGCAGCTGACCCTGGGCTTAGAGTTGTTCCTCTGGACTCTGACCCTCTCTCCCTCCCCTTTGCTAAGACCCTGCAAGTCCTCACAGTGATAAAATCAGCCTTCCCACCCACTGATATGTGTTCACTGCGGGTCAAGTGGTGGCCTGTGCAGTGTCACAGCTCTCCTCCAGGAGTGACTCCCCTTTCTCAGGGACCGCCCTTAGCCCAAGGGTTGCTTGGTTACTGGCTGCTCCCCTAGATACAGAGTTAGGAAAGAGGGACCCCTTCCCCCCTCCACTGTTCCTGTCCCCAGCATTCCTGTGGTGCAGCTTAGAGAGGGAGGGAGGCTGGACCGGCTTCTTTCCAGGCCCACGTGCTCGCTGCTGGCCAGAGAATGGTGGGATCAATAGCAGGAGCCATTCAGCTGCCTGAGACCTGTTTGTGTTTGCTTGATTTCTCGGTTGGTTGGTTGGTGACATCGGGGTTTGAACTCACAGCCTTGCACTTGCTAGGGAGGCAATCCATTACTGAGCCATGCCTCCTGACCTGTTTACCGTTTTTTGAGATAGGGTCTGATTATGTTGCCCAAGCTGCTCTGGAACTCTCTCAATCCTCTGGCCTCTCCTTCCTGAATGATGGGATTACAGGTGTGCACTACCATGTTTAGCTTTCTGGCGTGTTTTTTTTCCAATGCAAAATACTTTAATATACAGTTATTAGAATTATCTAAGTATCACTTGTAAAAATTGTTATATCAAAGCCGGGCACTGGTGGCTCATGCCTGTAATCCTAGCTACTCAGGAGGCTGAAATCTGAGGCTCATGGTTCAAAGCCAGCCCAGACAGGAAAGTCCATGAGACTCTTATCTCCAATTAACCACCAGAAAACTGGAAGCGGAGCTGTGGATCAAGTGGTAGAGCACTCATCTTGAGCTGAAGAGCTGAGGGTCAGCACCCAGGCCCCAGAGTTCAAGACCCACGACCGACCAAAAAAAAAAAAGTTATATCACATTAGATGATTCTATAAAATAAAAACATAAATCACACACTGACAATAACCCCTGCAGTCCAAGAATACCCCCATCAATACTACAAATTACAATTAAGAAAACTGAAGACATTAGACGTGTAAACAGAAGTAACTGACTGAATGCATTCATTCATCAAGTACAAGATATTTAGCACTGCTGCTTAAAGTCACTAATAACACAGTTTCAGGTACAAGTTCATAAAACTTGGAGTACAGTCTCCATAGTAATGTGTATTCATTTGTATGTAAGACCATTTCACCTCAAAATTCCTTTTTGTTTTTTTTTGGGGGGGTCCGGTGGTGGGGCCTGAACTCTGGGCCTGGGCGCTGTCCCTCAGCTCTTCAGCTCAAGGCTAGT
>NW_012267217.1:62014209-62024258 GCF_000151885.1 Dipodomys ordii
CTTGAACTCTGGGCCTGGGCGCTGTCCCTCAACTCTTCATCTCAAGGCTAGTGCTCTACCACTTGAGCCACAGTGCCACTTCCAGTTTTCTGATGATTTATTGTAGACAAGAGTCTCATGGATTTTCCTGCTGACTCTGCCTTTGAATCACGATCCTCAGGTCTCAGCCTCCTTAGTAGCTAGGATTACAGATATGAGCCACTAGTGCCAGACTTCAAAATTCTGTTATTTATTTATTTTGTGTTGGACCTAGGGCTTGAAGTCAGAGTATGGGCGCTGTCCCTGAGCTTTGGTGCTCAAGACTAGTGCTCTACCTACCACTGTGAGCCACAGCTCAGCTTCCAATTTTGTGAGTGGTTAATTGATGGGCTTTCCTGCCTAGTCTGGCTTTGAAGCTCAAGCATCAGATTTCAGCCTCTTGCATAGCAAGGCTTACAGGTGGGAGCCACCAGCGCCCAGCTTGAGATATGTTATAACTGAGCTTAGAAGCCCCCGGGCCTTCCAGGGTCACCTCATCCAGCACAGCTGTGGAGTCATGATGGCCCCGAGGGGTCAGCCCCGCATGTCACTCAGCGCCACTGCAAGGTCCTGAAGTTTGGGGCATGACTCAGCTTCTCCAGCGTTGGAGTAGGGATGGACTGCTGCCTAATGTCAGAAATGCCTGGAAATGGGAGCACTTTAACCTAGTCTGGATCACCCCCTCGCGCGGGAGCTCTGGAGTAGCCTCTCCGGCCAAACCAGAAACAGGGAGGCTCCTGCCACCAGTGAGACGCGAGTCTACTTCTGGCTTTTTCTGCTGAGGATTCGTACCCAGGGCCTCATGCATGCAAGGCAAGCACTCTACCACCAAGCCACCTTTGCAACCCCAATTGGAGACATTAAGTTCTTTGGCTATTCTTTCCTCTAGGTCTAAAAAGAGGTTTTTCCGCATCCCCAGGAAGCCTGATCCTTTGGTTCCTTTTTCATTTCGTCCTGTAGTGACCCAAGGTGACAGTTAGCTGCTGAGTTGAGTCTGGGTGACTCTGACGCTTGTTATATCCGTTGTCTAACAAGTTGTTCCCAAGCTAGGTCTTGAACCCCTCTTCCCTTGGGACATCCACACTGTGTGTAGAAGTCCAGCAGACCCTTTCCTCACTCTCCATGGTCTCCTGCAGCGTTGCCCTTCCTTTGGGACACCCAGTACAGCTTACCGGAGGCTTCGCAGCCCCCATAACAGAGTCCGCTGGCAGACACTGAACTGTCTGGCGGTTCCTATGCGCTTCTGTATAGCAGTGGGTACCTGGGGGACACCCTGCAAATGCTCTCTGGAAAGTTAAGCACCCAGGTTCAGAGGAGGGCAGGAACGTGCCCCATGCCCCCTCTCCTGCCCGGTGTAAACTAGTCAGTTCCGGAGTGAGTAAAGCAGGCTCCAAGGGCTCTGGAGGCTCTGGAGGTTCCTGGAGCTGGCTTTACTCGGCTGTGGGGGGGGTAGACAGAACAACAACATAATAGCCCCTCTAATGGGGTTCTAGTGATTGAACATTCCATTCCCTTACCAGTTAGATGGTGTCCTGTGGTTTATAAGGGGGGAAGGGGGGCAGGTGACAGGCTAGTGGGAGTCTCCCCTTCTTGCTGCTAGGGTCTCCAGTTTGGGGATAAGATGTCCCAGTTGGTCCAATTCCATGTTGAGAGTGGGGACTGACAAATCAGTTGAGATGGCTCACACCTGTAATCCTATAGCTACTCAGAAGGTGAGATCTGTGGATCACAGTTCAAAGCCAGCCCAGGCTGGAAAGTCAGTGAGACTGTAGTCTCCCATTAACTACCACAAAAAGCCAGAAGTGGAGCTGTGGCTCAAGTGATAGAGCAAAAAAGCTCAGGGACAGCGCCCAGGCTCTGAGTTCAAGCGCCAGGATTGGCACCAAAAAAGAAAAAAAAAGATTTCAAAGCTGAATTTGACAAAAAGTATTTATAAGAGGCTTTTCTCTGTGGATCTGACTGTAAATGCTTCACAGGGTTAAATGCGTAACGCCCGTGCCGTGAAAGTTTGAAACAGCAACTGCTGAAACAGTAGAGCTTGTTTTCATTGCACGCAGCATGTTGGGACACTCATTAAGATGGACAGCATTGTGAACGCGCCAAGCCATATCATTACAGTAAGGACACATGGACTACAGCTGCTTGAGCTGCTAACAGTAATTTCCAGTCATCTATGGATGCAATGCGCTCCTCAGTTTGGTATCCAACGTGGCTTACATACTTGGGACATAGAAATACATTAAATAGAAATCCATTAAGAAATACATTGGATAGCAACAGTTAGTATTACAGTTTTACCTACTTATCTACTTAATCAGTTAAAAGATGATCATTGATATAAACCTTGTTGTAGTTACTACTATATTTGGTGTTAAAATCTTGACAAGCTTAAGTACACAAGTAATTATTTGGATAGACAGACATAGAAAATGAAATACTAGTTTTATGTCAGTGTAGTAATCTTGAACTTGGCGGGGGGGGGGCGATTTTAAAGTAGCTTTTAAATCACAGGCAATCTAATTACATGCAATTTGTGTGTGGGGGGGGAGTATTGGTTATGGGGCTTGAACTCAGGGCTTGGGCATTGTTCCTAAGTTTTTTGTTCAAGGTAGTGCTCTACCACTTTGATTGACAGCACAACTTCCAATTTTCTGAAGGTTAATTAGTGATAAGAGCCACACAGACTTTTCTGGCTGGGCTAGCTCCAAACACCAATCCTCAGATCTCAGACTCCTGAGTAGCTAAGTGTAAGCCACCAGCACTGGGCTCATACAAATGTTTTTTTTTTTTTTGGTCCGGTCGTGGGACCTGAACTCTGGGTCTGGGCGCTGTCCCTCAGCTCTTCAGCTCAAGGCTAGCGCTCTACCACTTGAGCCATAGCGCCACTTCTGGCTTTTTCTGCTTATGTGGTGCTGAGGAATCGAACCCAGGGCCTCAGGCATGCAAGGCAAGCGCTCTACCACTGAGCCACCTTCCCAGCCCTCATACAAATGTTTTAAAGGGGTTTTGTTTTGTTTTTGTTGGTTGTGAGGCTTCAGCTCTGGGTCTGGGCACTGTCCCTGAGCTCAAGGCTAGTGCTCTACTACTTGAGCCACAGCGCCACTTCCAGTTTTCTGGTGGTTAATTGGAGATGAGAGTCTCATGGACATTCCTGCCCAGGCTCGATCCTCAGATCTCAGACTCCTGAGTAGCTAGGATTACAGGCATGAGCCACTGGTGCCCAGCCCTGTCTTAAAGTTTTATCATATATAGTTTATAAAAATTTTCACACCCACTGCTACTTTGTTGAACCTTGTAAGATTTGTCTTAATTTCCCCTTTCTCCATTTTGGAACAAGCAGTTAAGACAATCTTTACTCCTTAAGTCCTTTCTTATAAAATCAATTTTTCCCTGTTTCTTCCTCCTCCTTCTCCTCCTCCTCTTCCTCCTCCTTCTTCTCCTTCTCCTTCTCCTCCTCCTCCTTCTCCTTCTTCTTCTTCCTTTTTTTTTTTGCCAGTCCTGGGACTTGAACTCAGGGCCTGGGCACTGTCCCTGAGCTTCTTTTGCTCAAGGCTAGCACTCTACCACTTGAGAGCCACAGAGCCACTTCTGATTTTTTTCTGTTTATGTGGTACTGAAGAATCAAACCCAGGGCTTCATGCATGCTAGGCAAACACTCTACCACTAAGTCACATTCTGAGCCCCCTTCAATTTCTTTTTAAAGCCTTATTTAACTCCTCCCCTCATCTTTTTTTCTTACGTTACATATCTTCTCTTATTTACTGATCTTCCCCTTTAAATTGTATTTTGATATAACTTTTATAAAACCTTTGAACTCAAATAACAGTTGTTAGCCAGCTGCTGGTGGCTCACGCCTGTAATCCTAGCTACTCAGGAGGCTATCTGAGGATCACAGTTCAAAGCCAGCCTGGACAGGAAAGTTCATGAGACTCTTATCTCCAATTAATCACAGAAAAAGCTGAAAGTGGCACTGTGGCTCAAGTGGTACAAAACTAACCTTGAACAAAAGGAGCTCAGGGACAGTATCTAGGCCCAGAGTTCATGCCCCAGGACTGGCCAAAACAAAAAATCAAATAACAGTTGTTTGGGGGGATTTTTGTTTTGTTTTGTCAGTCATGGGCCTTGAACTCTGGGCCTGAGCGCTGTCCCTCAGCTATTCAGCTCAAGGCTCTGCCACTTGAGCCAAACCACCACTTTGGTTTTCTGAGCGGGTTATTGGAGATAAGAGTCTCACAGCCTTTCTTGCCCAGGCTGCTTTGAACCATGCTCCTCACATTTCAGCCTTCTGAGTTGCTAGGATTATAGGTGTGAGCCACCAGTACCCGGCTCAAATAACAGTTTTTAAAGAAACTATTCTCTATCTATGAAGAACAGCAATTAAAATGTAATGTAATGATTAAATACATTTATTAGCACCCACCAAGTCTTAATACCTCTTTTTGTAGTTTGAGTTTAAAACTACCTCCCCCGCTTCAGCCAACTAAGCCTGAATTTATTAACCCTAATTGAGCTAGGACAACCACCTTTTTACAGTGAAACAGTTTTTATTCATGAAAAATATCAGATCATTTGTACATGTTTACATATAACTGTGCATAATAAGTTTTCATTTAGATATGTAAAGTGTGCATAAAAATTTAGCTCAAAAATGAAAATGGCTATAAATTGTTTTTTGGAATTTTAGTGGTAAATGACATATATTTGACCAATGTTTGATAGACCAATGTACAAATACAAGAAGTATATTAAAGTACTCTAAGATAGATTTTGGGTTTTGTTTTGATTTGATTTTTGCCAGTCCTGGGGCTTGAAATCAGGGGCCTGGGCACTGTCCCTGAGCTTCTTTTTGTTCAAGGCTAGCACTCTGCCACTTTAGCCTTTGTGCCACTTCTGACTTTTTCTGTGTATGTGGTACTGAGGAATCAAACCCAGGGCTTCATGCATGCTAGGCAAGCACTCTGCCACTAAGCCACCTTCCCAGTCCTAAGATAGATTTTCTTTTTCTCCATATTGGTTACCATTTTTCCCAGGGGCAGGGAGACAGAATGGCACAGGCCTTCATCTCTGTTGTTGGAAGCGAGCAGGCCAGTCCTTTAAGATGGATAGAATCACATGATGGCCTCTGCTAGAAAAACAAGGACTGGGGAAAGTTTTGCCAGCAGCAGACACAGAATCTCTATTCTTAGAACAAACTTAGGTTACCAAGAACGGAATTCTTGTATAGCAGCCTTGTTAGAGAGCTCAGCTGATATTAGCAAACCACTTGCCCTTTGAGCACTCCTAGAGGACCGTTCATCTGCTTAAGATCTTGTAAGGAGAATGAATGGGGCACCAAAACAGGATTCTGGTCCCCAGGAGAGAAAGCCTGGACTTTCTCTTTCTTTCTTCCTATTTACAGAGAGGTCTATTTCTTTTTTTTTTTGGGGGGGGGTCCGGTCGTGGGGCCTGAACTCTGGGCCTGGGTGCTGTCCCTCAGCTCTTCAGCTCAAGGCTAGCGCTCTACCACTTGAGCCACAGCACCACTTCCGGCTTTTTTTCTTTTTGCTTATGTGGTGCTGAGGAATCAAACCCAGGGCCTCAAGCATGCAAGGCAAGCGCTCTACCACTGAGCCACCTTCCCAGCCCCAAAGAGGTCTATTTCTAAGACTGTGTTTTGTAGTGTCCCCTTCAAGCCATATTCCTCATTTCCTGGCGGGGTATTGGGACCAAGCTTGGGTACGACTGTGAAAGGTCTGTGGGTCCAGGTCTGTGCCCTCTGGTGTTTTAGAAGCTAGAAACACCCATAAAAGAAAGGCTCAGAGCCAGGCGCTGATGGCTCAGGCCTGTCATCCTCGCTTCTCAGGAGGCTGAGATCTGAGGATTGCAGTTCAAAGCCAGCCTTGAGCAGGAAAGTCTGTGAAACCCTTTATCTCCAATAAACCACCAGGGAACCAGAAGTGGTGCTATGGCTCAAGTGGTAGAGTTCTCCCCTTGAGCTGAAGAGCATAGGAGCAGCTCCCAGGCCCAGAGTTCAAGCCCCACTTACCAACAAAAAGAAAGAAAGGAAGGAAGGGGGGGGGGGAGAAGAAAGAAAAGAAAGGCCCAGATGTAGGCTCTCCATTATCTCCAGGGGTCCCTGAGACAAGAGCCCCATGGGAAGAAGGCTGCCTCTCCCCTTTTCTGCCTCCCACAGCCACCTGCTGGCTACAGTCATGAGGAAGGCCTTAAGACCTAGGCAGATTGCAACCCCTTTACCAATCTGGACTTTAGATCTCATCTAAGCCTGATCTCAAAAACTACCCCCTAAAGACATGGCCCAACTTAGCTTAGCGTGTGAAGCAGCTCTTCCTAGAGTGAGAGGGCGAGGAGGAGGCAGCCTGCAGAAACGGAGAGGAGGGAACCCTTAATCTTCACTCCTAAACAGATTGGGATGATGGCAGTGGCTGTGACACTGTGTTCTTGTCAAGAAGGGCCTAATGTTCCCATTTTGGGGTTAGCGGGCACAGGACTTATTTGATATTGGACATAGGTAGTGAATCCATCCCAAAGCACAAAAGGGACAAAGAGCCTCAGCCAGGCATTGAGGAACCAACCCCTGGAGATTCTTCCAGGGTCTGGAGTTTGCCAGGGGTTAATTTGTCTCCATTAAATCCCTTTTTAAAAGTTCTTACACATACATTCAAAGGGGGATGGCCCTATTCTGATTCCACCATTTCTACCCTTTACCAGAGATATGATAGACATGTGACAGACGTGATGGGGGATGGGGTCGGAGTGGGGGAAAGGGGTTATCTCTTCCACCTGCTCCCTGAACCTCACAGACACATCTTGCCCCAGATAGGGCTACTCAGCTGTGTCTAGAAGGTGACCAGACTCCCCTTTCACCTCTTTCCCCCCCATATATATCTATATGTATATATATATATACATATAGATATATGTATATACATATATACACATATATATATATACATGTATATATATTTTGCACCAGTCCTGGGACTTGAACTCAGGGCCTAGACTTGAGCTTTTGTGCTCAAGGCTAGTGCTCTACCATTTGAGCCACAGCTCCACTTCAGGCTTTTGGGTGGTTTTTTTGGGAGATAAGAGTCTCATGGACTTCCCTTCCCTAGATGGCTTTGAACTGAGATCCTCAGAGCTCCGCTTCCTGCACACTAGGATCACAGGTGTGAGCCACAGGCACTGTGCTCCCCTTCTTGCTTCTGAAGGGCAGCCAACCTAACAAGCAGGGTTCTTACCAGCACTCGTACTGATGCGTGAAGCCCCTGCGTGGTTCAGAGCCCTCTCTGGGCTCCTCTGGGCTATCCAAACCCCCTTTCCAGTATTCCTGAATTAATGACTCCTTTGGGAAGACCAAGTCCTAGTGCTAGACAGGCTCCCCAGAAATGCTGTGGCACACTCAGCATCAGGATACCAGGGCTTTTGGAGAAACGATGCTTATTTTCTGCCAGCAGTGGGCCAGCAGATTCAGATCCACAGGCTGACCCCAAGACCAATGGTACATTGCCATATATACCCTGCCAGGCAGGCTACAGATGCAAGAAGCAGATATGCATCCCTGTAATTTTATTGCCTACTCAGTCCTTAAAACTAGACCACCACTGTCACGCCACTGTTTTCTCAAGTTTCAGGGTCCTGCCATGTCCCCCCAATACTGCATTATAAGAATCTTTGGCCTGGCGCCAGTGGCTCACGCCTGTAATCCTAGCTACCGGAGGCTGAGATCTGAGAATCATGGTTCAAAGCCAGCCCAGGCAGGAAAGTCCATGAAGCTCTTGTCTCCAATTAACCACCAGAAAAGTGGAAGTGGCGCTGTAGCTCAAGCGGTAGAGCACTCTCCTTGAGCTGAAGAACGCAGGGACAGCGCCCAAGCCCAGAGTTCAAGCCCCATGACTGTCAAAAAAAAAAAAAAATCTTTGCTGCGTAACTCATAATGAAACTGGAAAGTACTGGAGTTCTGGGTCGCAGGAATTGTTGAAGCTAATGGCAGTGTTCTTATTTTTTCTTAACAGATCCATTTCCCATCTAAGGATCCTGCTTGTCACCAGAATAAAGCAAAAGAAAAAAAATACTGTTTATTTCTGGTGATTCTCTTTATTTGCTTGCTTGCTTTTTAGTTTTTGGGAGACAGGATTTGTTATGTAGCCTATGCTGGCCTCAAACTCAATCCTGCCTTAGCCTCGGGTGCTGGAATTATAGGCATGATCCACCATGCCCAGCTAGAACCTACTTTCTTTAGTCTCTTTTACTCAGAAACAAAATAGTTGGATCTGACAGACAAGAAATAAGTACAGGGATCTTGGGGACATTTTGGGAAGTAGGCAAGACTGAGGTTTGAACTCAGGACCCTGAGTGTGCTAGGCAGGAGGTCTACCACAAAGCCATATCAATGACTCATTTTTGCAATTTTTTGGTCAGTCATGGGGCTTGAACTCAAGGCTGGGGTGCTGTCTCTGAGGTCTTTTGCTCAAGACTAGCACTCTACTGCTAGCTCCACTTCCAGTTTTCTTGGTTAATTGGAGATAAGAATATTATGGACTTTCCTGCTCAAGCTAGCTTTGACCCACAATCCTTAGATCTTAGCCTCCTGAGTAGTTGGGATTACAGACATGAGTCACCAGTGTCCAGCACATTGGTTATTTTTGAGATAGGGACTCACCTCCTGCCCAGGTATTTACCTGGACTGTAATTCTATTGTTTGCTTCCTCACATGGCTGGGATGATGATGTGTGTTGCCCTCTTCCTTTGTCGAGATGGAATCACGTGAACTTCACTGCCCAGGCTGGCCTGCAACCTTAATCCTCCCAATCTTAGTCTCCCAAGTAACTAGGATAACAGCCATAAACCACTGATACCTGGTGCTTGGGGACTTTTTGAGCCATAGATAGACCCAGGATTTCTTTTGCTGAAGCTACTGATGGGTTAGAAGGGCATGGGTACCCTGGGGCTCAAGGAGCTTGCTCTTGCGTGTGTGCCAGTCCTACCTGAGCTCTCAGCCTGGGCACAGTGATCCCTTAGCTTTTTCACTCAAGGCTGCTGCTGCACTACTTGAACCATAGTTCTACATCCAGCCTTCCGGTGGTTAATTGGAAGTAAGTATCTCTCAGAGTTGGCCGCCATGGCTGACTTTGAACCAGATCCTGAGATCTTAGATTCCTGACAGAAAATGATGACAACTCCCCCAGAACCCAGGCGGCCCAGAACTGAGAAAACGACCAGCCAGGCCACACCTATACCTGGGACTCGCAAACTCTGCACACCTTTGTCACCTGCCCCTAATTCGTCCTCTACTTAAACCTAATGCTCATATCTATGCCCTGAAGATGGCTGAAGATGAAGTGTCATCTTCCTGTGGCATCATGCTATGTAAAGATCTTTCTCTGCCATATTTTCTAACCAATTTCTCATTCACTTTTACTATTTGCCTCTTGCTTAAATTCTCATGCCAAAGGAAAAGCTTGATTCACTGCACTCACTTTTCAATCACAACCCCAGCGAACTAGAAGTGGAGCCTGGAGGGTCACTGTTCAAGGCCGGTCCAAGCAAATGTTCAAGACACTACCGCAAAACTAAACTACAGCGATAAGAGCTGCAGGAGTAGCGTAAGAGGTAGAATGCTTGCCTAGTACACATGAGGTCCTGAATTCAAACATTAGTACCACCACAATCACCTTTAATTTCTTTTTTCTTGGTCAGTCATGTGTCTTTAACTCAGCCTACGTGCCGTCCCTGAGCTCTTCACCCCAAGGTGAGCATTCTACCCCTTGAGCCACAGCACCACTTCCAGTTTTCTGGTGGTTAATTGGAGATAAGAGTCTCACAGACTTTCTTGCCCTGGCTGGCTTTGAACTGTGACTCTCAGATCTCAGCCTCCTGAGTAGCTAGGATTACAGGCATGAGCCACCAGTGCCCAACATTCCATTTTAATTAACAAAATTTTGTTTTGTTTTGTTTTTGGGTCCGGTCGTGGGGCCTGAACTCTGGGCCTGGGCGCTGTCCCTCAGCTCTTCAGCTCAAGGCTAGCGCTCTAC
>NW_012267217.1:62026573-62038892 GCF_000151885.1 Dipodomys ordii
CTTTTTTCTTTTTGCTTATGTGGTGCTGAGGAATCAAACCCAGGGCCTCATGCATGCAAGGCAAGCGCTCTACCACTGAGCCACCTTCCCAGCCCCGGTGTAGTGGTTTTCTTGCTGTTATACAGTTTTATCAATTAGGGCCAGAGATTTCAAGCTGTCTACTCATTCAGCTGTGGTCATTGTGACACAAGCACATGAGAAGATGGCTGTGGGCACACACTCCTGTGGGCTGTGTGCTAGCTAAGCACCTGTCTTTCTCCCTGTGACCAGGAAGAGGCTCTCCCCAGGGTGTGCTATAGCAGCAGGCCGCCTGTGCTGGAGGCCGTAGCTTGAGGGTCTCATGTTACAGTGCCTCCTGCTCCAGGTCTGATGTCTACCCCTCTTTGTGTGGGGCCAAAGGGCAGGTTTGGAACTGCACAGGTGAGGAGAGAAGGGATGGAAAGGAAGCCAGTGTGAGCATTGGAGCGGAACTCAGTCAAGCCCAATAGCCAGGCTTTGCTTCCCAGGAGCCCAACAGTTGGCCACCCTCCCAGCAAAGCCACATCCTTGAGCAAGACGGGTCCCAGGGCTGAGCGGCAGTACCCCAAATCTATAATCTTAGCTATTCAGGAGGCTGAGATCTGAGGATGGTGGTTCAAAACCAGCCTGGGTAGGAAAGTCCCTGAGACTTTATCTCCAAGTAATCATCAAAAGCGGAGCTGTGGCTCAAGTAATAGGGCACTAGCCTTGAGCAAAAATGCTCAAGGACAGTGCCTAAGCCCTGAATTCAAGCCCCACTACCAGCACTACCACCCCCAGAAAATGTTCTAGAGCTGGGAACAAAGGCCTTTGGCATTGGAGACCAGGCTTCGTGTTTGCCTCTCTCAAAGCAGCTCCCTGGAAACCTCAAGGGAGAAATCACACACATATCCCAGCATCCTCTTGGCAAAACATGTTCTTGGCAAAAGTGGTGTCCAGCCTCCCCAAGCCTGCAGCTACTTGAGGGTACAGTGTGGTTCCTTTCTCTCCTGACACCCCCACACACTATTCACAAGAGTGGCAGATACAGAAAGCCCTCATTCACAACCCCTCCATTGAAAGCTTTCTGAAAATGCAAATCTCCCACAAGGCCATTCTCTCTTCAAAACACTTTAAAGTTGTGTGTTCCCACTGAAAGCTGGTAAGCACAGCAGGTTTTCCCAGGGCAGGAGGCTCCTTAAGAAATACTGTTGGCATTTCATAAAGAAGAACTTGGAGCTGGGCATCCAAGCAGGACAATAAAGATAAGAGGCTCATCCCTTTGGGGGTGTGCAGGTCTGAAGCTCCTGCCCTGCCCCCACCTTGGCCTGGCCATTCATTCTTCAGCCACATTTGGTCACATGGATGACTGGGGCTAAATGAGCCAGCATCTCCCCTTTTGGGGGAAATGGGAAGCCTCTGGCTACCTGATCCCTCCATCCCCTAAAATCAGGACACTCAAGGTTCAAAGCCAGGTTAGGATGTGTCAACAAGGATCAGATGTGTGTGTGTGTGTGTGTGTGTGTGTGTGTGTGTGTGTGTTGTCAATTGTGGGGCTTGAATTCAGGGCCTGAGCACTGTTCCTGAGCCTCTTTGTGCTCATGGCTAACGCTTTACCACTAGTGGCACTGTGCCACTTCTGGTCCTTGAGTGATTAATTGGAGATAAGAGTCTCATGGGGATTTCGAACCGTGATCCTGAGTAGCTAGAATTACAGGCATGAGCCACTGGCACCCAGCTAGCATCAGACATTTTTGTCTGTGCCTCCTCCCACATTTCAACACGTTCCTCCTAATTTTTTTTAAAGACAAATCCTAGCTAATCAGAAGGCTGAGGACCTAAGCCAGCCTGGGCAGTGAGACTCTCATCTCCAGTTAAACAGAAAAAGCTAGAAGAGCCCCCTAGCACAAGTAGTAAAGCACTAGCCTGGAGTGAAAAAAGCACCAGAACAGTACCCAGGCCTGAGCTCAAGCCCTAGGACAGTGCCCAGGATCCAGAATTCAAACCCCAGTACCAGCACGCGCACACACACACACACACACACACACACACACTCACACACACACATACTTGGAATAAATGCTCTAAGTTAGTGAGTGCTGGAGGCTGATTTGATAGTCAACGCATGTCCCCTTGTGGACGCAAATAAAGCGATTGTGTGGAGGGGTGGAAAGCCTGGGGGTGTTACATATGCTGTCTTCAGTCCTCAAAATGAATGTCCCTGAGGACTGGAGCTCTTGTGCACCAGTAAGTGATTTCTATTAGGATATGCTAAGAATACACATTTGTTCCTCATCCAGGTTCAGAATGCAAATCTCTGAATGATCGCTAAGAAGCTAGAGGCTTTTGTTGTTTTCATTTTGGTCATCCTGGGACTTGAACTCAAGTCTTCAAGGTTTCTGATTTTGAAATAAGATCTTGATTTTTTTCCCCCAGGCCCAGCCTGGACCACGATCCTCCTATTTACACTTCCTACTGTCGCTGGGATGACAGGATGACAGGTATGAACCACCACATCTAGCTTTTTCTGTTAATATGGTGTCTAGCAAACCGTCCAACTCTCCCTCAACCCTCATTGGCCTAGAACCTCCTCCCAATTTCCACCTTCCAGGTGGCTAGGATACAGGCATGAGTCAGCAAAGAGTGTTTTTGCTAGTTACAGTAAACCACTTTCAACTATATCGCCATCTAGGTTAATGCTCCCCTTCTTAGAAGAGAGAGCTATTCACCAGGGAACCAAGTGTGTGATGGCCATCCCTGAACGCCCTTCTATCCATCTTAGGGAGGAGAAAGGGCTGGAGAGGGAGCACAGCACTAATGACCAATACCTTAATCAATCACAGCCATAAAACAAAGCCCTCAACAGAAAAGCCACAACTCCTGAATTGAAGACATCTAGATGATAGGAGCATGGGGCCCCCCTCCACAGGGACAGACGGCTCAGCTTAGGACCTGTGGTGCTAGACGTGAAGTAACAGCGGTCACTCCTTCACCACTTGGTTCTTTATAAGGCTCCAGCCCCTACCTTTTCTAGGCATCCTAAATTCTAAAGAGAAACTCCACCTAACTGATAAACATAGGGACTGCTAAACAGTCTTCCTTTAGAGGCACAGCCCACAGAACATCGACTGACCCTTAAATTAACACCGGAATACATGGAACCCCTCTGATTATTCTTCAGGTCTGTGCAACAACTACCAAAAAGCATGCAAAGTGCAGTGATATGTGAGGGTAAGTGATGTTTGTGTACAGAACTGCAGGAACTAGCTCCAGGAAGTCAAAGTCCATAGCAGTGATGTGTCCAGAGAAGAAAAACAGAGATACGTGCCCTGAAGGAGGAAAGCCCTGCTCAGATAGAGCCTCTTCCCAACCGTACTGCTCTGGCTGAAAAAAAAAAAAAAAAACAGTCCTTAGATCTCAGCTTCCTGAGTAGCTAGGATTACAGGTGTCATCACAACCCTAACTCCCAGCTCACTCTCTTTCGTTCTTTTCTTCCCTTCCTTCTTCTTCTTCTTTTTTTTTTTTTTTGGCCTGGGGTTTGAACTCAGAGCCTTGTTCTTGCAGACAGGTGTTCTACCACGAAAGCCATGTCCCTAATCACCCACTTCCCCCAACCCCTGTTCCTCTGTTTCCTTCCTCTTAAAGCCCTTTGGAGCCTGGAGGACTACAGCTCCTCTTGTCTTCCAGGATGTTAGCTCATGACTAAAACTGAGTATCATATTCTGAGCCACACACTGTCACGAGAATTCATACATTTCTCCATAGCTGCCCATTCTTCAACCACCGCTCCACTTCTGGCTTTTTGGTGGATACTTGGAGATAAGAGTCTCACAGACGAGCTGGGAAGTTGGCCCAGTGGTAGAGCGCTTGCCTTGCATGCCTGAGGCCCTGGGTTCGATTCCTCAGCACCACATAAGAAAAAAGCCGGAAGTGGTGCTGTGGCTCAAGTGGAAGAGCGCTAGCCTTGAGCTGAAGAGCTGAGGGACAGTGCTCAGGCTCAGAGTTCAGGCCCCACAACCGGACCCAAAAAAAAAAGAGTCTCACAGACTTTCCTGCCTGGGCTGGCTTCAAACCAGGATCCTTAGATCTCAGCCTCCTGAATAGCTAGGATTACAGGAGTAAGCCACTAGAGCCCAGATCCTGGGGTCTTTCATCACAGGTAGTGTGCTGAGCTGACTGTACAAAGAACAGTTAACTCCCACAGCTGCCAGCCACAGACACCAGCAGCAACCCATGGACGGACAACTCCAGAGTAGCTAGGAGCAAACTGGAGAGCCGGGACCATGGAAAGAAAGCAAGAGGCTATGAAGGACTGAGATTGTAGATACTTCAAATTCTGGCTACTGGAAGAATTCCAGAAGGCCTTTGAGTCATCTAGTCAGCCAACAATTGGGATCCCAGCACCCAAAGCTGAGCTGTACCTAGCTTCTGCACCTGCGGGTATTGCCACTCAAGGCTCAAATTGGCACTCAAGGCTCAAACACAATAAGCCCTTGGCTTTGTGAGTATAGAGCCATAGTATCTGGCTTTGAAATTCTTGAGAGCTAAGTCTCTGATTCTCAAGGTTGAGAACTACAAGCCTCTTGCTTTGAAAGCTCAGCTCATAAGCCTCTGCACTCAGAAGCTCAGGGTTGCCAACCTCAAGACATCTGCTCTCTGCCTATTTGCAATTTCCATCTGAATAGAGCAAGAAAACCCTCAGTGGTTTCTGACACTGTTACTATATTGGGTTATGTATTCCAACACATAAGCCCATGGCAGGCAAGGGAGAGACACACTTAAACTATATCTAAACACAGCAGGGCCAGTCTTGGTAGGATTCAACCCATTCAGCTTTGGAAGGCCATGGCTATCTCCTGGTCAGTTTTGGCAAGCACCATTTTCCCAAACGGTTGACTTGCTCAAGTTCCAATTGATCTGGTCAGGTAGATTTTAAAGAAAGCCCAAGTCGAGTGGGTTTGAAGTCATACATCATGATTGATTCCACCTTGTATCCCGTTCAGGAATCTCAGAAACTGATAGATCCCCCTGAAGTCACCTTGAGGCTGTGACCTCCAGGCAGCAGATGCTGACACACCGTTGCTGTTACACCAGGCTTCTGGCCACTCCTCTCCAGCTCCCTTTTATACTGGTATTTTCTGATGTCCACAGTAGGTAAAACCCATTTAGGTTACAGCCCTTCTGGCTGCCAAACTGGCAGAAACTTCTAGGCTTGCAGCCCTATAGCAGACAAGGCCTGCGAGTACTACAGCTCAGCAACAGTCTGCCAGTGCTGTGCCTTCATGCTGCAGCTGCTGACTTCTCAGATTCTTGAAGGGTGTGTGTGAAGAACTTTATTCAGAAGTGAAGTGCCTCTGTCAAAAGGCTTCTGCTGCTGTTTCTAGGTGCCTGAGTTCACAAGTTTTTACAACCTGGGCTGTGCTCTGATTGGTTGCCCCTATTTTAATTAGGTGTTGGAAGGGGACATTTTATTGGTTGAGTTCTATGGCATCCTAACATGGATATTCTCACATCCTGACATGATTGTTCATTTAATACCACTCCCCCCACCCCCCCCCACCCCACCCTCATTCCCCCAACCCCGTCACCCCCGCCCAGGGTCATGAAGGCTATCAGAATTTGAGGAACCGGAAGCAGGTAGGAAAGGGTAGAGGCAGGATTTTTTGTTTGTTTTTTTGTTTTGTTTTTCCTGCTGGAAACCTCTTTAGAAACAATGTCTATTTGGCATCTACAATCCTGCTGTCCACAGGCCTGGGTTCACCTGCTCTACTCTTTCACCTTAACACCTCCGGTTATCTCCCAGGAGGCTTCCTGTCCCTTGTCTCAACATCACTGACTTGACATCTCTGGGCCAGCTTCAGAGCCCCCAGCACAATTGTGTTGAGGGAGAGACAAAGAAGAGGGGGAGAAGAGAAGAAAAGCATACTGATGGGGGGAAAAGGCACTGGTAGCTCATGCCAGTAATCTTAGCCACTCAGGAGGCTGAGATCTGAGGATCTAAGTCCAAAGCCAGCCCAGGCCGAAAAATCCATGTAACTCCTATCTCCACTTAACTACCAAAAAGCCAGAAGCAGAGGTGTGATTCAAGTAGTAGAAATCAATCTTAAGTGGAAAAAGCCAAGCTAGAACATGAGAACTTGAGTTCAAGCCCCAGTACATTCTTTCTCCCTTCCTCCCCCTACCAACCCCCCCTCTCACACACACACATACACACACACACACACACACACACACACACACAGAACATTGAAAGATGAGCTCTCTGTTTTCCAAACCAACACTTCCTCATTACTCCTTGATTTCCACCAAGCTGGGCTTAAGTGAAGCATCAAGACAAAGTTTTTCAGAAATCTTAATCTCTCATTACACCTCCATTGAGCCTAAGAAAGAAGAAATCCATTTGCTTTGGGATCTTTCATTGGGTGTGGTGGAGAGGAGGAGGCAGAGATCATTCTTAGCATTCTGGCCTGGCTTTTTTTCTTTCCTTGTTTTTCTTTTTTTAATTTTTTAATGTTTTTTTTTGGTAATTTCCTGTTAATTTCGTACTAGATGTTGTGCTGTGCAAATAACACAGATAAAGGTAAACTCCAGTGGCCCTGGACTCCAACCTCGGTTAAACATTCCACCATCTCTCTGATCTGTCCCCTAGCTACCTCTGGAAGTTTTGGAATTTGTTACCTGTACATTGAGAGGCTGAGAATCAGTAGTTCAGGAGGCAGCTGAGCTTTGGAATAAAAGGCTGTTTGTTTGTTTGTTTCTCTAATCCCCTGCTGGGCCTTCCTCTGCTCCATAAAAAGACATGACCTCGATGGGGTCAACTACATGCTGCACCCACTCTCCATCCATTCTCAGGGGGGTTCACTGGCTCTACCACACTCACAGTCCAGGCTTATTGAGAAGGTGGTAATGCCCTGAGCGGGCTCACAGAGGCTAGCAGGTGGGTCATAAGGACCCTGACATTTGAGGGGGCTGATATCCAAGGATCACAGTTTGAATCCAACCCTGTCAGGAAAGTCCATTGGGTTCATCAACAGCCAACAAAAAGCTGCCAATGGAGGTATGGCTCAAGTGGTAGAACACCAACTTTGAGCAGAATACAACTAAGCAGAGTGCAAGGCCTTGAGTTCAACCAGAACAGGCACACTCACGAGGAGTATTCCCCTCCCCCCCAAAAAGTGGCCGGGCACAGTAGCTACTCAGGAAGCTGAGATCTAAGGATGGCAGTTCAAAGCTAGTCCCGTAGGAAAGTCTGTGACACTATTCAATAAAAACTAAAAAAGCTGGAAATGGAGCTGTGGCTCAAGTGATCTCAGACCCTGCTAGCCTGACCCTGAGTTCAAACACCAGGACACAGACACAGACACACACACACACACACACACACAGTGGAGGAGGGTAGCCTGAGTGAAAATCTTACAATTGATCTCTGTGTCTAGTGGAGAACCAAACCCACTCCATCTCCAGTCCTGCCCCCACCGAAGCTCCAAAGGCAGCTCCCAGCCATGGCGGCCTGGGAGGGAAATGTGACACCTGTCATCTTCTTTCCCCCTCTTTGTGGCCAGAGTTTTTAAGCACAGGATTCACTTCATGAACATAATAGTGGCCAGGTGACAGTGCCAAGGGGCTGTGCTTTCTGGCACTGTACTATTGTTGATTTAAACTAGTGGTTTAATCCTTTACTTGTCTGTCATTACACCCAAGATTTGTGTCCCCTCTCTCTCTCTCTCTTTCTTTCTCTCTTACACTGAGCTCCCCTGAAACCTCTTGCTTCTTTTTCATTTTTGTTTGTTTTCTTTTTTATGCCAGTACTGGAGTTTGAACTCAGGGCCTGGGTTTTATCCTTGAGCTTTTTTGCTCAAGGCTAGTACTCTACCAGTTGAGCCGCAGCACCACTTCCAGCTTTTTGGTGGTTAACTGAAGATAAGAGTGTCACAGACGTTTCTGCCAGGGTTGGCTTTAAACCTCCATCCTCAGATCTCAGCCTCTGACCAGCTGGGATTAGAGGCGAGATCACTGATAGCCTCTTGATGGATGTTCCCTTACAGTATACTCAGAGGGCCTTTCTGATTCACCATTGACCGAAGTCTAAATCTAGGCTCCAAGTTGCTCTTCTTCATTTATTTATTTATTTATTTATGTCAGTTGGGGGGCTTGAACTCTGGGTTGGACACTGTCCCTGCACTCTTCAGCTCAAGGCAAGCACTCTACTGCTTGAGCTACAGCACCACTTCGGATTTTCTAGTGATTTATCGGAGATAAGAGTCTCACGGACTTTCCTGCCAGGGCTGACTTTGAACCATGATCCTCTAATCTCAGCCTCCTGAGTAGCGAGGATTATAAGAGTGAGCCACCAGCGCCCGGCCAAGTTGCTCTCCTTTTGAATTTTTTCTTAAGTCTTAATGTTTTTCTTAAGTTCAATATTAGGAAATCTGAAGGCCATCTCAGGTAAATGTAGACCAGGAAAATGAGGCATGGGAAACAGTCACCAGGAATTCAGAGATAAACACTCTATTAATGAACAGCTTGCTTAAAAGCACACAGGCATTATTTTCTTTGCTTTAAGTCTGACAATCACTCATCAGCTTCACCCTTTAACAAAAATGGAAGAGAAAAAATGAAAAAGAGCAGCTGTCTCTCCCCTACCCCCCGCCTCATGTATTTATTCAGACATGGCATAATGACCCAAACTTAATAAGCAAACCAGTTTTGATATCCCTGGGCCTAGCTGGTAAAAGTGTAACAGCAAAATGACTAAATATATCAAAACAGAACACTTATCCTGGAGCAGATTTGAGCCAAACCTTGAACTCACCTTTTCACCAAAAGTATCTGTGATGTTAGAGCACTCATTGCTTTGTTATCAAGTGTGTCCACACTCGTGTCTGGCTTTTGTACTATCTTTCCATCTTTGCTTTGTTTTTTTTGGGGGGGGGGTCCGGTTGTGGGTCTGAACTCTGGGCCTGGGTACTGTCCCTCAGCTCTTCAGCTCAAGGCTAGCACTCTACCATTTGAGCCACAGTGCCACTTCTGGCTTTTTTTTCTGTTTATGTGGTGCTGAGGAATCGAACCCAGGGCCTCATGCATGCAAGGCAAGCACTCTACCACTGAGCCACCTTCGCAGCCCATCCATCTTTGCTCTGCTAATAAACTTTTTTGTTCTCTACTTCCATGTGTCCTAAAATTCTTTTTTTTTTTTTTGTCTGTCAGTCCTGGGGCTTGAACTCAGGGCCTGGGCATGGTCTCAGAGCTCTTTTTTTTTTTTAAGCTTAAAGTTAGTACTCTACCACTTTGAGCCACAACTCCACTTCTAGTTTTTGAGTGGTTAATCAAAAATAAAGAGTCTCATGGGAACTTTTCTGCCCAGGCTGGCTTTGAACGCCAGTCCTCAGATCTCAGCTTACTGAGTAGCTAGCAGTACAGATGTAAGCCACTGGAGCCTGGCTCTAAAATTCTTTTTGGCAACAACATCAAGAACTTGGTTCCCAGGGTCCAGGTAAAGGCATTCTCCATTTTGGAGACCTCCTCCCTGAAACATCATCCAATTGTGGTATTAAATCTAATTTTTGTTCCTTCCTCGGTCCTTGTACTACCCAACTGCTTGAATGTACAGGTGATGGCTGGAGCTTTAGCTGCAATCTTGGATTGTGGACAATGCTCATTGTGTTTATGCCACTGTTATTCAGTGTTTTTTGAATGGAACTGAAATTTATCCTTTAAATCTCCTTTGTTTTATACTTTCCAGAAATGTAATTTTTATTTTTCCCCCATGAATTCATGTTTTCCTGAGTATCAGCTATCAAGGCAGGCAACAGCCTCTCCCACCCCTCCCCCAGGAGACTAAAATCTGCACTTTACTTTGTGTCTCTCCTGAGCTTAGGAATAGACCTGGGGTGAAAATTGCTGCTGTGTTACAAGGTGAACCTGGCCACACCCTCTTTGTCAACATCCTATGACACTGTGGCCTTCCTACTGCTCTTTTCAAAAGCTGAGTCCAGTGGTTATAATTCCTGCCCATGAAGAGGGCTCCAGGACTTGTGTTTTTCCCATCTCTGATTGGCAGGCTGGGTCTGCATCCTGGTGTGCTCTGATACCTCAGTGGGGTGGTGCTAGAGTGGGTACAAGTCCCAGTGGACACAAGAGCATGGGGTACAGTAGTCACTCAGCCTCACTCTCTCCTATTTGGCACTGAGGCGGGGGAGGGGGGGAGCGGGGAGCACCTGAGGGCTTCTCCTGTCTTTCCATTGGTTTCTCAGAGTTCTTACTGACCCCTCCCCCTAGGAGGTGTAGCCTCTGTGGGTGTGGTCAGGGTTATAAGCAAAGGAAAAGGCCAGTGCCTCAATTACCACATCAGCCTGCATTGGTTGTTTTGGGTTTGTTTGTTTTTTTTTTTTGGTGGATTGTTTTGTTTTCTTTTGTCATTGTTTGGTTGTGGGGCTTGAACTCAGGGCCTGGGTTCTGTCCCAGAGCTCTTTTGCTCAGTCTACCTCTTAGAGCCACATCTCCACTTCCAGTTTTCTGGTGGTTAATTGGAGATGAGGGTATCAGACTTTCCTGCCCAGGCTGGCTTTGAACTGTGATCCTCAGATCTCAGCCTCCTGAGTAGCTAGGATTACAGGTGTGAGCCACCAGCATCTGGCTGTATGGTTTTTTTTTTTTTATAACATCCATCACCATCTAAATTGTCTCTGTCGCCCAGCCCTGGACTAGAATGCCAGATCCGTGGAGGTGCACTCCATGGCTTTCCTCCCCAGCACTGGGCACAGTGCACACTGGAGGTATGCTGATCCTGCTCCAAATCTGGTGCTTTTCCCACTCACACTCTGGTCTCTGCTTGGAGCACTGAGGCACCTCCCAAAGGAATCCAAAAGACAGTGTGTAAAGAAAGCCACACAAATATGGATCAGGTCCTTCCTCCAAACATGGGCTAAAACAGCTGCTGAACGATGAGACTTAGGGAAGGGCTGCATCTTCATCCCAGTGAATCACCACTGCCTGCACACTGTGTGTGTGTGTGTGTGTGTGTGTGTGTGTGTGTGCGTGTGTGTGTACTCAACGCTGGAACTCTACCACTTGAGCCACAGCTCCATTTATGGCTTTTCAGTGGTTAATTGGAGATGAGTCTTATGGACTTTCCTGTGCGCACACTGACTTCTAACCATTATCCTGAAATCTCAGCCTCCTGAGTAGCTAGGATTACAGTGAGCTACTGGTACCTAACCACATTACTCTTCTGGAGAGATGTTGCAGAACTATGGGACACAGGAAGAAAGGCAAGCAGAAGAGGAGTTGGGGCTTATTTACACCCTGAGGACAAGGCTGGCATTAAATAACATGTTACTGGGGATTGAACTCAGTTTCTACCACCTGAGTTGCTCCCGCTCTTAACAGATTTTTGAAACCTGGAGCCTTTGGTCTATTGTTGCACCCCAGAGGGGGAAGTAAAGGGCCTTGGGTACCAACCACGGTAGCTATTTGAATGTAACTGACATGAAATGGCATAAAAAGTCCCCCTGAAGCGCCAGCCTCCTTTAAGTGGCTCATTTCTAGCACCACAGAATGTCCTGTTGGGCAAAAGTGAAGTAGAATGGAGGAAATGCGTTCTGCTTCTGACTGACCAACAGATACAACCCCCCCCTTTCCAGGCTAGTGCCCACACCAGCCCCCTAGTTTCTGCCCTGTGGGGAGCACCAGTGCATCCTCTTTCTTTTCATCTCCCGAACTCCATAAGGATTTGTGGAAATGAAGAACCTTGGACCCATTTTCGGCAAATGCTGAAGCTTCAGAAAGAAGAGTTGGGGCGTCTGGAGTATTCCCTACTTCCCGCTTTCCTCCCACCTGACTATCTGCCCTGGTCCACTACCACTCCACAGCCCAGGGGCGCAAGCCAAGCCCTAGCCCTGTCCATGGGGGAATCCCTTCCAAGTGGTCACAGATCACTTTTGTTGTTGGTTGTGGGGCTTGAGCTCAAGGCCTGGGCGCGTCTCCGAGCTTTTTCCGTTCAAGGCGAGCCACAGTGCCACTTCCAGTTTTTGAGTGGTTAATTGGAGATAAGAGATTCACGGGGACCTTTCTTCCTAGACTGGCTTCGAACCGCTATCCTCAGTTCTCAGCCTCCTGAGCAGCTGGGGTTCCAGGCGTGAGCCACCGGTGCCCGCCTGCGCGGTAATCTTGACTTCCCTACTCTCGGCTGCCCAGAGTTTGCACCTGACGGGTGCTCAGTCAGTACCCGCTGGCTGCATGAATGAGTGAATGAATGAACGATCCCTGGACGCTCGGCTTCCCCGCGCTGACCCCTGGAGCTGCGGAAGGATCACCCTCCGCG
>NW_012267217.1:62039537-62091749 GCF_000151885.1 Dipodomys ordii
CCTGGCTGCGCAAGCGGCCGCCTGCCGGGCCCTGCAAGCCGCGGGACCCGGACGGCCAGGTGAGGCACGGGCGGGCTGGGGACGCCCCTCCTTCGATCGATTTTTTTCCCCTTCGTGGTGCCCGGGGGTAAACCGAGGCCTGGAAAGGGGAAGTGACCAGCCCCAGATCTCCCCGCTGAAGGGATTCCAGCCGGGATCCCGCGTGCTCGCGGGACGCGGGACCTGGGAACGCCCGGGGACGGGCAGAGGGCGGGGCGGTGGGTCGGAAAGCGTTGGACTGCGCCGGGCGCAGACCTGGGAGTTGAGGGATGGGGAGAACCTAAGGGAAAAATATAGAAAAACACTGAGATGCAAATCGAGGGGTGATGCGCTGGGGGGGGGGTCGGGGTGGAGAACTAAAGCTGCGGGCGCCGGTGCCCGGAGCGTCCCGAGCGCGGCGCGGCTGGGACGCGGGAGGAGCCGCGGGGAGCAGCGGCGGACGTTTACGGAGGAGGCTCCGCGGTCGCGGGCCGAGGCAAAGAACGGGTGCGGGGCGCGGGAGGGGCTTGCGGGTGCTAGGGCCTTTTCTGGTGATTCCCGGCTTCCCGCCTAGGTTCGGCACTCACTATCTCCCTGCTGCTCCCCAAGGTGTGCAGAGACTGTGTGTGTGTGTGTGCGCGTGTGCCTGTGCTGGGCCTTGAACTCAGGGCCTGGGCGCCCCCCCTGAGCTCTTTTGATCTAGGCTAGGGCTCTACGATTAGAGCCACACCTCCACTTCTGGCATCTTGGTGGTTTGTTGGAGCTGAGTCCCGCGGACTTCCTGCCGGGCTTGTCTTTGAACCGAGATCCTCAGATCTCTACCTCCTAGGTAGCTCGGGTCACAGGTGCGAGCCCACCCCCACCCCCGCGCGGATGCGGAGACCCCGTTTCCATTCCACCCCTTCCTGGGTGCGGAGGGGATATGCGGTCCTCCGCAGATGGCTCAAAATCCCATTCCAGGCTTTTTCCGGACAGTGGTCTGGGATTCGAATGCGCCCTTTAAGTAGAGCTGAGTCTGATAAGATGGAGGCCTTTGCGCTCATCCCCGCCCCTTCCACTACTCCATCCGCTGAAGACCTAGTGGGGGCAAGTCGGGTGGCTGCATTGCGGAACCCCAGGTCGTCCCAAGTGTCCGTTTTAGGGGTGACAGCCATGCATGGGTGCGGGAGGGGCTTTCTCAACATTGACAAGTGTCCAGTGCACACTTGCCTGCCAGATGAGAGGAGCCGGGTCCCCAGGAGGCAGCCCTGGCCTTCCCTGCCAGGCCACACCCCTTTCCGTGAGGCTGCGTGGGAAACTCCCCCTCCAGCATCCTGAGACCCAAAGATTGTCCGTACTGTGTCCTTGGGTTCCATCAGCCTTTTCCCTTCGCTGGCCCTGAGGGGAATGAAGGGAATACACACCAATTTCCTGCACCCAACGGAGCTGGCGTCTTGAAATTTCTAATCTTAATCTCTAAACCTAAGGCTTCCTCCAATCCTACGGAACAACTTTTAATTTTTCACCTGTGCGCTGGCTTCGCCTCCTAAGGTTCTTACCTGGGCCTGAAAAGCCTTTTCTCCCCTTCTCATCTCCATCACTCCATTCAGAAATGGACTTTCTCCTTCAGGCCTTTCTGAAAACCTGGCTGGCACTCTATCGTGGGCAAGTTCACCAGTGAGGTTCCCACCAGCTTTGGCGTTAGTCTTTAAGTCATTTTACAAAAGGGTTTCTTTTTTTTTTTTTTTTTTGGTCCGGTAGTGGGGCCTGAACTCTGGGCCTGGGCGCTGTCCCTCAGCTCTTCAGCTCAAGGTTAGCACTCTACCACTTGAGCCACAGCACCACTTCTGGCTTTTTTCCTTTTTTTGCTTATGTGGTGCTGAGGAATTGAACCCAGGGCCTCAGGCATGCAAGGCTCTACCGCTGAGCCACCTTCCCAGCCCTACAAAAGGGTTTCATGCCCCAAATCTTTTGCCCTCCTGTCCTCTAAGCTCTCAGCACCTGATTTTTTAAATTTAATTAATTTTGTAAATGTTCTCTTGAGAGTTGAACCTTACATTCCATTTTTTTCCTGCCTCACCTGAAGAATGGGTGAATACCCTTTTCTCACACACATGCACGCGCACACACACACACACACACACACACACACACACACACACAGGGACCTCCAGCTTTTGCTTGGCTTTATTTTTTTTTTCTCAAGACTGGGACTCTCCCACTTGAGCCATACCTCTGTTTCTGGCTTTTTGTTGGTAATTGGAGATGAGAGTCAAAGACTTTCCTGCCTGGGGCTGGCTTTGAACCCTGATCCTCAGATCGCAGCCTCATGAGCTCTGAGGACTACAGTGTGAGGCACCAGCAGATAGGTCTTTCCTCCTTCTAGATAAACAGGAACACTAGAACAATTTGCAAAGTCCTCTATTAAGTGCTTTCTCCTTTTATGGACATGAAACCTTTTATTAATAAGTAAAGGTCCTAAGTCTCATGGTAGCTCATTCCTTTTCAGTTTTTGCAGTGGGCAGCGCTGGTTCCCTTCCACCCCCAGCCTGGCTCATACTACTAAGCTTTCCTTAGCAGTTACTGTGTTTGCCAAAGTTTCCCAGCCTCTTTCTTCACTGCCTGATGACGATGCTTGTTTTATTAGCTTGTTTGCCTTATGACAGGGTTCTTTTGCCCAGTTTCTGTTACCTAATTCAGCTACCTTGGGTTGAAAACCTAAGGCTCTAGGATTCAGTCTTGTTAGAACTGGGTGCACATTAACAGTAAATCACCAGTGAGTAAAGATTACGGAGGAGACTTGGGGGAAGGATTCTATTGGCAGGATTTTTGTTGCTGTTGTTTTGAAGTGTCCGGCTAATAAATGGTTAGGCAAGTGCTCCATGTTGAGCTGCACCCCCAGCCCCTTTTACATACTGTCCGGATGGCTTTATTCCAGACTGTGAAGATCTCAGATAAATCCAAGAGAACTAAGGTCGTGCTGTAATCGTAATAAGACAAGTTAGATTATTTCAAGTTTTAGATGTGGTTATCAAAAAAGATGAAATCTGTTCACATTAAGAAACAGTCTGGGATAGGGGAGGAGGGGAGGGGCTAATGTTTAAAATTCATAGCTCCTCAGGAGGCTGAGATCTGAGTATCTCAGTTCCAAGCCAGCCCAAGCAGACAAGGTAGAGAAACTCTTACCTCCAAGTAATCAGCCAAAAGCCAGAAGTGGAAGTGGAAGTTCAAGAGGTTGAATACTATCCTTGATATAAAAAGCTAAGCAAGAGTTAGAGGCCCTAAGTTCAAGTCCTAGTGCCAGCATGCACATTTGTGCGTGCATGCACAGAGAGAGAGAGAGAGAGAGTTTGTACTGACACCAGAGATACACAGTTGCCCATTGGGTATTTTCTTTGCTGCTGTGTAATTGTAATTCATTTGGGGTCATTTTGCTGCTCTGGCTTTCCCAGCATAGTTCAGGCATCCCAGGGGTTTTGTGAGGGTGAAGTAGAAACTGGAGGCCCCCTGAGCGGAGATGCCTGATCTAAAGTAGCCATTGTCTAACCTCTGCCTCTTGGGCTTTGCGTTCTTTCTCTCAGAAGGCTCCTGGGAGAGACCGGGCCTCCCAAGACTGCTGACCTGCTTTTCTTGGGGTCTCTGGAGCCAGAGGAAGGACCAAGATGCCTCCTGTTCCCAAGACCCAGCTCAGAGTAAGTGCTTCAGTTGCTTGTGCAGTACTCTAAGGACACTGGTCTTAAGTATGGTGGATTAACAGCCAGGAGCTCTGTGCTCCATGCTCCTCGGTAGATCCAGGGTCAGCATGTGAGCCAGGTGTCTGTCCCTCCAGGCTATGGGCTCAGGTACAGTTTTGTTTTGTGGTTTTTGTGGGGTGGGGGGGTGTTGCCAGTCCTGCAGCTTGAACTCAGGGCCTGGGCACTGTCCCTGAGCATCTTTTGTTCAAGGCTAGCACTCTACCACTTAAGCCAGAATGCCACTTCTGGCTTTTTCTGTGTATGCAGTACTGAGGAATGGAACCCAGGGCTTCATGCATGCTAGGCAGGCGCTCTACCACTAAGCCACCTTCCCAGCCCTCAGGCTCAGTTTTGTAGGACTTCACCCCAGGAGTCTTCACCTGGTGAAAGATGGGTGAGGAGGACTAGGGGGAACTTGGTATCCCAGGGAGCCAGCAACGTCCGAGCCGGAGAGGGAAAGCTTTCCATAGGCAGAAGTGTGAAGGTCCATCTGGTGGCACACACCTGTCAGCCTAGCTGTTCAAGATACTGAAATCACTATTAAAAGACAGCCCAGGCAGGAAAGTCTAAGAGACTCAGTTATTTCCAATTATCCAGAAAAAAAAAAGCCAGAAGTAAAGCTGTTGTTCAAATGAGAGAGCGCTGGCCTTGAGGGAAAAAACTAAGGGATAGCACTCAGGCCCTGAGTTCAAGTCCCAGCACTGACAAAAATAAAATAAAATACTTTTTAAAAAATTGCCAGCCAAGTTTAGTTGCACAACCTTTAATTGCAGCTATTTGGGAGGTAGAAATTGGAAGGATCATAGATGGGAAGCAGGGGGCAAAGGGGAGGTTAGAAAGAACTCATCTCAACAAATAAAATGGACTTGGTGGCTCATATCTGTAATACCAGCTATGTCGGAGGCAACTGTAGAGGATCTGGGTCCTAGGCTAGTTGCAGGCAAAAATAATAGACCCTGTTTTTAAAAAATAAGGCAAAAAAGGGTGGAAGCTTAGCTCAAATGGTAGAAAACTTGCCTAGTAAGTACAAGGCCCTGAGTATATAACCCCAATACTGCCAAAAATAAAATAAAAATGGGACTTATAGACCACTGTAGTTATCCTCAAACTCCAAAGAGGATTTGTTCCAGGACACTTTGTGGAAAATAAACTTTGCAAGCACTAAAACCCATTATACAAAATAGCATACTATTTGTATAGTGTATTTTAAATCATCTCTAGATGATTTATAATCCCTAATAAAGTGTGAATGCTATGAAAATCATTGTTGTACCCTACTTTTAGTTAATAATGACAGAAATGTATACATGTTCAAATATTTTCAGTGTATGCACTGTTCAAATATTTTCAATGTATTCCTTTTCAAATATTTTCAAAACAACATTGGTTGAATCTGGATGAATTCAGGGATAAAGAGAGCTCACTGTATATTTATAATGTATATAACAAATATAGGATATTGTTTTTGCCTACATTTGGACAGACTATTTTTGAAATCTGCTTTATCAAAAACATTGTGACTATCCATAGCAATACTTAGACATCATCATGTTTTATCTTTCTTTAAAAAAGTAAAAACTAGCTGGGCACTGTGGCTCATGCCTGTAATCCTAGCTACTCAGGAGGCTGAGATCTGAGGATCGTGGTGCAAAGCCAGCCTGCCTAGTGAAATCCATGAGACTCTTGTCTACAATTAACCACCAGAAAATTGGAAGTGGCACTGTTGCTCAGAGTGGTAGAGTGCTATCCTTGAGCAAAAAGAGCTCAAGGACAGTGCCTAGGCCAAGAGTTCAAGCCCCATGATTGACAGTAACAACAACAACAAAAGTAAAAATTAACATACTTTTGTAAGTCAGAGAATTCCTATGTATACTTTTCCCAGTTTCTGCCAATGGTAACATCTGATAAAACTATAGTGCATGGACATTGACCAAAATGAACTAAGCAACTCAACGGCAGCGATGGGAGGGAGGGAACAAATGAGAAAGAGGGAACAGCTGATGCTATGCAAAACAAAAGAAATGTACATATCACCCATTGTGGAAGAAATAACTGTATTGCAAGGCTCATAGAACTCATAAATGTTACAGACCATGATAGACAATTTGCTCCATGAAAGTTAGAATGTGTTTGTGACTTTAACTGAGCATCACTATCCCACAGTACTGTGAAATTTGGAAAATTATATAACCACTTAATAACAATAAAAAATTTGAAGAAAAAAACAATAGTGCAGTTAGATATCATGGCTTATGGCATGATATATATAATATATATTATTCATATATATGTACATATATATAATCATAGTTATTCAGGAAGCATAGGAGGATCATAGTTCCAGGCCAACTCTGGAAAAAACAATTCACATAACTCTTATCTCAACAGAAAAAGCTGAGTGTGGTGATATGTGTTTGTCATTCCAGCTACATAGAAAGAGTAAATAGAGGATCGTGGCCTGGGCAAAAAGTGATACATCTCAAAAATAGAGTGCAGGGCACCCATGACTAATGCCTCTAATCCTAGCTACTCCTGAACCTGTTATCTGATGAACCCAGTTCGAAACCAGCCCAGACAAACAAATCCAAGAGATTCTTAACTCGTTAACCAGCAAAATGTTGGAAGTGGAGGTGTGGTTCAAGTGGTACAGCACCAGCCTTGAGTGAAAAAGCTATGGGACCAGCATCTAGACCCTGAGTTTAAGCCCCATGACCAGCACAAGAAATATATGTAACTAGAGCAAAAAGGGCTGGAGGCATGGTTTAAGCTGTAGAGTGCTACCCTAGTAAGTGTAAAGCCTTGGGTTTAAGCCCCAGTACTCCTCACACACACACACACAAAATTATGAGTGTGGCTTAACTCTGTGGAATTCCATGCACGTTTCCCCCTCCTCCCTTTCCCATTCCTCCTGTTTTCTTTTCTGTGGTGCTGGGGACCAAGCCTGACTTTGCACACAGTAGGCAAGTGCTCTACCATGGAGCCACATTTCAGCTCTTTAACAGCTTTTTTTTTTTTTTAAATATTAGTACTCTTCCTTGAAATCAGGTCCTTGTACTCTTGCTTGGCTTTTTCTCGCAAAGCTGTAGCTCTACCACTTGAGCTACAACTCTACTTTCAGCTTTTTCCTGGTTAACTAAAAATAGTCTTACAAATTTGTCTGCCTGGGTTAGCTTTGAACCTGGATTTAAGATCTGAGCCTCCTGTGTAGCTAGGATTACAGGTGTGAGCCACTAATGCCAGGCTGATTGGCTTTTTTTTTTTTTTTTTGGCCTGTCGTGGGCTTGGGCACTGTCCCTGAGCTCCTTTTTGGTCAAGGCTTGAGCTCTACCACTTGAGCCACAGTACCACTTCCTGCTTTTTTTGTGATTAATTGGAGATAAGAGTCTCCTGGACTTTCCTGCCCAGGTTGGCTTCGAACCAAGATCTTTATATCTCAACCTCCTGAGTAGCTGCTAGGATTACAGTCATGAACCACCAGTGTCTGGCTGGATTTTTTTTTTTATTGTGAAAATACTGCAGAGGGGTTACAATTACATGGGCAAGATAATGAGTACATTTCTTATCAAGCATTGTAGCCTCCTCCTTTGTTTCCCCTTCCCATCCCTTCCCATCCTCCCCCGCTCCCCCACCCAATCCTCCTCCCCCCCCCCCGATTTCTTTTTTAATTGTGTGAGCTGGGTGCTGGTGGCAGCTCACAACTATAATCCTAGCTACTCAGGAGGCTAGGATCATGGATCCTAGGCTAAGGATCATGGTTCAAAGCCAGCCCAGGCCGAAAAGTCCTTGAGACTCTTTTTTTTTGGGGGGGGGGTCCGGTCATGGGGCCTGAACTCTGGGCCTGGGCGCTGTCCCTCAGCTCTTCAGCTCAAGGCTAGCACTCTACCACTTGAGCCACAGCTCCAATTACAGCTTTTTTGGTAGTATTGTAGATAAGCCTCATGGATTTTCCTGCCTAGGCAACTTCCAACCACAATCCTCAGATCTCAGCTGTCTGAGTAGCTAGAATTACAGGCATGAGCCACTAGCTTTGGCTGTTTGGCTTTTTAAAGTAGTTACTTGGCAAGGTGGACTGTCTCCCTTTCAGTCCTCACTTTACCACCTCATAAACTTTGTCTTCTCATTGGTCATTCCTTTTCCTGTGATCCAGGGAACTCCCAGGATGTGGAGGAAGAGCTGGAACTGACTGCCATGTTTCCCAATGGAGATTGCGAAGATCATGGAAATGGATCTAGGGCCCAGGAGAGCATCATCCATCTTCCTCCTAAGCCCGCAGGAGATATGAGATGAAGGCTGAACCCATGGGCTGTCCCTGGCTCTGATCTTAGCCTGGAATCTGGCCCTTCTTACTGAGCCCATGTCTACACGTGGATCTCACCTGCTGGGAACTGTCACTTCACTGTTGCCAGCTAGGCAGTGGGACTTGCTAAGACAAACAGAACCAATCCCAGTGAGACTGATTTGTCTCTGGACCTTGGTTTCTCTAAACTGGAAACAGTTGGCTTTCTACTTTAAGGCTGTGCTCTGGTGGCAGGTATTCAGGGGTAAAGCTGGGTCAGAAGTCATCGGATCTAGCCAGGTGCCAGTACCTCACACCTGTAATCCTAGCTACTTAGGAAGCTGAGGAACACAGTTCAAAGCCAAGCCCAGTCAGAAAAGTCTGTGAGATTCTTAATCTCTAGTTCACCAACAAATGGCTAGAAGTAACGCTGTGGCTCAAGTGGTAGAGTGGTAACCTTGAGAGCAAAAGTGCAGACACAGTACCAGGCCAGGTTCAAGCCCTAGAATTAGTACAAAAAAACAAACAAATGAAAAAACCCTTCATCAGATCTATGCCTTTGGACATGCCTTTCAACCTCTGAGGCTTCTGTTTCCAAGATGATTGAAGGCCGGCTAGGCCAGCAGCTTTCAACAAGTGACCAGGCAACATGTGAGTCCACGAGCTCATGTCGGGCATCATTGTGACTTGTGGGGCACCCCTGGCATTTCGTGGGCATCTCACGATGTTCAGGACAGTCCAACAGCAAAGAACTGGTTTGCTCAAAATACCAACTGTGACAACTTTAAGAAACTGGAGGGGGCTAATCCCGTCTCTCTGTCATTCTAGGAAGTCTCCTCCAAGCTTCCTGGGGCCTTGGCTGTCAGCACAAGCCAAAATAAAGACCTCAGTGTGAGCCTGGCGGCTTGTTGGACCACAACCAAGATTGTCTGTGTGTTGCACAGCCAGGACAGAAATAGCCTTGCACTCCTGTGAGAAGAAAGGGCCTCTCTCTTCTACTCTTTCTCATGTCCACATTGACTTTCTGCGCCAAGTCCTTTGACGATAAGATTACTGGGAGCTGTCCACAGAACAAAGGAGAGCTAGGGGTGTAGGATGCTCAGGCCTCTGACCCCCAAGGTCAGAGCAGATTCAGCCCAAAGGTTCTTGAATCCTTACATCCTCTGTGTGTGGGAGTCCAGCAGGGGGTGAGTGGTAGAGAGCTGTCAAGGCCATGACCACGCACAGGGGCAACTTGGCCTTACCTCTGTCTTCCTTGCCTGTCTTAGAGAAGCCAGTCTTTGGAAGTGTGAGCAGCTCCTGATTTTCCCTGGTGGGGAGCCCAGAGAAGTAGCCAAACCCCTTCATTCCTTTCTGATTCACTGGGCAGACGGCATTTGCGCCTGTTCTTTGCCTATGCACCCAGCAAGTGGCTGCATACTTCGAGAAGTAATCTCAGCCCCTCTGGAATGGAAGCAACTTGGAGGTTAGGGAAGAGGCTGTGGAGGGGGCCGCCCTTTCTTCTCTGTAGTAAGGAGCCTCTTGCTACCTCCGCCCTGCACCAGGCAATGCTGTGAGTTGGGGCCGGGTGGCATCTTGGGCTTGGGTGGCAGCAGTCACCATGTGACTAATCCAGTATTGTCTCCCCATTAGGTAGATGATAGCCAAGGACATTTCGAGTCATTGATAGTGCTGATTTTCCTTTTCAGTGGAAGAGATGGATATTTTTGAAGCTGCTATATTTTTCTATTTCTCTCCTGACTTCTGTGGAGTTTTATTTGGTGGGAGGAGGGGCCTTTGGGGGCGAGGTATTTGTCTGAGGCAAAAGTAACAAGACTGAAAAATCCTTTGTATTTGTTGCCAATATCTGCAGCTTGGCATATTAAAACAAAAAATGGTTGCACATTTTAAAAACCTAGTTTGATGTTATGGCTTCACGAGGTTGAGATCTAAGAATCCCAACTTGAAACCAGCCCAGACAAAGCTGTGAGACTCTTATCTCTAGTTAACTAGCAAAAAACAAAAAACAGAAGTGAGGTGTGGCTCAAATGGTAGAGTCCCAGCCTTGAATGAATAAACTGGCCAAGAGAATGAGTCCCTGAGTTCAAATCCTAATACTGGTACCCCCAAAATAAAAGGTTTTCTGGGTGATAGATGGGTCATGGCTTCTCTGATTTACCCTTCGCACTCACTTGGAACTCCCATTCCATTCTCCCAGAAGGTGGAGATGGCTTGAGGGAAACCATGGGCTCTGAAAGAGGTCAGTGACCCCCATACCCACCTGGAGCCACGGGCGGGAGTGCCAGCCAGGCCACTGTGGGCTCTCCCAGTACAAACTGCTAGTGTGGCATGGATTTTTGCTACTTTCAACTTGACTGAATTATTCTTTTCTATCTAATAAACCAAACAGTTCCTCAGTTACTTCCTTATCAAATGCAGAACCATCTTCCCATTTCTTACGCTGTGTTCCTCACAGGGACTTCTTGTGCATTGGAGTTCTGCGCAGATGGTGAAGCTTCTGGAATAGTCTGTGACCTGAAAGTCCTCCAGCCACAGTGACATCTCCACAGCTCTGCTGGTTGGATTTTTTTTTTTTGATTGATTGTGGGACTTGAACTCAAGGTCTAGGTACTGTCTCTCAGCTCTTTCCCTCAAGGCTAGTACTCTAGCCCTTTGAGCCACAGCACCACTTCTAGTTTTCTGGTGGTTAAAAGGAGATAAGAGTCTCACAGACTTTCCTGCCTGGGTTGTCTTTGAACCACGATCCTCATATCTCAGCCTCTTAAGTAGGTAGGATTATAGGCACGAGCCACCAGTGCCTAGCTTAAAACAATGTTTTTTGTTTTGCTAGTCCTGGAGCTTGAATTCAGAGCTTGTGCACATCCCTGAGTTTTCTTTGCTTAAAACTAGCACTCTACCACTTGAGCCACAGTGCCACTTCTGGCTTTTTCTGTTTATGTGGTACTGAGGAATCAAACCCAGGCCTTCATGCATGCTAGGCAAGCACTGTACTACAACTAAGCCACCTTCCTAGCCCTCAAGACAGACAGACAGATAGATAGAGATAGATATATACACACATATAAATACACATATATATTCTTATTTTTTAGGGGCTCTCTAAGCACTCTACCACTAAGCCACCTTCCCAGCCCCCAGGGGTTGCTTAGTGGTAGCGTGCTTGCCTTACAGGTATGAGGCTCTGGGTTCGATTCCTCAGTACCACAGAAGCCAGAAGTGGCGCTGTGGCTCAAGTGGTAGAGCACTCACCTTGAGCTAAAGAGCTCAAGGCCCAGAGTTCCAACCAAAAATTATATGTGTGTGTGTATGTGTGTGTTTTTTCACATATACGTGTTTAACTGGAGCTAAACTGACCCAAATTGAGTTTCATATTTGTCATATTTGTGTTATGGTTTGCTTCCAAGAGACCTTAGTTGAAAACCCAAACCTCAGATAAACCTATAAAGGTAAGCTGGGCACTTGTGGCTCACTTATATAATCCTAGCTACTTAGGAGGCTGAGGTCTGAGGATCACTGTTCAAAGCCAGTCCAGGCAGGGAAGTCTGTGAGACTCTTATCTCCAAATAACTACCAAAAAGCTAGAAGTAGACCTGTGGTTCCAGGTAGGATACCAGCATTGAATGCAAAAGCTAAGAGACAGTACTCAAGCCCTGAGTTCAAGCCCCAGTACTGACACCAGCAAATCCCAAAAGAAAAAAAAATCCCTACAAAGTACCAAGTACTTATGCTATTATACCTGCACATATCACCATAAGCTACCGATGACTCTTAACTTGAAGGCCATCCCGGCTTTAGAGTTCCCCACAATGACATGGCTGGACTTTGTCCTCTTGGCACAGCCGACCCAGCCAGCCAGGGGAGGAAGCTGGCTTAGAAGGGCTGCGTCCTCTGACCTGCGTTTGTGTGTGAGGATTGGGACACAGGTGGAGTTTGGCTGGGGCAGCCTGCAACTTGTGTAACTCTGGTGGGATACAAGGCACCCCCTTCTGGTGTCTTGGCTGCTGGGCCAGAACCTCTGGTGGCCTTACACTTTGGGGGGCATAGGCTACCCCCTGGGCTGTAACAACCTTGATAGAACCTGGGGGGATCCTACAGGTGAGGGAGGAGAGAACAGCCCCATGGGGCTGAAGCTTCCTCCCAGACTCCCAGCTGGTTCCTGCCCCGACAGGCTAAGTTGGGCTTGCTTTATCTTCCTCTGGATTCCGTGGGTGCTTAGCTTATTCCTGAGACCAAACTCTCCTTTTGAGTCCTGAGTTCTTTTTCTGACTGGCCAAGGAAGTCTCAGAGTGGGATGCTGCTTCCGTCATCACGCTCATCACAAACGAAGCTCTCCCCACCCACCCAGCTCCCCGTGACCTGCTCACTCCACACTTCTGGCTGTCAGGGAGCCACTCCTGGCCCCTTCTCCCTGCCAGGAGTGGGGGGTCTCTCTACAGTCTACTCCCTCCTTTCTGCTCTGGTCTGGTCCACACCAACAGCTCCCAACAACAGGCAAGACTGTAAAGGAGGCCAAGGGCCTGCCTGAATGGGAGGTGAAAGGAGCAGGCTCAAGAGAAATCTAAGAGCCAGATGTGGCGTGGGTTACACCTGTAATTCCAGCAACGCAAGAGGCTAAGATCTGGGCAGGAAAGTGCATGAGACTCTTCAATTGACTAATAAAAAAAGCCAGAAGTGGGAGTGTGGCTGAAGTGATAGAGCACCAGCCTTGAGCACAAAAGCTCAGGGACAATGCCTTGAGTTCAAGCTCCAGTAGTGGCACCAAAAAGGAAGGAAGGTGGGAGGGAGGGAAAGGAAAGGAAAGAAGAGAAAGGAAGAAAAAGGAAAGAGGGAAAAAGAGGAAATTTAAGGCAAGGCATTTATGTGGCTTTCCATTTTCTAGTAGCCTTATCAGAAAAAGTTAAGATTAATTTTAATTTTTTTATTTAGCTTAATTACATTTTTTTTTATTTAGCTCAAAATATTTTATGTTGTTGGGGATTAAACTCAGAGTCCTGTGCTTGCAAGAGTTTTACCACTTGAGCCATAACCCCAGCCCTCTTGCTTTTTTTTTTTTTGCCAGTCTTGGGGCTTGAGTTCAGGGCACTGTCATGAGCTTTTTTTTTTTTTTGTCGGTCGTGGGGCTTGAACTCTGGGCTTGGGAGCTGTCCTTCAGCTCTTCAGCTCAAGGTGAGCGTTCTACCACTTGAGCTACAGCGCCACTTCCGGTTTTCTGGTGGTTTATTGGAGATAGGAGTCTCACGGTCTTTCCTGCCCGGACTGGCTTTGAACCGCGATCCTCAGATCTCAGCCTCCTGAGTAGCTAGGATTACAGGCGTAAGCCACCAGTGCCCGGGCTGTCATGAGCTTTTTTGCTCAAGGCTAGCGCTCTACCACTTGAGCCACAGCAGCACTTCTGGCTTTTCTGCTTAATGTGGTACTGAGGAATTGAACATAGGGCTTCATGCGTGCTAGGCAAGCGCTCTACTGCTAAGCTACCTTCCCAGCCCTCTTGCTTTTTAGTTTGCTTTTCAGATAGGATTTCTCACTTTTGCCTACATGGTTTCTGGTGATCTTACCTCTCCCTCTCAGGTGGCTGGAATTACAGGCAATTTGCCACAATACCAGACTCAACATGCCATTTCAATTGCACCTTATTAATAAAGGATTTCACATTCTTTTCTGTGTGCCAAGTCTTTGAATCCAGTGAGACTTTTAGAGCACAGGATATATTTGATTTCTACCAAAAATACTCCATCTGTATTTAGATGTCCTTACATTTATAATTGTAAACAAAAAACAAAACCACATTCTCAAACTGTCCCAGATTTGCTCAGTAACTGAATTATTTCTCCGTTCAACTTTACCTAATGCAAATTTCAATTAAATAAACATAAGATCACATTTCCATTTAATTTTTTATGCAGGTTCGGGGGCTTGACCTCGGGGCCTGGGCGCTATTCCTGTTTTTTTGTTTAAGGCTGGTGCTCTACCACTTGACTCGGTAGGCCCGAAGCTCCACTTCCGACTTATTTGTACATTAGTTGGAGGTAAAAGTCTCCAGGACTTTTCCTGCCCAGGCTGGCTTTGAACCAGGATTCTCCTGGATAGCTAGGATTGCAGGTGTGAGCCACTGGCACCGGCTTTAACTTGGAATTAATTTCAGTGACAGCATCGCAGTTCAGGTCCTGGCTGGCAGGAGCACATTTGGGGGCGGGGGTGGAGACGCGACTCGGGGTTCGCTGGTTCCCTTTCTGGGAGCTGGGCCGCTGCGGCCCATCGGGTGCCCAGGGCACTGACTTCCCTCCCGGGAGGGAAGCCCCTCCATGCCTCAGTTTACCCAGATCAGTTTCAGGGCAAGATGCACCCCCCCCATCTCCCACCCCACCGTGCGCGGATCACGTGACCGGCTGCCAATCACGTTTCTGCTCGCCGGCACACACGGCTCTAACGACGCCGTTTCCTAGGCAACGCGGGGCGGGGCCGCGCCGGTGGGGCTCGGCTGACCCCAGGGTCACCGCGCGCGGAGCTCCACGGTCCGCTTCCGCCCACTACCACGCGGGTCCGCGGGCTGTCACCACGGAGCCCGTCCGAGGCCCCGGGCGGGCACAGTGCGGGCTGGGCCGGGCGGTGATGCCCCCGGCCTGGGGGTGAGGGGGCCGCCGGGGGTCGCCGGCTGCTCCCCGCTTTCAGGCCTGTCCACCGCGGGGGTCCTTCTGAACTTGGATGGGGATCATTTCTTACCAGCAGAGCCCAAGCTGTCAGAATTCCTCCCGCGATCTCAGCCTTAGCTCCAAAATAGAGCTCGCGCCTGTCATCCTCGCTACTCAGGAGGCTGAGATCTGAGGACTGAAATTCAAAGCCAGCCTGCTGGACAGGAAAGTCAATGAGACCCTAACCTCCAGTTAACCACCCAAAGCTGGAAGTGGAGCTGTGACTCAAGTGGTAGAGCCATTAGCATTGAGCAAAAAAGCTAAGGGACAGCACCCAGGCCTCGAGATCAAGCCCCAAGACTGGGAAAGACAAAGCAAGGAGTTTAACTGGATTTTTTTTTGTCTTTTCTTTTTTTGGTACTGGGGATCGAACCCAGGACGTTGCACTTGCTAGGCAAGCGCTTTGCCACTGAGCTACATCCCAGCCCCAAAGCAAGGAGTTTAATAGAGAGAACGGTGCACGGTTGAGGGGAATGGTGGGCTCCAGCTGGATGGTTTAAGAGTCACAGTAAAAGAAAACCGTTTACTGCTCTCCATGTAGGAAATGGGAGGTAAAGACCCCTTTATTTGGTTTGGATGGTGCATCTGGTTGGCTGTGAGGAATGGTCAGGAAAGTTGGGAGATGGCAAGCAGGAAGTCACAGCTATTGGAATCTGTTGCTTCCAGGAAAGAAGAGAGAATGATGGACAATAGGTAATGGGGCGAGGATGGCAGGACAGATGTTAAGGGGACAAGATCTGGTGGCTGAGAGGGAATTAAACAGTTGGGGTGTTCCCAAGTTCCTGCATCAGTAGCTGAGAAACACAGAAGGCAGAGATGAGAGAAATGGGCCCCAGGTGGACAGAGGGTTTTAAGGAGTAGAAGCATTTATACATGCTAGCATTTTGGATTAGTTGGCAACTAGGACTGGGGCTATAGCTGAGTGGTAGGTAGAGTACACACTCTGGATTCCATCTCTAACCTGCAAAAATGAATGAATGAATGATACTCCCAAAATGTCCCATGGGATGATCATTTCTTGGAAAAACTCTGAGTTAACTCACAGTCATGCAAGGTAACACTGTAGGAGCTGAATAGCAGCTGCTTCACAAGGAGGGGGGGCTGCGATCCCTCTCTCTTTCCCTCCCTTCTTTCCTTCCCCTTCTCTTCTTCCCTGCTTCCCTTCCACTCCCATCTCACTCTTGGTACTGGGAAACAAACTTAGGACCTTATGCATGATTGGCAACTGCTTTGCTGTGAACGACTATTTCTCTTTTCTTTCTTCCCTCTCCCTGCTTTGTTTCAATACTGGGGTTTGCACTCAGGGTCATGAGATGTTATACTAATTTTGTTGTTGTTGTTGTTGTTAAAAGAAAAAAAACACTCTTGTTTCCTTTTCCTGGAGTTCATTTTGGTATATACTATTTTATATCATCCGAGGACACAAAGGCCTTTGCCTTTATGTCCCTCTCCTAAGAGTATCCTCCTCTTTTTTTTCCTACTGTTTTGTCTTTATTTTGGTTGGTTGTGGGGCTTGAACTCAGAGCCTGAGCCTGTCTCTGAGCATTTTTGCTCAAGGTTAGTGCTCTACTACTTTGAGCCACAGCTCCACTTCTGGATTTTTGGGTGGTTAATTGGAGATAGGACTTTTCTGCCTGGGCAGCTTCAAATTGCAATCCTCAGATCTCAGCCTCCTGAATAGCACGATTACAAGCATGAGCCACCGGTGCCCAGCTTCCAGTGGGTATTTTTGAGATAGGGTTTTACTTCTTGCCTGGGTCCACACCGGGATAGTGATCTTCCTATTTTTCACTTTCTTTCAAAGCTGGATGACAGGTATACACTGCCACACCCAGTTTCTTCCTTTGAGATGGAATTTTATTTTTTTATTTTTATTTTGTCATTTGTGGGGCTTGAATTCGGGGCCTGGGTGCTGTCCCTCAGCTCTTCAGCTCAAGGTAAGCACTCTACCACTTGAGCCACAGCGCCACCTCCTGTTTTCTGAGTGGTTTATTGGAGATAGGAGTCTCAGGTACTTTCTTGCCCAGGCTGGCTTTGAACTGTGCTCCTCAGATCTCAGCCTTCAGAGTAGCTAGGATTACTGGCGTGAGCCACTAGCGTCTGGCGGAGATGGAGTTTTATGGACTTTTCTGCATCTCTGCCTAAATTAGTTTCAAACCTTGATCCTCAGATCTCAGCCTCCAGAGTAGCTAGGATTATAGGGGTAAGTTATTGACTTCAGACTTACTCCTAATTTTTGACACGTTAATGTCCAGTATGAGTTACTCTAAAAGTAAATAAACAATCTTCATTGTTTAACTTTACAACAGAATGACTAGTGATGGATTTGTTATAAAAACCTTTCTCTGAGGTTTATTTTGAAGGCAGAGTTTGCTATTAATAAATTAGAAAATCCCTTTTTTTTGAGACTGTCTCACTATGTAACTCATACTGACCTTAAGCTCGTGATCCCTCTGCCTCAGCCTAGAAAGTCACCTTTCTTTCTCTTTCATTTTTTTTTTTTTTTGGGTTCGGTCGTGGGGCCTGAACTCTGGGCCTGGGTGCTGTCCCTCAGCTCTTCAGCTCAAGGCTAGCGCTCTACCACTTGAGCCACAGCGCCACTTCCGGCTTTTTTCTTTTTGCTTATGTGGTGCTGAGGAATCGAACCCAGGGCCTCATGCATGCAAGGCAAGCGCTCTACCACTGAGCCACCTTCCCAGCCCCTCTCTTCCATTTTTTTAAACTATAAAATATATCAATATTTCATCCTGATTGCACATCGAAATAACACTTTAGGAATAATGACTTAAAATACAGCACTGAAATCACGTTTTTGGTTTTTTTTTTTTTTTTACTTATTTAAATGCATACAGGAAGTTGGAACTTCAGGTATGTGTGGGAGGCTGGCATGATCAAGGGAAGGGGGTAGATCAATGGAGAGAGGAAGGGTGGGAGAATGTAATCATGCTGTTCAATGTACCTAAGGGAAAATGGAACTAGGAAATTGAGAAAATGGGTGGGGTCTGGAGACAAGGGGGAGAATGGAGAATGATAAAAGGGTAGCCTTGATCAAGATGTATGGGGGGGGGGTGGAGATGGGAAGGGATGGAAAGGGGAAACAAAGGAGGAGGCAACAATGCTTGATAAGAAATGTACTCAGCAGAGCACTGGTGGCTCACGCCTATAATCCTAGCTACTCAGGAGGCTGAGATCTGAGGATCACGGTTCAAAGCCAGCCTGGGCAAGAAAGACCATGAGACTCTTGTCTCCAATAAACCACCAGAAAATGGGAAGTGGCACTGTGGCTCAAGTGGTAGAGCGCTAGCCTTGAGCTGAAGAGCTGAGGGACAGCGCCCAAGCCCAGAATTCAAGCCACACAACTGACAAAAGAAAGAAAGAAAGAAAGAAAGAAAGAAAGAAAGAAAGAAAGAAAGAAAGAAACACACTCATTACTTGCCCATGTAATTGTAACCCCTCTCTCCGTATGGCATTTTCACAATAAAAAAAAAAGATGTATTGTACTCATGAACAAATTGAATTGAAACCCCTTTGTACAACTAATTAAAGATAATTGTAAAAAGAAAATTTAAGCTTACAAATGTAGCTTCCATGACATTTAGTTACCACTATAAATCCAAAATAGTCTGAGTCGCTTACCATCCTTTCCTTCTAGCTTCGAAGAATCGAGCCTCCTGGTCTCTAACGGTCACTCACTGACTCCAACCATCACCATAGCTTCCCATTACAACCGTTAGCGTTGAGACTCCAATTCAATGGCAGAAAGTCACTTTTTTTTTTTAAGAAACCAGGTCACAACTTCAAATTCCCAGTCTTGCCTTGGTGGGGGATGCTGCAGTGAGACAGCCCAGACAGCAGGTGGCACTGCGGAAGATGCTCACACCTTCCCTTCCACCCTTTCTCCTCGCAATGGCGGGTGAATGAGCGGGTCCTTTCTTTGCAGGGGTTGCCATTGCAAAGCCTGATGCAGGTGCAGGATAATATTCCCACTCCTCAGAAACACTGACCTCGAGGAATGTTATGGGAACAAAGGCATCATTTATGTATCCTCTGTGCGGGAGGCAGAGGTGCAAAAAACATCTAAGGTGGCAAGGATTCGCGCGCGGCGGCAGGCAGTGCGGCGGGCAGCTCCTGGGCGGGCGGGGTCCTAGACAAGAAGCGAGCCGGCGGCCTGAGCGGGCGGCTGACTGAGCCGCGCACCGGGAGAGTCGGGAGGCGCGGGGCGGCGAGCGGGCCCGAGCTGACAGATACCGGCGCGGCCAGGACAGCGAGCGAGCGGACGGGCGAGTGCAGGACGCAGCCATGATCACCTCAGCCGGTGAGCGGGTCTGGGAGTCGGCGTCCAGAGGGAGGAGCCGCGCCCGAGCCGGCTTTTAGCTGAGTCAGGGCCGGTGACTGGGCACCTCCGGGCGGAGCGCCGGCCGCGCGGCCCCTCGCCGCCCAGGCCCACCCGGGCTCGGGGGCTGGGAGGCCGATCGGGCTCCTTCGGCCTCCGAGAATCGAGCCGGACCCTCCGGGGTCCACCACCTCGGCGGTCTCTCTTGCCACACCCCCGGGCGGGGACCACCGGGGCTGCCTGGGGCCAGTCCTGGACCCCCCTGGAGGAGTTTTCCTTCCGCCTGACCTTCTGGCCTTGGTCGTTGTAGGGCTGTTTCACTCCAGTCCCTCCCCACGGGCGTCTGGGGTGGGTGTCTGGCGAGGCTGCTGCATAGATGCTTCTGGATCTAGCCATCATGCATTGGTTCTCCTTAGAGTGAGATCCGAAATGAGGTTTGAGATCGGCCAGTGCCATGGTATTCAGTTAAGCACCCCCGAGAACTTAGTTCGCTGTAGACAGCACCCTGAAGACAGCATTACAGCTGAGCGAGCCAGCTTAACAACTTTTCTTCAGGCTGGTGCTCAGTACGTATTCTGCATCCAAGATAGAACTCAATAGGTCTGTGGAGTAAGTTTCGTACACTTATAGTAGTTTTAGTTAAGGTAGTGACAATCGAAATAGAATAGCTATAGGGATCAACTTATGGAGATTCTTTTTAAACTCCTAACTACAAACTGATTTTTCTAATAGCTGTCCACTAGTGGTTTTGTTGTCGTTGTTGTTTTTGTTTTGTTTTGTTTTCTTCTTGGCTGCTTCTGTTTCCTTTCTTGTCTCTTTACTGTGTACTTGTCCATAGCTATCTTGCAAACAAACGTGATCAGAAGACAGTAAGCTGGGTGGTAAGGAGCTCAACGTTTTTTGAGGATTAATCGAGGAAGCTGGGAGATACTAGATGATATGGTAGTGTTTTGTTTCTTTGTTTAGTGCTGGTACTGGGGCTTGAACTCAGGGCCTGGGCGCTGTCCCTTAGCTGTTGCACTCAATGCACTGGCATTCTGCCATTTGAGCCACAGCTCCACTGCAAGCTTTTTGCTGGTTAATTGGAGCGTCATAGAATTTCATGCGCTGGCTGTCTTTACATCAAGATCCTCAGAGCTCAGCCACATGAATAGCTAGGATTACAGGTGAGTTTACGGTATTTTCAAACACTTTAGTAGCTGCTAACTCTTCCTGGAATTAGTCTTTTGTCTCCATAGGATACAAAGGATTGAGAATGTTAGTTTAGTAAGAGGAAGAACTTTTCCAGTGGACAAATTCTTAATATAAACATTAAATTTCTTGCCACCTGTAAATATATGCCTCATTCCATTTCAGATCCTCCATTGCCACTGGCTCTCAGTATATATTAACGCTGTCTTCTGCGTGTAGCTTTCACTGAACACAAAAGTTCTCTGGATGCCTAACTGAATACCCTTAGAATGGACCCAGAAATAACTTACTCATTTCTGTCTTGGCCCGAACCACCTTCATCTCTTCCCAGAGTTGTGATAATAGCCATAAGACTTTGATCTTCTGCAGTACCTCTGTTGACCTTGTTCATGTTTTCAGAGTTTTTAAGCCCCCTTTTTTTGAAGATCATAGCAGCTTTTATTTATTTTTTGAAAAATTTTATTGTAAAGGTGATGTACAGAGTGTTTAGTTAAGTTACATAAGTAAGGTAATGAATGCATTTCTTTTTGAACAGTGTTACCCCCTTCCTCATTTTCTCCTGTTTTCCCCCACACTCACCTCCCCAACAAAGTTGTAAAGTTCATTTCCAGCATAGTGTCTAGTGAGTACCACTGTTGCATTGGTTCACTCTCTGTCCAACCATTTCTTTGATTCTCTTTCCCTTTCTTTCCCAAATAAGATAAACTTATATGCAAGACAATGGGTACAGAAATAAAAAGTGGTGTCAACAGAGAATAAACCAAAAGTGGGGGGGGGGGAGAAATAACTGCAAGCAGTACACTAAAATCCCTCTTGTTTCCATTTCTTGGAGTTCATTTCAATAAACATCGTATTTTTTCTTTTTTTTTTTTTTTTGTTTATGGGGCTTGAAGTCAGCTTGGGTGCTGTCCCTCATCTCTTCAGCTCAAGGCCAGCGCTCTACCTATTAAGCCACAGTGCCATTTCCAGTTTTCTAGTGGTTTATTGGAGATAAGAGTCTCACGGACTTTCCTGCCCAGGCTGGCTTTGAACCGTGATCCTCAGATCTCAGCCTCCTGAGTAGCTAGGATTATAGGCGAGAGCCACTGGCACCCGGCAATAAACATCATTTTATATGGTCATATGCACATAGGTATTGAGCCACTGAGATCTTTGCCTAAAATTCTCCAGTGCTGCCTCTCATCCACACTATATCCCAAACACACTGACCTTTTTTTTTTTTTTTTTGTCGGTCGTGGGGCTTGAACTCTGGGCCTGGGTGCACACTGACCTTTTTTTTTAAAAAAAAAATTTTGTTTCTTTTTTAAAGTCCTTGCCCATTTAATTCCATTTCTCAACTTTTCTCGTTGTCTCAGCTTCCCAATCTTTAGTCTTAACTGAAGTGTTAGCCTTATCTAACTTCTTTTTAAATGCTGACTTCTCCCTTGCTGCACCTCTCCATCACAATTCTCTAGTTACATTGTTTGTCTACTTCCCTGATCACTGCCTATCTCTCTGTAGTTCAACTTTGGGCACAATGGTTTTCTCTGCTCTTAGAAAACTGCTGAGAATATGGCAGCAGTTCAGAAATATATGTTAAATGAAGAAATCAGCCAACCAAGCAAATCGATCAATAAGACCCTACAGTTTTTGAAGTAGAGGCCAAAAGATTGTTTGACCTTATTCTGATATCATCTTGTTAACTATCATTTGTTAAGTTTGTTAGACTACATGTTAGCTTCTCCACACCTTTTGTTAGTTTCTTTTCCTATAGCTTAGGATCTGTCCCAGGTGCTAAGCAGTCCAGTGTGGTGCTGGTGTGCCTGTATTCACTAGGCACTGATACTCACTAAAGCCAGTGGTAAGAAGTAAGGGATTGTTGGTTTTTTGTTGGTTTTGTTTTGTTTTTGGTGCCAGTCCTAGAGCTTGAACTCAGGGCCTGGTTGCTGTCCCTGAGCTTTTTCACTCAAGAGTAGTTAGTGCTCTATCAGCTGAACCACACCTCCACTTTAGTTATTTGTTTTTTAAAATAGTTAATTGGAGATAAGAGTATCTTGGACTTGCCTGCCTGGGCTAGCTTTGAACTATGATCCCCAGATTTCAGCCTCCTGAGTAGCTAGATTTGAGGATGAAGGGAGGGAGTGAAGAGATGGATGCTTTTTTACTGGAGAGATGTGAAATTACAAGGATTTGATTTAACTTAAATAGCACAGGACATAGAGGAAAGCTAAGCTAATTAAAACAGTAGTCTCCTACACTTCTGCCTTCCTGATCTTCAGAGGCAATTCTTTCATTAAAATATGTGTGTGCACGCACACACATGCATGCATACATGTGTGCATCTGTGCCTGGTCCAAGGGCTTGAACTCAGGACGTAGGAGCTGTTCCTGAGCTTTGTGCTCAGGCACTCTACTACCACTGGAGCCACAGCTCACACTTCCTTTTTCATGGTTAATAGATCAGAGTCTCATGGACTTTGCTGCCCTGGCTGGCTTTGTATCACTATCCGCACATCTCCATTTAAGTAGCTAGAATTGTATGTGTATTCCACCAGTGCCTGTCTTAAACTTTTGAACAGGAGCAGGGTCTTCTGGAACATACCTCTGTACTAATAATATCCAGATATTGCTGTAAGTTAACTCAGCAATTAGAAAGTATCTATAGATTACCTATGATGATCTAGTTTTCCATATCCTTAGGCCTTTCCTATTCTACCCATTCAAAGGAGAGTTCTATTTTGTCTTTGAAGAAGGAAATATTAATGTGTGGAGTGTACAATATTTGATGTAGTTGTGTTCCACTGGAACAAGCTGACCTTCTAGCTAAAACAACTGTGTAACAAATTAGTCCCAAGTGAAAATAAATAAAAGTCCAGCTTCTCTTGAAAAAACTGTTCAAATACAGCATTCTGGTCTATGGTGTATATAGATTCTGGCCCATCATCTATTCCATATTACTAGTTTGCCCCTTTCTTTTGACTGAAAAATGTGTATCTATCTATCTATCTATAAATGAATAATGGAAATGTTTTTCATTTTTGTGTTGGTCATGGGGTTTGAACTCAGGGCCTGGGCACTATCCTGAGCTTTTGTTCTCAAGGCTAGCTCTTGAGCCACAACTCTACTTCCAATGGAAATAATTTTAATAGTTAATTGGAACATCTAATGGCTACAATGATGCATTTCTAATTTATCTCTTCTCTATGCTATCTGTTTAACACTAAAACCTAGATTTGTCCCACAAACCTAGAGTACTAGGTCCTTTATTTTAAAAACATTTTTATTTTATGTTTTCAGACTAGTAGTGTGCCCTAGTTTTGCTTGCTTAAATTTGTGCTTTTTCCATTTTCTTATGGTTCCCTAAAGACTGCTAAGCTATTTATTTGACAAACCTTTACATAGTAATAGCTACATCTCCTAATCAAATTGCCTCATCAATCAAATCACAGTTTCAACTAATTGTTCCAGAGCTATTTTGAAAACTATATGGGGGGGGGGAGGCTGGGAAGGTTGCTCAGTGATAGAGTGCTTGCCTTGCATGCATGAAGCCCTGGGTTTGATTCCTCAGCATCACATAAGCAGAAAAATGCTGGAAGTGGTGTTATGGCTCAAGTGGTAGAGTGCTAGCCTTGAGCTAAAGAGCTGAGGGACAGACAGCCCAGGCCCAGAGTTCAGGCCCCATGACCGCCAAAAAAAACCCCAAAAAAACAAAGACATATGGAAAATATTTGGAAGAATTTCGTTTCCTTTATAGTGCAACAAAATTTCCCATTCCTTTTCTTATAAAATTTTTGGCACGACTGTTTTTAAAGAGTATTCTTTCAAAGAGGCCAGTTATTTCTTTTATTCTCCTGTTACTGAAGCGTTTAAGATAAGGCATATGGGAAACATTGCTTAAGTAACAGAATTCAGAATGAGCCGACTTGCTCCTCATTTAGTAAACTCTTCCCTGTTGCTGTGATAGGCAGGAGGTGCCTTAATATGAGCACCTTGAAATAATTGAGATAGTTTACTCTGTTGGGTTAATGGTTAAATATAACTTTTTCCCTAAGCAATTTTATAATTGTTTATTTTGTGTGAAAAAAATTTATTCTAAAATTGTATGTGAAAGTTTCCCAATTTGGTCATTAAAGTAGGCTGGTGGTTCTTATCTGTAGTAAGCACAAGAATCACAGGGAAGCTTGACTTCTGAGACCCAGTCCCCTGTTTCCAATTCTCAAGTTATGGAGTGAGGTTAAGAATTTGTATTTCTCTGGGCACCAGTGGCTCAGGCTTGTAATCCTAGCTATTCAGGAGGTTGGGATCTGAGTATTCACAGTTTGAAGTCAACGTGAGCAGAAAAATCCATAAGACTATCTCCAGTTGATCAGCAAGTGGTAGAGTACCAGCCATGAGTGGAAAAAGCTGAGTACCCTCACTGAATTTGTATTTCTAATAGTTTTCCAGATAATGTAACTTCTGTAAGGCGTGATATAAATGAGGTTGTTGACTGTGTGTGTGTGTGGTGTGTGTGTGTGTATGTATGAGCACACACACAATATTTCATGAGAGGTTGGCAACAGTTAATTTTCAGCTTCAAAATAGTTTTAAAAGAGGTGAAATTCTCTGTACATCACCTTTATAATAGCAATAAAAAATAAAAGAAGAATGAAATTATAGTTCCCCTAGTGAAGTCACCCCTAAGCTATACTTTTTTCTTTCTTTAAGACAAGGTTTTATAACCCTGACTGACCTCAAATTCAGAATCTTCCTATCTTAGCTTCCCAAATGCTGGGAATGCCCAGCATTTAACTGTTATATCTATCTGTCTGTCTGTCTGTCTGCCTATCTATCTATTAGCATTTTTTTTTTTTTGCCTTTACCAGTGTTTGAATTCAAGGCCTCATGCTTGCTTGCTTGGCTTGCTTGCTTGCTTGTTTGGTACTCATCACTTGAGCCATATTTCCAGCATAGCTTTTTGCTGGTTATTTTGGAGATGGAGTCTCAGACTTTTCTACCATGAATTCCTTAAGACTTCATCCTCTTGAGTAGCTAGGATTACATATAAGAATGGCATGTTTTGACCAATTTTAATTTATTTTCTCAAAAGACTTCTTGAGTGTTTTCACATGTTAGAGACATGAGAGACAATTAGGAACAAAGCTACTCTACAACAAGAACAAGCAATTCATCTCCTACACATAATACTTTATAAGAAATGGGAGAATGGGGAGATGGAAATAGGAAGGGAAGAGCTGGTACTGGGCTCATCTTGAAAGACCCTAAATGTTAGGATGTTTCTAAGTGGGACAAACAGGTGTTTGTTGTGAATTGAACTTCTTATGTCAGTACAGTCACAACACACTACTTTTTGTTTTGGTTAGTTTTCTCACCTCGTAGGTAACTGTATAATAAGTATAATAAATATAAATATTGCACATGTAAAGGTTCCCAGCTGAAGAGTATGGACAATCTTCCATCTCCTTCCGTCTTCCTAGTGGCTAGTTCAGTACAGTTTGCTATCATCCATTTCTTCCTCACAAGTCTCCCATTCAGTATTTGTCTACATTGTGATTCAGTCCATGAAGATTCTGTTCCTCTCTTTTCCTTCCTTGTAGAGTCATGTATGATGCCATACATAAAATTCAGAAATATACAACTAGGGACAGAAAGGGAGAGCAGTTGTTCCTGTAAAATGCTATGTTTTTTCATAAAGTAATCCGTCTTCTGTCATTCTGTGGCTATCACCATCCCTGCCTCTATCAGTGCCCTCCCCCCGCCCCCCCAGTCCTGGGGCTTCAACTTGGCCTGAGTGTACTGTCCCTGAGCTTCTTTTGCTCAAGGCTAGTGCTCTACCACTTGAGCCACAGCACCACTTCTGATGCTGTGGAAGTGGTACTGAGGAATCAAATCCAGCGAGCCCAGGGCTCCATGCATGCCAGCCAACTGCTCTACCACTAAGCCATCTTCCCAGACCATCTATCAGTGCTTTTGATAGACTCTCCAAGTTTCTGATTCTAGTTGGTTGTAAGACTTTAAGCAGCATTCTTCACCTGAGTATCGTGTCCCTCTGGCAAAGTTGTTAGGCTTACTAATCTGTGACAGTGCCCATAAAGTGATGTATGTGCAGCCAGAGCTCTGAACACTCACATGCATATCCACACCCATGGTTTTGGGGGCACACTCCATTGATTGAAATGTATAGGACATTTTTCTTTTCTCCTAAGCTGTATTTTGTCTTGATTGGTAGATTAAATGCTTGTTGCTTGGCAGATATTTATGGACCCTTAAGTCTGTAAGGTCCCTCTACCTCCAGTGTTTCCAGTGTCTACAAAAGTGCTGCACTTGTATGAGAATAAAAGCCCCCAAATGTTCATTTCTGCCTGTGGACACATGTCTTACAATCATGATATACCTTTTGTCTTATAGCTGGAATCATTTCTCTTCTGGATGAAGAAGAACCACAGCTTAAGGTATGTGTTGAAGACAAAGTCACTAGACTTAGGAATTCTGTGAATCTGTGAAGCTTTAAAATGGTAAAATCTACATTTCTGTCATTTAAAGTAGCCATCCTACATCTGGAGACAGTTAGCTAGAGAAGGTAGTATTTTTAGTGATAACAGTTGATTTTCCTTGAATTTAGCTTTATTGAGGCAGACAAACCTTAAGATGGCTTGGGACTAACCCTCCAGTTCTTTTTTTTATTTGTTTGTTTTTTTCAGTACTGGGAATTAAACCCAGAACTTCACACATTCTAGGCAAGTGTTTCGCCACCAGAGCTACTCAGATAGCCTCTCTTAATGGTCTGGGGTTTTGGCCTTACTGGGGTTAGAACTTCTGCTGCTGGAGCAAAAAAACCCAAACCCTTTTTGCTTTGATTTTTCAGATATGGTTTCACATTATGGCCCCAGGCCAGAGATCGTCCTCTGCCTAAGCCTCTGTATAGCTGTGATCACCAGCATATGCCACCCACACTCAGTTTTGTTCAAGGCTGGCATTCTACCACTTGACCCACTCCTCTGCTTCTGGCCCTCCTATCTCCACTCCCCAGTAGCAGGGAGGTATTTGCTACCACACTGGCTCCCTCCAGGTTTTGTTTTTAATCTAGGAACCTGATGTCAGTCTTCTATATTTAAAGAAGGAAAAGGTTTAAGCTGGGCACTGGTGGCTCACACCTGTAATCCTAGCTACTCAGGGGCTTAGATCTGAGGATCGAGGTTTAAAGCCAGCCTGGGCAGGAAGGTCCATGAGACTCTGATCTCCAGTAAACCACCAGAAAACCAGAAGAGGTGCTGTGGCTCAAGTGGTAGAACGCTAGCCTTGCACTGAAGAGCTGAGGGACAGCGCCCAGGCCCAGAGTTTAAGCTCCACAATTGACAAAAAAGAAAAAGAAAAGGTTCATTCTAGTAAGGAATAGCAGTGTATGATCAGTCTGATGTTTTGTAATTGCAGAAAGGAAATATCTAAACCCAAGAAAAAGCATGTTAGTTTATGAATTTCTGTGTTTGTCATAAATTAAAGACCGTAGAAAATATTGCTAAGTATTTGGCCATTGATTTGTTGGGCAGTTTTAAAGGATGTGTATTTCTAAGTCTGTCTCAAAATAGAATTTTGGTTTTGTCTTTTACAGGAATTTGCACTACACAAATTGAATGCAGTTGTCAATGACTTCTGGGCAGAAATCTCGGAGTCTGTAGACAAAATGTAAGCAATTTCTATAATTTTAAGTAAGGTAGATCATTTTCTGTGGATGTGAGTCTTTCGTTTTATTACTTCATGTAGGAATTTACTTCTAAATTGTGGCTTGAGTGTTTAGATTTGGCCTTTTTGGTCGGGGGCAGTATTGGGGTTTGAACTCAGAGCCTCATTCTTGCTAGGTAGGTGCTCTACCATCTGAGCCACGTCCTCAGACCTGTTTTTCACTGGTTATTTTTTGAGATACGATCTTGCTTCCTTCCTACATTCACCACTAAACCTCCATCCACCTATTTCAGGCTTCCTTGGAGAACAGTGAGTTGGAATCTCTCTGACTTTACTGTCCCCTCTGGTGTGGAGCCTCAGTCCTCCCAATCTCAACCTCTCATGTAGTTTGGGATAACTGGTGTGAGCCACTGCACTCAGCTATGAGTTGAGGGCGTCTTGAAAATGAACTGGGTGAACTTGAACTCTTTTGTTCTGATCTCATCTCTAAAGTAGCTAGAATTTGAGCTACCTGCAAGCAGCTCGATTTGGGATTTATGTTATTTTGTTATTTAAGTAGTTGTACAAAGAAGCTTCCTTTCAGCAAATCAGTTTATAAGTACAATATATCTTGATCCATATGATCCTAGATTTGATATTTTTTAAGGAAAACCACAACTTAAATGAGATCTGTCTTTTCCTAATTTCTTTCAGAGAAGTTTTATATGAAGATGAAGGTTTCCGGAGTCGGCAGTTTGCAGCCTTGGTGGCATCTAAAGTATTTTATCACCTGGGGGCTTTTGAGGAATCTCTGAATTATGCTCTTGGAGCAGGTGACCTCTTCAATGTCAATGATAATTCTGAATATGTGGAAACTATTATAGGTAATTACCTGCTGTCTTGGCCACTTCCTTTGTGCCCTGGTATATGTAGCATTTTTCTTTTTTTCTGAATATGAGGTTTACAAATTATTATTATTATTTTATTTTTTATTGTTATACAGATGACATACAGAGGGCTTACAGTTATGTAAGTCAGGCATTGAGTACATTTCTTTTTGAACAATGTTACCCCGTCTCTCACGACCAAATTATTTTAATTGGAAGTACATATTTTTTCTGTAATAACTTTATGTAGGCTGGGTTTTCAGATCTGTCTCTGAATGCTAGTTAGCTATTGTGTCACTAATCCAGTGAGTAGTTTTACATAATGCTTAACTAAGATTATTATGAATGACAAATTAAATGATACTGATTTTTTTATTTTATTTTATTTTTTTGGGTCCGGTCGTAGGGCCTGAACTCTGGGCCTGGGCGCTGTCCCTCCGCTCTTCTGCTCAAGGCCAGTGCTCTACCACTTGAGCCACAGTGCCACTTCTGGCTTTTTTCTTTTTGCTTATGTGGTGCTGAGGAATCGAACCCAGGGCCTCAGGCATGCAAGGCAAGCACTCTACCATTGAGCCACCTTCCCAGCCCCATGATATTGATTTATATAGCCCTCCTCCTTCTTACTTGTTTCGTTTTGCTTTTTGAGGCAGGTATCATGACTTCAGGCTGGCCCTGAACTTGTGATCCTACTGCCTCAGCTTCCTACCTTGGAATTACAGGTGGATGTCACCAGGCTTAATTTATTTGTGTTTTATTTGTTGTTGTTGTTTTGTTTTTGTGCCGGTCATGGACCTGAACTCTGGGCCTGGATGCTGTCCCTCAGCTCTTCAGCTTAAGGCAAGCGTTCTACCGCCTGAGTCACAGTGCCGCTTCCGGCTTTTTCTGTTTATGTGGTGCTGAGGAATCGAACCCAGGGCCTCATGCATGCAAGGCAAGCACTCTACCACTGAGCCACCTTCCCAGCCCTATTTGTGTATTTTTGAAGTGAGTAGAAAGGATGTGTTAGTTTTCTATCATTATAACATGCATCTGAGACTATCAACTTGTAAAGGGGAAGGGCTTGTTTTGGCTCACAGTTTTTTCAAGGTCCATGATGGTTTGGGCCTATGGCAAGGGGCCACATCATGGTGGAAAATACATAGTAGAGGAGGGCTGCTTGTTTCATTTTTGGGAAGTGGAAGAGTTGGTAGATAGGCCCTGGGATTCTGTTCAAGGGCATGCCCCAATACCTTAATCTTCCCAAGCTTTGCCTCCTAAAGATTCCTTCATACAACCAACAGTGCCAAACTGGAGACAAACCAACAAATGGGCTGCTGGAGAACATTCAGCTATAGCAGTGGGTAACCTTATAGATGAGGCTTTTGCATCTCTTTATCTTTTATTTCAACCAGAGTTACAAGTTCAATAACTATGTAAGGCCTGGGCTTCTGGTATAGTGCAATGGTAAAGTGCTGGCCAAGTGCGTCTGAGACCTTGGGTTCAATCTCCAGCACAAGCCAAAACCTCTCAAAATTATAAAAGGCTTTCTTTGTTTAAAGACTTTGTAGCTTAAAAAAAAAGTCTGAAAGCATATATCTAGTAGTTGAGGGAAGAGAGCATGCCCTCAGACATGTCTTGCAGCTATGAAGCTTGGAATCATAGTTTCAGAGGGCTCCTGAGTAGGTACTATGCCAAGAATGTACAGTGTAGGTACTTTGTATTGTTGACTAAGGAAATCTGCATTATTCACCTGAAGTCTTTTTTTTTTTTTTTTTTTGCCGGTCATGGGGCCTGAACTCTGGGCCTGGGCCCTCTCCCTCAGCTCTTCAGCTTAAGGCTAGCACTCTACCACTGGAGCCACAGCGCCACTTCCGGCTTTTTCTGTTTATGTGGTGCTGAGGAATTGAACCCAGGGCCTCATGCTTGCAAGGCATGCACTCTACCGCTGAGCCACCTTCCCAGCCCTCACCTGAAGTCTTAAAGGCAGAGAATTGGATTCTCTTTCAGAAATTAAATTGGGAAAGTACTGGCATTAAAAGGTACACTGTACCTTAAAATGTCCTTGAAGTTCTAACTAAGATAGTATTGGGATTTGAACCCAAAGCCTCATGCTTGCTAAATCGACACTACCACTAAGCCACCTTCAGCTGGTTGTTGGTAGCACCTGTAATCCTAGCTACTCAAGAGGCTGTTCTCTGAAGATCATGTTTGGAATCCAGCCCAGGTAGAAAAGTCCCTGTGAAACTCTTACCTCCATCTAACCACCAGAAAACTGGAAGTAGTACTGTGGCTCAAAGTGATAGAGTGCTAGCCTTGAGCAAAAGAGCTCACAGACAGCTCTGAGGCCCTGTGTTCAAGCCCCATGACTGACAAATCCCCCAGACCCCCCCCCCTAAAAAAAACAAACCACCTCCAGCCCAGTTCTTCTTTTATTTGGACATTGTCTTGCTATTTTGATCAGGCTGACTATGAACTCATAACCCTCCTGCCTCAGTCTTCCAGGTAGCAGGGATTACAGCATAACATTGTGTCCAGTTTTTAACTAGGATTCTTTGTTCATATTTTTTCATCTGTGATATTTTTGTTTGTTTCTGTACTAGTCCTGAGGCTTGAACTCAGGACCTGGGCGCACTCTCTGAGCATTTTTCTGCACAAGGATAGTGCTCTACCAATTGAGCCATTGCTCTACTTCCTGCTTTTTCGTTGCTTAATTGGAGATAGAGTCTCATGGACTTTTCTGCCTGTCCTGGCTTTGAACCATGATCCTCAGAGCTCTGTCTTGAGAGTAGCTAGGATTAGGCATGAACCACTGCTGTCTAGCTGGTCTGTGAATCTTACAGGAAGAAAAATGGTTTTACAGGATAGACCTTATTGTTTGAAACCAGAGCACTTTCCTCACATTGTTAGAAGTAATCTTTTCTGTCAGAATTGTGTTTTATTTGGTAATACCTTTGGTCATGGTAGTTCAGTTTTCCTAATTTGTCATTATGCTGTGAAAAATAGAAAACTTAAATATGTAGTGTATATTATATAGAATTGTGAATTGGAGGAAATTAAGTAATTTGTATTTATAGTCCAGTATTTAAAAATATTGCTACTGGCATCCTGTTAAGGAAAATTTAAAAACATATATATGGCTTTAGGCATTTGATATGTATGCTAAGATTTGTGTTCAACTAAAATGTCTACATGTTAATCCTTGACACAACCAAAATAGAAATTATGAAACAAAAGAAGTCAGGGGTAAAACACACTTGTTATCTTTTTTATTGTTCTTAGGAATTTTCTTTTTTTTAATTTTTTTTTCTTTTTTTTAATTTTTTAAAAAGTTTTGTAATTTGGTATCATTGGGGTTTGTTTCTTTTTCTTTTTAAATTTAATTTTATTGTCAAAGTGATATACAGAAGGGTTACAGTTACATACGTAATCTAAGGAATTTTCTGATGAGGAATTTTCACGTGATCATTTTTCCAGCAATGATCTGCAACCATGTACAAATATCCCTTGTAGATAGGACACTAATTATAAAGTACAGTGTGGTAGTAGAAGCCTTCCCTATCTCTAAACCATATGTTTTGTCTTAGCTTATTAAAGGTAATTGAGGACCCAGAGACCAGTTTTATTTGCTTGCTTGGATGGAAGTATGAATTGCCCATCTGGTTTTGTATTGTCATAATTTTGTATAAATCAGTGAAACTTAAGGGGGTGTATAAAGTAGAATTTTGAAAAGGTTTCCTACAATCTTAATGAATTGCATAAACAGTACATACAGAAAATAGAAGACACGGGCTGGGAAGGTGGCTCAGTGGTAGAGCGCTTGCCTTGCATGCCTGAGGCCCTGGGTTTGATTCCTCAGCACCACATAAGCAAAAAGAAAAAAGCTGGAAGTGGTGCTGTGGCTCAAGTGGTAGAGTGCTAGCCTTGAGCTGAAGAGCTGAGGGACAGTGCCCAGGCCCAGAGTTCAGGCCCCACAACCGGACCCAAAAATAATAATAAAAAAAAAAGAAAATAGAAGACAGGAAATTTTCTCCTGGTTTTGGTAAGCTGGAAATGAGGCTTGATTTTAGGCATTGTTACCATATGAAGTTGGAATAGAGTTATGAGATAAACATAAATTTAATGTGGAAGAAGGAACCTAACTTGAAACTTGGGAGATTCAGTTTCCCCTTCAGTTATATGATCTAAGGAAATTTTTCCACATGTCCTGATTTTAACTTTTGTTATGATGGAATAAGGATGATGTTTCTACACTTACCTGCAATTGATTGAAAAGCTCTTGTTGGGACCTGAAGATTATCTATAGTCAGAATTGTTTTGTGTCTGTTTTGTGACTACTCTTTTGTTCTTACTTCTTGGACTTGAACCATCACAGTTCTGTCTGGATGAACCCTGAATGTGGCATACTCCCTTTTATTAAGCCTGCATCTCTCCTAGAAATACAGACTCATTTAACATGGGCCTTCGGAGTGACTAACAGTCCCTTATGCTAGTACAAATTACTTGGGTTTAGGGTTATAATTTGGAACTACTTAATCTTTTCCTAGTTTCCTTTTTTTCTTTGAAAGGGGAGACCAGCCAGTGAGTTTTAGAAAGGATAATTAGAGTGTACATCTCTCCTCTCTAGTGGCTGTTTATGTTCTGTATGAATGTAAAAGGAAGCTTTTCTGTTTGTACCTAGAAAGTTTCTATGTTATTTCAAAGAAAGATAACTAACTTGCAAGTTTTATTGCAGGTGGGTTTTTTTTGTTTTTTTGCTGGTACTGGAACTTGAACTCAGTGCCTGGGCACTATCCTGGAGCCTCTTTGTGCCCAAGGCTAGTGCTCTACTACTTGAGTCACAGCGCCACTTCTGGCTTTTTCTGAGTTTATTGGAGGTAAGAGTTTCATGGACTTTCCTGCCGGGGCTCACTTTGAACTGCGATCCTCAGATCTCAGCCTTCTGAATAACTAGGATTACAGGCATGAGCCACCAGTATCTCACATAGAAATTTTAATTGAAAATATAAATCAAGTAACATTTTGAAATGTGCAAATTTATAGTTACCTTATAAGTATAAAGTAATGTGTTATTTTTTTTCTCTATAGCAAAATGCATTGATCACTATACCAAACAGTGTGTGGAAAATGCAGATTTGCCTGAGGGAGAGAAAAAGCCAATTGACCAGAGACTGGAAGGCATTGTAAATAAAATGTTCCAGCGATGTCTAGATGATCACAAGTACAAGCAGGCTATTGGCATTGCTCTGGAGACACGAAGACTAGATGTGTTTGAGAAAACTGTACTAGAGTCGGTAAGTAGATGATATCATTTTAGAACTTGTTATTGATGGTGAATCCACAAAGCAAACTGTTCAAACTCAAGATTTAGTTGCTAGTTAAAAGAAAAATCTAGTTAAAAAGAAGATGCTGTTCTTAACAACTGGTTTATATGTATATATGAACTTTGGCTGTGCTTTGTGTTCCTAGAGTCCTTTTATCTTGCCACTTTTTTTTTTTTTTTTTGGTCGGTTGTGGGGCCTGAACTCTGGGCCTGGGTGCTGTCCCTCAGCTTTTCAGCTCAAGGCTAGCACTCTACCACTTGAGCCACAGCACCCACTTCCGGCTTTTCTGCTTATGTGGCGCTGAGTACTCGAGCCCAGGGCCTCATGCATGCAAGGCAAATATTCTACCAGTGAGCCACCTTCCCAGTCCCAGCCACATTTCTTTTTTACGTGGGCAAGACATATGAGTTACCATCGTCTTTTAAAGAAAAATGTATTGATAAGCTATTATTTTAATATGTTTACTAAGGTTAAATTTAAGAACTAGGTAGCAGATTTAAGAATCCAGGAATTAAGATGACTAAATTACCAACCACAGTGGTCCTCAAGACTGAGTTAAATGGATATAGTCTGCAGACCCACTTTGTTTCACCACTTTTCACTCACCATGAGTTCCTTCTCTACTTCCATCATTTTGGTTTTCACTCATCTCCCTCCTCTTTTACTGCCCCACCCCACTCTGCTAAAAATCTTTTTTTTTTTTTTTTGCCAGTCCTGGGGGTTTGACTTTGGGCCTGGGCACTGTCCCTGAGCTTCTTTTGCTCAAGGCTAGCACTCTACCACTTGAACCACAGTGCCACTTCTGGCATTTTGTGTTTATGTGGTACTGAGGAATGGAACCCAGGGTTTCATGCGTGCAAGGCAAGCACTCTACCACTAAGTCACATTCCCAGCCCTAAAAATATTCTTTCCTTTTCTTACTTGCTGGATTCCTGTTCTGCTTAGAGTTATTAGTTGTTAGCTTAGTAATTAGTTGTTTGTATAACCTTCCATCAATATGAATCCCCATCTTCCACTTCAAAGACTGGTCCAGTAGTTTTGTTAATCTCATGGAACCCTAGGCTTTTCCATAGTGTCCATCTTTTTTCTTTCTTTTTGTTTCTTTTTTTTCTTTTTGTGATACTGGGTTTTGAACTCAGAACCCATGATTTTTTAATTAGTTTTACTAGTATTTAACAACTGACTTTCCTATAGAAACCACCAAGTATTTTTGTATATTACTATTCTCAAATCCTAAGTCTTGGTTTAGCAAAGTAATGATTTGTTTAGATGAGCAAAACAAATAAATAACCATGATATAAAATAGCTCTTATTGGAAGTAGCGCTGTAGCTCAAGTGGTAGAGCGCTCGCCTTGAGCTGAAGAGCTGAGGGATAGCGCCCAGGCCCAGAGTTCAAGCCCCACCACCGACCAAAAAAATAAAATAAAATAAAATAGCTCTTATTTTACTTCCAGTTTCAATTCTATGAAATTGTTGCCTCTTATCTTCATTTGAATAAAATTAAGATATTTGTTATTATTTAACGATTTTTTTTATGTTGGTAGTTGAACTCTGGGCCTTGTACACACTGTGTAATCACTTCACCACTAAGCTGTGTCTCCAGCCCCAAGAAATACTTTGTGAATACTTTGTATCAACCACTGTTCTAGGCATTGAGAATACAGTGGCAAAAAAGACTAAGATTTTGCCCAAATCAATATTTTGGGGATAGTCAAATAAAACAACCACATACTAAAGGGTTAGCAAATGCTTAAAAATGGAAGCAGAAGCTGAATGCTGGTGGCTCTCGCCTTAATCCTGGTTACTCAGAGGGCTGAGATCTGAGTATCAGTATTCAAATCCAGCCTGGGCAGGGAAGTCCACGAGACTCTTTATGACTCCAACTAATCACAAAAAAGCCAGAAGTGGAGCTGTGGCTCAAGTAATAGAGCTCTAGCATTGAGCAAAAGAACTCAGGGACTGGCTTTTTCTGTGTATGTGGTACTGAGGAATCAAACATAGAGTTTTTCAAACCTAGAGTTTTATGCATGCTAGGAAAGTACTCTACCACTAAGCTACATTACCCAACCCGTGCTGCTTTATTTTGAGAGACCTTTATATTGTGATATCTCAAATATTGGGCTGCTTGTGAGAACCACAGGGTAAGCACACCTCGTGAACTCAGTTCACTCATAGCATCAGACAGATATTATTATTATTATTATTTGTTGATCGTGGGGCTTCCGAACTGTGGGTTTGGGCGCTGTTCCTGTGCTCTTCAGCTCAAGGCAAGTACTCTACCGCTTGAGCCAAGCTCCATTTCTGGTTATCTGGTAGTTAATTGGAGATAAGAGTCTCACAGACTTTCCTGCCCCAGCTGGCTTTGAAATGCAATCCTCAGATCCCAGTCTCCTGAGTAGCTAGGATTATAGGTGTGGGCCACCGGTGCCTGGCCAGGCAGGTATTATTATTATGGTATTCCTTATTTTAGTCCTGGAGCTAGAGGTTATTCTACCACATTGTTTTCTGTCCTTCAGTCGGTGCAGGCAGTCAGGAGAAAAAGAGTCTAGTAGCAAGATTAGAGGTAGAAAGCCACCCACAGATATAATTGCAAAACATGGCCACTCAGCGTATGGACAGTTTAACATAGTTTTTCATAATTATTAATCTGATAGTATATACACTATGTCCATATAGTGATGATTGTCGTTGATCACTATATATTAACTTATTTTCAGTCCATTATTCCACAAAGACATATAAATATGGGCTGGGAAGATGACTCAGTGGTAGAGTGCTTGCCTCACATGCATGAGGCCCTGGGTTCGATTCCTCAGCACCTATAAGCATAAAAAGCCGGAATGGTACTGTGGCTAAAGTGGTAGAGCACTAGCCTTCAGCTAAACAGCTGAGGAACAGCGCCAAGGCCCAGAGTTCAGGCCCCATGACTGACAAAAAAAAAAAAGACATAAATATGTAACTGTACAATTTGTCTCTGTAAACTGGGTAGATCAGCTTATATCTGTAATCCTACGTTCTCATGAGGCTGAGATCTGAAGGATCACCATTTGTGGCCAGCTGGGGTAGAAAAGTTCATTAAACTCCATCTCCAACATAACTAGCAAAAGCTAGGCTGGAGGTAATGGCTCTATAGAACCCCAGCCTAGCATGTGTGTGAAGCCCTGACTTTGAACCCCCCTGTACCACTAAGACAAAACAGAAAACCTAAGGATATGGAGATGAACCCAGGAATACTTGCCTAGCACGTGCAAGGCTCTGAGGTCAGTCCTCAGCATGTGGGGGAAAAATATGTGCTAAAATGGTCTAAAATTTTAGGCATTTTTGATTTTTCTGGATAAGTTCTTGCCTTTTTGCCTTGGGTTGGTCTCTTACTACAATCCTCCTACCTATGCTTCCCAAGTAGCTGAGATCACAGATGCATGTTACCACATCTTGCTTTTATTTTTGAGATAGTCTGGCTAACTTTTTCCTTGTGCTGGCTTGAACGGAAGTCTTTTCAATCTCTGCTTCCTGAGTAGCTTGGTTTGTAGGTGTGAGCCGCTGCACCTGTCCCTACGTTTTTTTGTTTTGTTTTGTTTTTGTTTTTGTTGGTCATGGGGCCTGAACTCTGGGCCTAGGCGCTGTCCCTCAGCTCTTCAGCTCAAGGCTAGCACTCTACAATTTGACTATAGCGCCACTTCCAGCTTTTTCTGCTTATGTGGTGCTGAGGAATCGAACCCAGGGCCTCATGCACACAAGGCAAGCATTCTATCACTGAACCACCTTCCCAGCCCCTGCTCTAGGTTTTTATTGTTTAAAGGGTTGAAATCATTGGCAGTTCTGAATGATTAAAGAAGGAAGAAAATAATTCCATTTTTGCTTATTTTTTGTTTTTATTTATTTATTTATTTTGTCGGTCATGGGGCCTGAACTCTGGCCTGGGCGCTGTCCCTCAGCTCTTAAGCTCAAGGCTAGCGCTCTACCACTTGAGCCACAGCTCCACTTCCGGCTTTTTCTGCTTATGTGGTGCTGAGGAATCGAACCCAGGGCCTCAGACATGCAAGGCAAGCGGTCTACCACTGAGCCACCTTCACAGTCCAATAATTCCATTTTAAACTAAAAAATATTTAAGTAATTAAATAATTATATACTTTTAATTGTCTTTCAGAATGATGTCCCAGGAATGCTAGCATATAGCCTTAAGCTCTGCATGTCTTTAATGCAGAATAAACAGTTTCGGAATAAAGTCCTAAGAGTTCTGGTTAAAATTTACATGAACTTAGAGAAACCGGATTTCATCAATGTTTGTCAGGTAATTACATTATATTATAATTACAGTTATATTACGTTCTGTTTTATTACTCCATTCTGTTCTGTGCCATGTAACCCATAATTATATCACATTACTATAATAGTTTCACATGTTATCAGTTGCTCTTTACACAGTCCATAAGAAATGGAATCTCACAGCACTAAATACCTATTTTGTTAAAATTATTCTTTTTCTCTTCATGTATTCTTTTTGTGTGTTTTAAAAATAATCAAAGTATTTAAGAAAATCTTGGGACCACATTAAAAAAAAGGAAAGGAGAAAAACAGTACTTATTCTTTAGTGTGTCATTATGAAGTATGGAATTATGAAGTGTAGAAATTATCTGGGCTCAGCTCAAATACCTGTTGTGTTTGAGTAATGAACCCAGATAATTTTATCCCTTTTTCGTGGATGAATTTGTTCAGAAAAAAATACAAGTAGTAAAGAAAATATACAAAGTAAATTATATTTTACATTTTTAAAAATGTGTTGAGCAGTTTATAAATGCGTGCTTTTAAATTCATAAAGAACTATAGACTACACAATGCAGTCTTTCCTTCAGCCATAATTCTCTCCCCTGGAGACAATATCAGGAGTTTATAGTTTCCAATGCAGCATTTTTTCATGTTTTCTATGTACAGTGTTCATTGTACAGTGGCCATTCAGTGTTTGTACTTTGCCTTACTTAAGCATCCTCCTAAATTGGTCACTTATTTTTTCTCATTATTTTCTGTTCTTAATATGTAATAACTTTGAACATAAGTTTATCTTGAAGTTGAATTAAATGCTACTTAAGGGCATAAGAAAATTTAAGCTCAGATTTTTAAAAGAAAGGCCTAATTTTATTAGGATAATTTTGTTGACGTAGATGGCAGATTAAGAGTAGAAATGCACACAGTGATCATTTTGATCTCTCTTATTCTATTGAAGCCTAGTAGTAAGTGCTAAGAATGAATGACTCCTGCAATGCAGTACCAATGATACAGGTTAAGGATTATTTGGATGTAATTATGGATAAGGATTCAAAGAAGAGACAGTCATTTAGGATCTGTTACTGAGTAATGTTAATTACCAAGCATGATGTTAGGACCTGTGAATGTAAGGTATATAGGCTTTTTTATGGAAAGCAGATGCATTTTCAGAAGCATTTGCCTAGTGTTGGGTTCAGAACTAGAATGCTAGACACTATAATCTGTTCTACCTGGCCTATGTTTCAAGCTAGACCGTTAGCCCTGTGCTAAATACTTTGCAGATGAAGTTTTCAATTACTTTATGCTTGTTCTTTATCTCCTTTTCAGTGCTTAATTTTCTTAGATGATCCTCAGGCTGTCAGTGATATCTTAGAAAAACTGGTAAAGGAAGACAACCTTCTGATGGCTTATCAGATTTGTTTTGATTTGTATGAAAGTGCTAGCCAGCAGTTTTTGTCATCTGTAATCCAGAATCTTCGAACTGTCGGTACCCCTATTGCTTCTGTGCCTGGATCCACCAATACGGGTACTGTTCCAGGAGCAGAAAAAGAGAGGTATAAGTATCTTTTTCTGCATCAGAACTAACTGAACAATCTTTATTTTGAGTTCACCAGTTTTTGTTATGTTTGTTTTTTATTAACAAAATGTATATTTTGTTTTTTTAAATTTGTTTGAATTGAATAATCGGGCTTCCTTTATCTTAGAAATGCTTAGAATTTTTCTTAATTATCCTTGGAAATACTCAAAGATTAAACATTATTTTTTGCCAGGCACCAGTGGCTCATGCCTGTAATCCTAGCTACTCAGGAGGCTGAGATCTGAGGATTGTGGTTCAAAGCCAGCCCAGGCAGAAAAGTCTGTGAGACCTTGTTTTTTGTCGGTCATGGGGCTTGAACTCTGGGCTTGGGCACTATCCCTGCACTCTTCAGCTCAAGGCGAGCTCTCTTCTGTTTGAGCCACAGCACCACTTCTGGTTTTCTGGTGGTTAATTGGAGATAAGAGTCTCATGGATTTTCTGCCTGGGCTGGTTTTGAACCATGATCCTCAGATCTTAGCCTCCTCAGTAGCTAGGATTACAGGCATGAGCCACTGGTGCCCAGCGCTGTGAGACTCTTATCTCCAGTAAACCACCAGAAAACCAGAAGTGGTGCTGTGGCTCAAGGGCGCTTGTCTTGAGCTGAAGAGCTGAGGGACAGCGCCCAGGCCCAGAGTTCAAGCCCCATAACCAACAATAAAAAAACAACATTATTTTCTTAATATGATAACAGTTTGACAAGTTGCAGATCTATGAACTAACACAGATTCTATTTGGTAAAAATTAATTATGAATTGTTGGTTCTCTTCATTTTAGTGAGACAATGGAAACAGAAGAAAAGACAGGCAGTGCACTAGTAGGAAAAACACCAGAGGCGGTAAGTGTATTTTTGAAGTTGAGGTTGCCATTTAACAGTTACTCATATGGTGCATCAATTTTTTGTTTTTTGGTTTTTTTGGGTCTGGTCGTGGGGCCTGAACTCTAGGCCTGGGCACTGTCCCTCAGCTCTTCAGCTCAAGGCTAGCACTCTACCACTTGAGCCACAGCGCCACTTCGGCTCTTTTCTTTTTGCTTATGTGGTGCTGAGGAATCAAACCCAGGGCCTCAGGCATGCAAGGCAACTGCTTTACCACTGAGCCAACTTCCCAGCCCCCATCATAAACATTTTAAATAGTGATACATACCTGCTTTTTTTTTTTTTCTTGGAGGAGGGCATTGCTGGTGTTTGAACTTAGAACCTCACTTATTCATCTTGCTTTCTCAGCTAGCTCTCTACCACTTGAGTTTCCAGCCCCTTAAATACCTGTCCTTTTTAAGTTATTGTTAAATAAAACTCAAGGGGAAAGTTATTTTATAAAAATAGATTGTTTTGTGCTGGGCATTAGTGGCTCAGGAGGCTAAGACCTGAGGTTTGAAGTCAGCCTGGAAAGAAAAGTCTGTGAGACTCAGTAAGTCTGATAAAGTAGCAAAAAGTCAGAGGTGGAATTATGGCTCAAGTAGTAGAGTGCCAGTCTTTAGTGAAACAGTGCTCAGGCTCTGAGGTTAAGCCCCAGTAACTTTACAAAATTAATTCGGAATAGCACTTTAAAGTAATAAAAATCTTGAGATCTTACTACAGAACAATCTCTGTGTAGAAAAGTTTCAAATAACCTGTCACAAAGTGACCAAAAAACATGACATTGAAAAATTTTATCTTACCATATAGGGGACAGGGTAGTTGTGTTTATGATATAGAAAAAGGATAGGAGGAGTAGCAACAGTGATGTGTTGAATGTAATGTTTTCTCTTTCAGGATTTTTAGATACATAAAGCTCAGCTGTTCTGGGTAGAGAGTTGTCTTGGTGTCTTAGTTGTTCATAAGATTATGCGTATATGTTGGTTTAAGATACTTTCGGTTTGCGGGGCACTGGTGGCTCACGCCTGTAATTCTAGCTACTCAGGAGGCTAAGATCTAAGGATTGTGGTTCAAAGCCAGACCAGGCAGGAAAGACCGTGAGACTCCTATCTCCAATAAACCACAAGAAAACCGGAAGTGGCGCTGTAGCTCAAGTGGTAGAGCGCTTGCCTTGAGCTGAAGAGCTGAGGGACAGTGCCCAGGCCCACTGACAAAAAAAAAAAAAAGATACTTCCGGTTTTCTGAATCATAACTAGTGAATTTTTTGTCTGTAAAGTGTATGTGTAGTATAGAAGTGTGGCTCAAGTGGTAGAGTGTCTGCCTAGCAGGTACAAGGCAACCCCCGTACTGCCAAAATAATAATATAAACAAAGAAAATGTAAGTTGACCCTGTATAAAGTAATTTCTCATTTGTTTGTTTGGTGCTGAGGTTGTCAGCTGGGGGGGTCTTAAGCTTGTTAAGCCAGTATGCAGTGACTGAGCTCATATTTTACATTGGGAACTAGCTTTGAATAAATATTTGTCCATTGACTGGCAATATATCCTTGTATATAATAAAAGGAATACATAAAATGTTCTTCCTTTCAAATAATTATAATTGAATTTTCTAGATGCTACCATTAAAATGTTAGAGTGTGTATGTATGTTTGTGCATATTTACACTTTTAATTTAATTAATTTAGGGCTGATGGAATAAAGATGGCTTAGTAATTTCAATAATATATGGATTTTGATTCTTATTTTGACAGAGTCCAGAGCCCAAGGACCAGACTTTGAAAATGATTAAAATTTTAAGTGGTGAAATGGCTATTGAGTTACATCTGCAGTTCCTAATAAGAAATAACAACACAGACCTCATGATTCTAAAAAACACAAAGGTAGGAAACTTAATCATAATGGAGATTTATTTTTTCCCTTCCTTCACCCCCTCTTTTTTCTTTCTTTTTCTTTCTTTTGTCAGTTGTGGGGCTAGAATGTTTGTTTCTTTTGTCGGTTGTGGGGCTGGATGCTGTTCCTTAGCCCTTTTGCTGAAGGCTAGCACTTACAACAAAAGAAAAACAAAGGGCTGGGGAGGTGGCTCAGTGGTAGAGCGCTTGCCTTGCATGCATGAGGCCCTGGGTTTGATTCCTCAGCACCACATAAACAAAAAGAAAAAAAAATCCGGAAGTGGTTCTGTGGCTCGAGTGGTAGAGCACTAGCCTTGAGCGAAGAGCTGAGAGATAGCGCCCAGGCCCCGAGTTCAGGCCCCACGACTGACAAAAAAAAAAACAAACTTGAACCACAGCTCCACTTCCAGCTTCCCCCCCCCCCCCTTGGTGATTAATTGGGAGGTAAGAGTCTGGAGTTTGTCTGGCTGGGCCACCTTCAAACTACAATTCTCAGATCTCAGCCTTCTGAATAACTGGGAATATAGGTATGAGCCACCAGCAAATTTAGCTTTTTTCTCCTCTCCTCCTCTTCTCTTCCCTCCTCTCCACCCCACCAGTAGAGAGGCTTGAACTCAAGGCTTCACCCTTTCTGCTTTGCTTTTTCTTCTCAAAGCTGATGTCTCTCACTTGAACCACAACTCTAGTCAAGATCAATATTTTGTTATTTATTCATTTGCATCTTTGATGCCGGACCTGCTGCTTAAACTCAGGACCTGGGTGCTGTCCCTAAGCTTTTTTGCTCAAGTCTAGTGCTCTATCACTTGAGCTACAGCCCTTCTAGCTTTTTGTTGGCTAATTGGAGATAAAATTCTCACATACTACCTGGGCTGGTTTGAACTGCGATCCTCAAATCTCAGCTCCCTTAATAACTAGGATTGTGGGTGTGAGCTAACAGCACCTAGCTAATATCAATACTTTAAATCTCAGATCGATTTGTTCCTGTTTCATTATAAAAAAGGGCTCTTGAGTGTGTTCAAGCATGCATACATACTCTCATAAATGTTATATGAATACTTGGTCAATATAAAGATACTATTTATTTTTGTAGGATGCAGTACGGAATTCTGTATGTCATACAGCAACTGTTATAGCAAACTCTTTTATGCACTGTGGGACTACCAGTGACCAGTTTCTAAGGTAAATATGCTTAGAGGTTTCTACTTTGGTTTAAAATCATCTTTAACTGTGACTGTACTGACATTGTTGTATGTCTATGTAGAGAGCTTTCTCTGCCAACCAGTTCTGTCCTAGGTATTTTATACTTTTTTTTTGTGCCAGTCCTGGGCTTGTTGAACTCAGGGTCCAGGCACTGTCCTTGTGCTTTTATGCTCAAGCTTAGCACTCTACTACTTGAGCCACAGTTCCATTTATGGCTTTTTGGTTGTTAACTGGAGATTAGAGTCTCATGGACTTACCTGCCTGTGCTGGCCTTGAACCACAATCCTCAGACTTCACCTTCCTGGGTAGCTATGATGGTAGGCCATGAGCTACCACTTTCCAGCTGTACATATTTTTTTCCATATTTTTACTTAATTCCTTTTGTTAGCTTGATAATAGGCTTTTGAAGGAAACATACTAATCTCTGAAAGAAGTCTTAAAATATTAATGACTTGGCTAGTCATAGTTTTGTATGGTTCTAATCCTAGCAATTGAGAGACTAAGGTGAGAGGATTTAGAGTTTGGGCTGTGTACTGAACCCTGTCTCAAAAACGTTAGAAAGTAAGATAGAATCAGCAGTAATAAGCTTTGTTTTCTTACAGAGATAACTTGGAATGGTTGGCCAGAGCAACAAACTGGGCAAAATTTACTGCTACAGCCAGTTTGGGTGTAATTCATAAGGTAATATATATTGTTCTTTGTGAGCAGTGGGCATCAGAACAGAAGCAATTTTTCTGGAATTAAGAAATAAATGCCTGTTACAGTTCATTGGCAGGTATATTTTGTAAGCAAGAAAGTTAAAATGTATATTCATTTTTTTTTAATAAAAGGTAGAAATTCTTTCCTCTGAAGACTAAGACATTATTTTACATTTTGCAAAGGGCAAATTTAAATGTGATTTTCATAGTCTAAGGTGAACTTGGGAAAATATTATAAAAAATAAAAATAGAAGTATTTCCATTGTTTTCTAAATATCGTTGTCTTTTAAAGGCTCTCATTTGAGTCTATAGGAAAAAGAGCTTTCTTTACTACCTCTCTTTCCTCCAGCAAATGGATATTCTAGGAGAAAGACAGAAATTACAGTGGTACTATGTGTGCTTTTTTTTCTCCCTTTCTCTTATTGACATCTTTGTGACTCAAATCTACAGGGGCATGAGAAGGAAGCATTACAATTAATGGCAACCTACCTTCCAAAGGATACTTCTCCAGGATCAGCCTATCAGGAAGGTGGAGGTCTCTATGCACTGGGTCTCATTCATGCCAATCATGGTGGTGACATAATTGACTATCTGCTCAATCAGCTCAAGAATGCCAGCAATGATGTAAGTATTGAGATGAAAAACTAAATTTCTATTACTTAAAACTAGAAAATTATATTGTGCCAAAATACCCTGGTTTTTTCATCCAGAGTTTTTTGTATTTCATTTCTTATTTTTTGATGGGATGGTAGTGAGACAGGATCTTCCTGTGTAGCCAGGCTGGCCTTGAATTAATGATCTTTCTATGTCAGTCTTGTTTTCAATTTTTTTCTTTCCTTTCCTTTCCTTCTTTTTTGCTAATCATAGGGCTTGAACTCTGGGCCAGGGTGCTGTCCCTGAGCTCTTCAGTTCAAGGCTAGCACTCTACCACTTGAGCCATGGCGCCACTTCCAGCTTTTTCTGTTATGTGGTAATGAGGAATCGAACCCAGGTTTCATGCATGCTAGGCAAGCATTCTACCACTAAGCCTCATTCCCAGTTCTCTTCAGATGCTTATAGTTTTCACTATAAAGATCTTTTATGTCTTTGGTAGGATTTATTCCTTTTAGTTGGTTGTTTTTCTTTTTCTTTTCTTTTTTTGAGGCTATTGCAAATGGAGTTGTTTTCATGATTTCCTTGTCCGCTAGTTCATTGTTGGCATACAGAAAGGCTCCTTCTTCTTGTCCCATAAACATGCTAAGTTTCACTCATTTCCCTTCCCTCTAAAAATCTTTTCCTAACACTTGCATCTTAGTTGTTCATTTTTTCTCTTCTCCTTCGCATTTAAATTTATCGAAAGAGAGTTGTACTCTCTATGTCCACTTTCTTTTATCCATTTTATTTCTCTGCTTGTAATTTATGTCAGCAATTTATGATCTGTTAAAACTAAAATTGAAGTTATCACTAGATTTTGTGTTATTAGATCTTTCATTGCTATGATGGAGCCAACCTGTACATAAGTAATATCAAAATATATTTTGAGGGGCTAGGAAGGTGGCTCAGTGGTAGAGCGCTTGCCTTGCACGCATGAGGTCCTGGGTTCGATTCCTCCGCACCACATAAGCAAAAATTTAAAAAAAGCCGGAAGTGGCACTGTGGCTCCAGTGGTAGAGCGCTCGCCTTGAGCTGAAGAACTGAGGGACAGTGCCCAGGCCCAGAGTTCAGGCCCCATGACCGGACCCAAAAAATAAATGTATATATATAAATATATATATAGAGAGAGAAGTACCCCCCCAAAAAAATACATATATATTGAAGTTAGAATTGACACTTAAGATTTTTTTTATTTTTTTTGGGTCCTATTGTAGGACCTGAACTCTGGGCCTGGGCGCTGTCCCTCAGCTCTTCAGCTCAAGGCGAGCGCTCTACCACTTAAGCCATAGCGCCACTTCTGGTTTTCTGGTGGTTTATAGGAGATAGTAGTCTCATGGTCTTTCCTGCCTGGGCTGGCTTTGAACCACGATCTTCAGATCTCAGCCTCCTGAGTAGCTAGGATTACAGGCGTGAGCCACCAGCGCCTGGCTAGATTTTTAATACAGTATACAAAAATCAATGGAACCAATGCTTTTTCTTTAGATCGTTCGACATGGAGGCAGTCTGGGCCTTGGTTTGGCTGCCATGGGAACTGCTCGCCAGGATGTCTATGATTTGCTTAAAACAAACCTTTACCAGGATGATGCTGTGACAGGTACTTCTAAAGACAGTAAACATGAGGATTAATTAATGTAATTGTCCATTTTTGGAGGGGGGATAGCCTCTTAAAAATACAGTGGATCATTTACTTGAAGGCGTGGATTTTGCCCCAAATGGCAGATTTATCTTATAAAAATCACATTTTGTGATGTATTTCCAAAATATATCCTGTGTATTATCACTGACTTTTGCAGAAGTTATGAGTAATCTGTATCATGAGGATATTCTGTGGTGCTTGGCAATAATGTAGAAAAATGGTGCTATAATGTCTCCCTTGAAGTTACTGTAGGATTTAATGGTACTTTTCATCAAGATTGTTTTAAAGGAAAACAGCTGTGAATGTATGGATGTATTTCTAAGCAATATCTTCCTTTTGATACATGATTTGAAAAAATGCTAATAGAAATTAGTGGTTATTTTGATGAATGATACAAGTCAAGTAGATATGTTTTTTGAGAGGTATTTATTTTTCCCCTTAGAAAAAACTAGGGTTTGAACTCACAGTCTCAGCATGGTTAGGAAATACTCTACTGTAAGCAACAACTCTATTCCGTTTTTGTTTTGGTGATTTTTGAAGTAGGGCCTTACTTCCTCCCCAGGTGCACATCTGGATCACAATCTGACTATTTACACTTCCACAAAGCTAGGATGATAGTGCATGTGACCACATCCAGCTCTTTGTTAAGTTTTATGAATGTTTTTGCCCTGGCTAGAGTCTCTCTTTTTTTTTTTTTTTTCTGTTAGTCATGGGCCTTGAACTCTGGGCCTGGGTGCTGTCCTTCAGCTTTTCAGCTCAAAGCAAGTGCTCTACCACTTGAGCCACAGCGCCAGTTCTGGTTTTCTGGTGGTAGAGTCTCCTAGACTTTCCTGCCTAGGCTGGCTTTGAACTACAATCCTCAGATCTCAGCCTCCTTAGTAGGTAGGATTACAAGCGTGAGCCACTGGCGCCTGGTACCAGGCTAGTCTCTGAGCCTCCCAAGCTGCTAGGCTTACAGGTGTGAGCCCCTGGTACCCTACTGGATATGTTTTTGTTTTTGTTTTTATCAGTCATGGGGCTTGAACTCTGGTCCTGAGCCCTGTCCCTCAGCTCTTTAGCTCAAGGCGAGCGTTCTACCACTTGAGCTACAGCGCCACTTCCGGTTTTCTGGTGGGTTTTTGGAGATAAGAGTTTCATGGACTTTCCTGCCCGAACTGGCTTTGAACCGCACTCCTCAGATCTCAGTCTCCTGAGTAGCTAGGATTACAGGCATGAGCCACCGGTGCCTGGCTTGGATATGTTTTATTGACTCTGTAAACATAACACTCTTTATTTTTTGCTTACTAGGAGAAGCAGCTGGCCTGGCTTTAGGTTTGGTTATGTTAGGCTCTAAAAACGCCCAGGCCATTGAGGATATGGTTGGCTACGCACAAGAAACTCAACATGAGAAGATTCTGCGTGGTCTTGCAGTTGGCATTGCATTAGTGATGTATGGGAGGATGGAAGAGGCTGATGCTCTCATTGAATCTCTCTGCCGTGATAAGGTAAAGCCTCACTTACCTTCTCTGTCACATCCTGTACTCTGGTTCTCTAGAAAATGATTTCTGTTCCCCTCAGAAGACCTAGTACATTTGTTCATCAAATTTCTTTTTTCTTTTCTTTTTTTTTTCAGTTCTGGGGCCTGAACTCTGGACCTGGGCACTGTCCCTAAACTTCTTTTGCTCAAGACTAGCACTCTACCACTTGAGCCACAGTGCCACTTCTGGCCTTTTCTTCTTCTTCTTTTTTTTTTTTAAGGTGGTAGTGGGGCCTGAGCTCTAGGCCTAGGCGCTGTCCCTCGGTTCTTCAGCTCAAGGCTAGTACTCTACTACTTGAGCCACAGCTCCACTTCTGGCTTTTTCTGTTTATGTGGTGCTGAGGAATCAAACCTAGGGCCTCATGCATGCAAGGCAAGTGCTCTACCACTGAGCCACCTTCCCAGCCTCCACTTCTGGCGTTTTCTGTTTATGTGGTTCTGAGGAATCAAACCCAGAGCTTTATGCTAGGCAAGCACTCTACCACTAAGCCATATTCCCAGACTATTCATCAAATTTCTTGCAAAATATATATTTGCAAGAAAATTTAAGGAAAATCACTGATTGGCAGAGGTGAGTACAAGTAGTAATTTGAGGATCTTCAATTTCTCCATGGCTATAAATCAGTGATAATTCAGATAAACAGATCTAGAAAAGTTCTTTAAGAATTTACAAGTTAATTTTGAAAAGGATTTTTTTTGTTGTTGTTGTTAGTCTGTGGGGCTTGAACTCAGGGCCTGGGCACTGTCCCTCAGCTCTTTAGCTCAAGGCTAGTGCTCTACCACTTGAGCCACAGCTCCACTTCTGGTTTTCTGAGTGGTTTATTGGAGATAAAAGTCTCACTGACTTTCCTGCCCCAGCTGGCTTTGAACTGTGATGGATAGATCTCAGCCACCTGAGTAGTTAAGATTACAGGCATGAGCCACTGGCTCTGGGTGATTTTTTTTTTTTTTTTTGGGTCCAGTCATGGGGCCTGAACTCTGGGCCTGGGCGCTGTCCCTCAGCTCTTCAGCTCAAGGCGAGCGCTCTACCACTTGAGCCACAGAGCCACTTCCGGCTTTTTTCTTTTTGCTTATGTGGTGCTGAGGAGTTGAACCCAGGGCCTCATGCATGCAAGGCAAGCGCTCTACCACTGAGCCACCTTCCCAGCCCCAGGGCGATTCTTTAAAAAATGAAAGATACAAAGTTTATTTGGCCACAGTTAGCTCATGCCTACAATCCTAGCTACTTAGGAGGCAGACATTGGAGAATCATGGCTGAAAGCCAGCCTAGGCAAAAAGTTCATGAGACTTCATCTCAGCTAATAAAAATCTGGATGCAGTACATGTACCTATCATCCTAGCAGTATGAGAAACATAAATAGGAGGATGGCAGGCCCAACAGCCCTGGACATAAATATGAGTCCCTGTACTTGAAATGTCTAAATTAAGAAGGGTAACATTTTTATAAAATATGATACAAAGTTTATTATGTCATGATTCTTTCTATCAGAAAACAATAATATCTCTATAATTAATTATTTGGGTAAATTTTTTCTTGTTATCTTTCATTTTTATTGTGTTAAAGTTTTTTGCTCTTGTCCTAGGGCTTGAACTCAGGGCCAAGGTGCTGACTCTGAACTTTTTTGCTCAAGGCTAGCACTCTGACACTTGAGCCATGGCTACAGCTTTACTTCCAGCTTTTTTTTTTTTTTTTTTTTTATGGTTAATTGGACATAGAGTCTCATGGACTTTGCTGCTTGGGCTGGCTTTGGACCGTGATCCTCAGATCTCAGCCTCTTGAGTAGCTAATATTACAGGCATGAGCCATCAGTGCCCAGCTAGTTTTATTATTAGAGTGATATTATTATGTATGGTAGATAGATAGTTGTAAGTTGTAAAAGCCACTAAAAGCTAATAAAAAAAGAACTACTTCCACAATTTATTGGTGAAGATATTAATGTCAAATTCCATATTGCCCTCTAATTAGGTAAAAAGGTAAGCGAGAATTGGAATAATGAGAAGCCAACTTCTTTATTTTTCATCTTAAATATAAGTGATTCCTATAGCTGTTATTGTTGGCTGTTTACATATATATATATAGAGAGAGAGAGAGAAAGAGTATGAGGTAGGGTAGAAATACTGTCATAAAATTGGGAAGAACAAATCCTCCTTTATTAGTTTCACTTCGTTTAGGAAACTAACAAACATGGAAGAATTCTTGAGTTCATGGATTCTTTAAAAAAAAAATTAACCTTATAGATACTACTATATTATACCTATCATACTGTAACAATTACTATTTTGTTTGTTTGCATGTAGGCTTATTTGTTTGATTTTGTCTTGGAGATTAGAGTCTCATTTTGTTCCCCAGGCTGGGTTCAAGTAATCTTCCAACCTCAGCCTCCCAAGTAACTGAGACTACAGGCTTGTTCACTGTGCCTATTAGCAGTTTCTACTTGGATTAAGTTCAAGACTGATGTTGAACTATCCTTTCTTAGGACCCAATTCTTCGAAGGTCTGGAATGTATACCGTAGCCATGGCTTATTGTGGTTCTGGGAACAACAAAGCTATTCGACGCCTCCTTCATGTTGCTGTAAGTACTCTGACATTTTGTGGAGATAGGATGGGAGAAAAAGTTTACAGATGAACAAAGTATCTAGATGATGTGGTACACATGCCACATGTCTGCCATCAGTGATCTCAGGTACAGATTTTCATTCACTGGACATAATAAGCCATAACAAGCGCTAGTGTCACCTGGGTTTTCAGGCAGTAGGGCAGAATAATGTATGTTAGTGTGAGGGAAGTCTTCAAAGCCATGCAAGTGTAATTTCTCAACCACACTCCAGGGGGTGTCCTTGCAAAGCCATGTGAAATTTGTCATTTTAGGATAGGGAGTCTGAAGAACAAGAAGAAACCACTTCTTTCTAGCCCCTAAAGTTAATTTTCAGGTACCCTAAGGCACACCAAAACTGTAAGAGAATGTGGCTTTTCCATGGTCCTTTCAATTTGATTGTAGTTTATCAAGAATAAATACTAGTAATAGGGCGCTGGTAGCTCATTCCTATAATCCTAAGTATTAAGACTGCTGAGATACAGAGGATTGTGGTTCATAGCCAGCCCAGACAGGAAAGTCTGTCAGAATCCATCTTCAAAATAACTAGTAAAAAGCCAGACTGAAGTCATGGCTCAAGTGAGCAAGTAAGCTGAATGACCCATATTGCCACACAACAAAAGAAAATACTGCCTGGTCACACTCTGGATATTCCACATATCTTAGTAGTGGGCTTCTTGTTATGCTAGGAACAGGTAAACTCAGGGTCGTCTTCTCATGAAAAAATCTTTAGTAGTGTTGTTGATTCCTTCTTTCCAGAGATACTCACATGCCACAATGTTTATTAGTAATTTATCCTTTCATAGCACAGTATGTGCCATGCTCTAAATGTATTTTGCTTGTACTTAAGACATACCTTTTTGCAAACTGCATTGAAGGAATAGTTAGATTTTTGGTGTCATGCTAAACTAGAATGCAGCTAAAATATCTTTAGAAGTTGCTCTGAATCTTAAACTTGACCAGGCTGTTAAAAACTTTTTAACATTGGAATGGAATTCTTACATGAGGTTTTTTTTCCTCTAAATTGGGGAAAGCCTTTTTAAAAATAAATATTTCATTTAGAAAATATATATTTATGGTGTGCTGCTTTAGCATGATATTTTGATAAACATGGTAAGGTGAAGGACATCATAATGAAGGAATACTAATGAGAGCTGATTCACATTTGAAAGATTCAGGCTGGGGGGGCTGGGAAGGTGGCTCAGTGGTAGAGCACTTCCCTTGCATGCCTGAGGCCCTGGGTTTGATTCCTCAGCACAACATAAGCAAAAAGAAAAAAGCCGGAAGTGGCTCTGTGGCTCAAGTGGTAGAGC
>NW_012267217.1:62092561-62118836 GCF_000151885.1 Dipodomys ordii
GGGCAATGTCATTCTTTCTGATGGAGGCATAGAATTCCATTGTGTATATATACCACATTTTCTTGATCCATTCATCTACTGAGGGGCATCTCAAAAGACTCCACATAGAGCTCCCCAATGACCTGTATCCCTATCTAAACGATTTCAGGCAATAATTTCTAACTTCCGATTCTGCTCTTCCTTTTTTTTTTTTTGTCTAGTCACCTAAACAACTAAATATCTGTGGGCTGTATGTAGATTACTTGCAAGAAACATTAACAGTATGATCTGTTTATCTAAAAAAGAACAATGTCTTGGGTTTAAGAAGCTATTTGAGAAGTAAAACAATTATTTCTATCCATTTTTCATAGTATCCTGCTTACTTTTTAAATTCCAAATAACACCTCCATTACTTATCCTCTTGTGTATATCAGTATTCACTTATGATATGTGTTACAACAGTTTTTTAATTCCAAAGGCTCTTTAATGAAATTAAAAGGTAATAAGCTTTGCCTGAAGGAAAAAAACACAAAATCTTGAAGATTAATAAAGCTTATTTTGGCTTGCAGTTGTTCAGATGCTCCTTCCTGGCACTATAGTGCAGTTGTGGTTAAGAAGGCGTGCTCTAATCTAATCTGCCTGGTTGCCTTTCACTTCACCTCTTTCTAGCTGAGTGACTGTGGACAAGTTACTTAGCCTATTTGAGCTTCTGTTTTCTCATCTGTAAAATGTGTATAATAATAACATTAGAGAATTAGAGAATATTTTTTCTCTTCTAATGACTTTAGAACACTGCCTGACACTAGTCAACACTATGTAAGTGTGGTGGTGTTAGTGGTAAATGTAGAATTTCTTCAGAGTTCTTAGTGCTAACAATTTAGCCAAATGTCAAATACCAGTGCTTCCTTCAGTTAAGATGTTAAAAGTTAAAATACAATGAAGGCAGATTATTTAGCACTATTTGGCCACCGTTGTACATATTATTTGTGATGAGATCATATAATAAAACCAGTTCCTAAAGTTTATATTAGATAAGTCAAGTCCTTACAATCTCTAAAAGAGATTTCTACTCCAGGTTCCCTAGGAGTGAAAATTTGTTGTGAACTGTTGTATAATTCTGCATATACATATGTATTTGTTTATTTATTAAATTGCAAACTCAGGGAGACAGCACTTCAGTATATCTTCATTTGTCTTGAGTGGTTCAGACATTTATTTGCCTTAGGTTTAATTGGGATGATTAGAGTGAGAAAGATATGCACAGTTAACACAGTTAACAAGGCCCAGGTAGGTTTAGAGGTGGTATCTGCTGGTCTGACAGTATGTTTCCTCAGAATTGCTTAGGGAGTCCTTGTTACAGTAAGTCAAAGATGCCTCAAAGCGGTACTGTCCTTCCTGAATTTCAAGATGGTCACCAAGTGACTTCATAGTGGTGCCTGATGTTTGCAAGACTGTAGGACTAGCTGGAAAAGTTTTACTTTCACATAAACACATTCTCCATTTCTGCCAGGCACTGGTGGCTCATCCTGTAATCCTAGCTACTAAGGAGGCTGAGATCTGAGGATCAGAGTTCAAAGCCAGCCTGGTCAAGAAAGCTGTGAGGCTTTATCTCCAATAAACCACTCAGAAAACCAGAAGTGGCACTGTGTTAGAGTGATAGAGCACTCACCTTGAGCTGAAGAGCTGAGGGACCAGAGTTCAAGCCCCACAATAGACCAAAAAAAAAAAAAAAAACAAAACCAAAACCCACAGTCTACATTTCAATGCAAAAGCCTGGTAGCTGTTGGAGCAGCTAATCTACCTGTATGCTTGTATCTGCCACAAGAAGAATTTAGGTAGCCGCTAATATAGTGAAAGTAACAGCCAAGTTTATTAGGAAAGGAAGACATTACAATAGACAGAGTATGAATCATTGCGGGTTAAGCATGACCCATACTAAAGTCCATACAAAAGTAAATTAGTTAATAACTTCATAACTAGTTAATACCTTTATAATAACCACAATAAATTGTGGCCCATTTGTTTCAAGTAATAAAGCATTTTCTTCCTATTGTGGATAAATATATTGAGAACAGAGCAAAATAGTTGGGGTATGCAGGGATGGAGTGTAGTGGTAAAGAGCATGTTTGGCAAAGCCCTGAGATCAAACACCAGCTATCAAACAATAACAAGAAAAAGAATAGACCAAAAAGAGCTTTATATGATGTAGTAAGCTAATAGGTCTTTCCTTAGAACAATTTCTTCAGTGAAGTTATTCAGGCAAATACTAGTTTTCTTCACTGTATCATCCTCTGACTATCATTTTGTCTACCTACTCACATAGACAACTAGAGACACTTCACTAAATCCTGTATAGCTAGGATTATAGGTGTGAAACATCCTACCTGGCTTATTTGTTAAGATGGGATCTCACTAACTTTATATGCTGGCTGGCCTAGAATCACTATCTTCCCAGTTATCACCTTGCCAGCAGCTGGGATTGCCTGTATCCCCTACCAAGCCCTGCCTGTACTTAGGTTTTTTGTACCGTTGCCATTTTCTGGTTCTTTTATAAAATTTGCCAGTAGAGTTCCATAATTACATCCTTAAATATGTTTTTTTACTTCATTTTTAAAAATTTATTTACAAGTCATTAGTCTAAAATATTTACATATCTAATAAATTAATATTTATATAAATTATATAATATATCCCTTGAAAACTTTTCTTAATAATAAAAGAAAAACAAATATTTAAAAATCACTAGATAAGAGGAGCATAATTAGCTGTATAGTTACTTTTTTAAATTATTGTTTAACAATTTTAACCAAGTAAACTAAGATTTGAAATGTAAATTAGCATTACAGAACAGAAAAAGCTTTTTTTCACTCTTGAGGAATTTCCTGTTTTTTTTTAAATTGTGAAAATACTGTACAGAGGTGTTACAATTACATGGGCAAGATAATGAGTACGTTTCTTATCAAGCATTGTAGCCTCCTCCTTTGTTTCCTCTTCCCATCCCTTCCCATCCTCCCTTCGCCCCCCCTACCCAACACTCCTCCCGCCCCCCCACCAAAGTTGTAAAGTTCGTTTTCTACATAACGAGTTGTACATCTCATTGTTGCAATGGGTCCACCTGTATCCCTATTTAAAGGATTTATTTTTTCCCTTCCCCTATTTCCTATTATTTTAAAAAGACTATACATTGAACAATGAATCAGTGCTTTACAGAAAGTTAAATAATGAAAAATATGAATCTATTAGGTTTTTGGTACTCTTGAAAAAGTACAGTATTAAGTATTAGGTGAAAATAAAACAAGTTTTGTTTGAACAGGTTTTGGTTTTTATTTTAAGGAAAAAGAACTAATGGTAACTTCTGTGTACTTATGTCTAATTAGTCCTATGATAAATTTTTACACATTTTTGCAGCTTATCAGGGATATTTAACTATGTCTCAGGCAGAATTTACCATCACTGTTTCTGTATTTGATCCTATTACAATTGCATAAATATATTCTTATTTTGTAGAGGCAATTGATTTAGCTTTGAGATTGACATTTAAGGTGAACAGTTTCTCACCCTGTTTTTATTTTGATCATTTTTCCATCTTTCTGGTATAAAAATTATTCTGTTCAGAGGAAAGGTGGAAGTCAAGTAAAAGTTAAATAATCCTGTTTTCCTTCTATCATCATCTAGCTAAGGTGTAACACTTTACCTTTCCCTACTTTTGCTAGAGTCTAGACACAGTTGAAAAACAAAATAAAATAGTTTCAAATAAAACAAAAATGGTTTGTTATTACCATTTAGAGTGAAGGGATTGGTTTTATTTTTTTTAGATTTTTTATTGTTGCTGTTATTTGGTTGATTTTCAACTTTTATTGGAAAACTAAGTTTTCGTAACTATATAGTCTTCCAAATGTGCCTTAGCAATTGTTGCTATGTGTGAAGATTCTACTCGTATTTGTCTTTTTTTTTGTCAGTCATGGGGCTTGAATTCGGGGCCTGGGTGCTTTCCTTGCACTCTTCAGCTCAAGGCGCCATTTCCAGTTTTCTAGTGGTTAGTTTCCGGCTTGGGCTGGCTATGGAGTATGGTTCACAGATCTCAGCCCCTGAGTAGCTAGGATTACAGGCTCATATTTTTGTCTTCCTTTCCAACTATGCATTGTTTCTCTTGTCAGTGGCTTTATATATCACATCTGGGAGGTATATCCTGCTACATAGGAAGTTGATGAGCTTGGCAATACTGTTGTGTTTCTGATTATCAGAATTCATTTCTGTCTTCCTAGCTTATACATAACTAAATTCCCTGTTTCAGCAGCAGATGTCTCCTGTGAACTGCTTTCTGACTTTGCTAATAAGTTTCCTAGCCCATAGCAGGATAGTCAGATCAAGTTAGAGGCAATGAGTTGTTTGTGTGCTTACTACTTCTAGGGGTCTTTCCTTTCTTCCCTCTTCTCCCACTTTTCCTTTTTCTTCCTCAGGACTTTCCTTTAGCCTGGCTTGCTAAGGGATATTTCTGAGTTCCTTTTCCATAATAATATTTCTTTAAGGGGTAAAAATTGGAAAAGATTTAGAGATGATCTTATACTTCTTTTAGAGATGAAGAAAAATAAAAGTGTACAGATTGGAGCCAGGTACTGGTAATTCATGCCTATAATTCTAGGTATTCAGGAGACTTGAGATCTGAAGATAATGTGAGACTCTTATCTCCAATCAACTTCTCAGAAAAAGCCAAAAGTGGTGGGGTGGCTCAAGTGGCAGAGCTTTAACCAAAAACGTGAGCTTTTTTGTTTAAGTAAGCCTTGGACTGGCGCGGGCGTGTGCACGCGCGTGCGCACACACACACGAATTGGCTGCCATTTACTGATTGCCTACTATGTATTCATCTAATCCTTATAAGAACTGCATAAAATATAGACTGAGAAAACACAAAAACAAACTATGTCATTTCTAAATTAAATCAGCTATCCTGTAAGTGGCATAGGTTGGTCTCATTCCCAGATCTAACAGTACAAAATGAAATTGTGAGAGAAAATTTTTTGCCTGAAGTTCAGCCGACTCTGGGTAAACATAAGTAGCTGTGATTAGTTTGTGACACCACTTACTCTTTAGGTTCCGAGATTGAGATCCTATACTTCCAGTTTGAGCACATTCACTTAGTACCTTTTAAGTACATAATGTGGTTTAAGTACCCAAGAGGGATTTTTTTCCTCCTCCTCTTCTACCTCTCTCCCCTACCTCTAGTGGTTAGGGTACCTGGTTTTAGCCATTACATCCTGTTACTTTGTGTGGCATCTGATTATTCTTCTGCCTTTCCCTTCCACCCTTCCTGATTGAAGGGAAGTTATAACTACACTGGACTAAATGGGAACATTGCAAGCACTCTTGTGACCATTTTGTGTGCATTTAGTTTTCACTCTCATTCCTGTCACTTATGTCAGGGGTCAGAGCCATTTTTCTCTGACAAGGGCCATTTGGCTATTTAAAACATAATTTTCGGGCCATACAAAGCTATCAGAACAGATGGCTTATAACAGCCTATGAAAAGAGTGCTGTGTCTGTCCCATCAGGCATCAAATGAGTTTCAACGCTGTACATTGTTCACCTGTCTTACAAGGTTTTTGAAACCTTGAAAACAAGGCTAATGCTTATTTGTTTGACTTCATTTCACTCTTAGCACAACTTTGCATAAAATTTTATAGCATCTTTTATGGCTGAAAATTATTGATTTAATGTAATTTTATTTCATTTAAAAGCCCTAACGTTTTGACAGAAACTTGTGTTGCTTTTGTTTGTAACCACAAAAGATTATATTTTTCATGAGTTGCCTTGTCCAGATAAAGAAAATTGGCCAATTATAACACATATCTCTTCATTTAAGGAGTTGATTTGATGTACGACATGCATACAGTTCTTTACATAATTCTTACGTCCTGTTCATCACCTTAATCATTATGCATATTCTGCTATACATAACTGACTTGCTCCTCAGTTTTTTCACCTTCATTTTCAGTGAGGAGAAGTGTATCAAGTAGAATGATTGATGAAGACTGAATGGTTGAGTTTCGGAGCCTCATTGGGCTCTGGTACATGGCAGGACTAACCCCATTTCGAATTCCACATTTCATGAAAAATTTAGAGTTCTCTCCCCTTGGATTTCGAAAGTGGATCTTACTGGAGCATTTTCTGAGAGTTCTTACTGACTTCGTGGCCCGGTAATTGCAAGTGATATATCGGCCAAATGCACTCCGAAATGTCTTGTTAAACAGGGTGTAGACCAAAGGATTCACCCCCGAGGAAACATAGCCTATCCACACAAATATCTCCAGGAGCTTCTTGAGAGTAGCCTGGTTGCAGGAATCACACACCGCTAACGTTATATTTGTAATAAAAAAGGGGCACCACATAAGTAAAAAGAGGAAAAACACAATTCCAAGGACCTTTGAGGCTCTCTGTTCATTGGAAATTGTTTGTGCTGACTTTCTTCCAACAGAAGACATTCTTCGCATAAGTGTTTCATCACTTGAGTTGGGCAGAGTTTTGTCTTTTCGAGAACAATCTATCATTGCTACCTTTTCAGGTGATGAGCAAGGTGTTTCCTCCGTTTGGAAAACAGTGGACACATTCAGCCATGTTAGACATTGAGGTGGCTTGCTTTTGGCCACATAGGCTTTCTTCTGTAAGGCCTGGATAGTGAGAAAGTAGGTGATAATCATGATGGTGAGAGGTGTAAAGAAGGCAGCCAGAGAGCCAAAGAGCATGAAATTTCCAAAACGTTCCTTGGTCAGTTCACAGGTGATGTTGTTGGGGTTCAGAATATCAGTTTCTAGTCCTTTAATAGGTACTGGAATAGCAATGCCTAAGGAAGAGGAAACAAGGTAGTGTCATTATTATAACCTCTACTTTTGTTCAGATTTTTACCTGGACCTTTTTTTTTGGTTGGTCGTGGGGCTTGAACTCTGGGCTTGGGTGCTGTCCCCTGCGCTCTCCAGCTCAAGTTTACCGCTTGAACCACAGCACCACTTCCAGACCTGATAACTTTATACTGACTAATAGTTGTAATTCCTGAGACCCACAGCATCGAGTCTGTGGAGACATTGATCAGTGGAGCCTTTGGCAAAGAGAACCTAGGTGAGCAAAATCTGCTGTTTTTTAAACAGAGATTGGTTAGTGATTTCAAGTTTACAGTGGATGTTTCTCTAAAGGTATATGTCAGTGAGAGAAGGGTATCTTTGTCTGTTCTAAAACAATCTGATTTATTATCTTTGAGATGCAGTTTCGTTTGTGAATGTCTTTTAATCTTTTCCTTCTGATTTTTTTTTTTCCGGGGGTGGGGAGTTGGTCGTGGGGCTTACACTCAGGGCTGGTGCTGTCCCTGAGCTTTTTTACTCAAGGTTACCATTCTTACCACTTTGAGCTGCAGCACTACTTCCAGTTTTCTGGTGATTTAATTGGAATAAATGTCATGGACTTTCCTATGTGGGCTGATTTTGAACTGCCATCCTCAGATCTCAGACTCTTGAATAGTTAGGATTACAGGTGTGAGCCACGGGCAGGCAACCTTCTGACTTTTTTAGGAAAAAAATAACCTTTAGGGAAGGGGAATGGACCAAACCCATCCTGCAACTCTGTTGTGCATGTGAGGTAAGCATTCTGCTGTTGAGCCATATCCCTAATCTATAAAGCACTCATTTTTATTTACAGCTGGGCGCTGTCCCTCGGCTCTTCAGCTCAAGGTTAGTGCTCTACTTCTGATGATTTATTGGAGATTAGAGTTTCACAGGGGCTGGGAAGTTGGCTCAGCGGTAGAGCGCTTGCCTTGCATGCATGAGGCCTTGGGTTCGATTCCTCAGCACCATATAAGCAAAAAGAAAAAAAGCCGAAAATGGTGCTGTGCCTCAAGTGGTAGAGCGCTCGCCTTGAGCTGAAGAGGTGAGGATCAGCACCCAGGCCCAGAGTTCAGGCCCCACAAGCAGACCCCCCCAAAAAAAGAGTTTCACGGACTTTCTTTCCTGGGCTGGCTTTGAACCATGATCCTCAGATCTCAGCCTCCTTAGTAGTTAGAATTACAGGTGTGAGCCATTGGCACCCAACTTCATTTTTATTAAATGCTACTTAGTAATTTGAGAGTATATGAATTGTACAAATTATTTCTAAGATTAGAAGTCCTTTAATAGGAGTTAAATGTCAATTTATAATACTTTATTGTGATGTAGGTAAATATGTTAGTCAAGTTGCTTATTCGAAAAATTAATGACAAGAATTATATTGAATATTTCACCTTTAAAATAGCAGATATCATTAAAAACATCTTAACTGATCTTTTTTTTGTGTTGGTTTATGAGTACAAAAGTTCTTCATTGTCTGCAGAGCCTGTGTATGGTGGCTCAAGTGCCCTTGACAAAAGCATTTTCCTCAAACTATTTAAAGTGTATGCCATTACTCTTTTACTTTCTCATCTTTACCACCAGAAAGAATATTCTGTATACTTGGCAGCATGCTACAGCTTAAAGGCCAAATACTGTTCACACTGTGTTTTTGTGAAAGCTTTCCTGGAACATAGCCACAGAGATTTTTTTTTAATCATCTATTTGTATGAGTGCTTTTGTTCTACAGCAGAGTTGGGTAGCTGTGATAGAAACCATAGACTCTGCAAGCCTAAAGTACTTGCTTTCTTGCCCTTTATATAAAAAGTTTACTGATCCCTACTCTACCCTGTGATTTCCACGTCACCATTCTACTATTCTGCCTCCCGCAGTACTTGGCAGTGCCACTGCCTTCGCCTTCATGACTTCATCCCATTGATGATCTTCCGGACTCTTCAGTATTTTGTCCTCTGATTATTATTTGCTTTTTTTTTTGTCAGTTGGGGGACTTGAACTTGGCCTTGGCACTGTCCCTCAGCTCTTTAGCTCAAGCTGATGCTCTACGACTTTGAGCCACAGTTCTACTTCAGTTTTTTGAGTGGTTAATTGGAGATTAAAAGTCTCATGGGGACTTCTCTGCCTGGCCTGGCTTCAAACCACAATCCTCATATCTCAGCCTCCTGAGTAGCTAGAATTACAGGTGTGAGCCACCAGCATCCAGCTATTATTTGCTTTTTTTTTTGGTCGGTTCTGGGGCTTGAACTCTGGGCCTGGGCGCTGTCCCTCCCTCAACTCTTCAGCTCAAGGCTAGCCCTCTACCACTTGAATCACAGCACCATTTCTGGCTTTTCTGTTTATGTGGTGTTGAGGAATTGAAAGGCCTCATGCATGCAAGGCAAGCACTCTACCACTGAGCCACCTTCCCAGCCCTATTATTTGCATTCTTGAACCACCTAACTCAATCCACTAGATATGATCCTGTATCAGAAGGCATGGACTCTGATCTTTCCCTTTTTGTCTTGTTACACTGCAGTGATGGAGTGTTCTCTTTAACTGACCATTGGTCTATCTGTCCTTTGTTTTCATAATCTAAGGATGTTATTAATTAACCTATTTATTTATTTATTTATTTATTTTTGTCAGTCATGGGCCTTGAACTCTGGGCCTGGGCACTGTCTATCAGCTCTTCAGCTCAAGGCTAGTGCTCTACCACTTGAGCCACTGAGACACTTCGGGTTTTCCAAGTGGTTTATTGGAGATAAGAATCTCACAGAGTTTCCTGCCCCAGCTGGCTTTGAACTGCGATCCTCAGATCTCAGCCTCCTGAGTAGCTAGGATTACAGGCATGAGCCACGGTACTGGGCTCTAAGGACATACTTATTAAGGCTATCTACTTTGTTTGTAGTAAGTTTTGAGTTTTCACTGTTACTTTCAGCCTTAATCTCTGCTTTTAAAACATATATTTAACTATGATCGAAGTATTATCTAGGTGTTTTAACCCATTGTATGCTGCTATAACACAGTTATCACGTGGGTAGTTAATAATGAACTAATTCAATTGGCTTATGGTTATGAAGGCTAGGAAGTCCAAGATCCAGGGGCCGTATCTTAATTCTTCGTTTATAAGGATGAACCCACTCCATCAGTGACAACTTTAACCCATTAGCGCACAGCCCTCATGACCTCATCGCCTCTAAGTCCCACCTCTCAACCTTGTTGCTTAAGCTTCCAACACATGAAGTTTGGGAGGGATGTTAAAGCACAGTGCTAGAATAACTAACTAAATTCAAAAAGAAAGTAAGTAAAAACTCTCCTTCATACTTCACAGAACTGTCATCTGCATTTTGCTTTTCAAAAGTACTAAATTGTGATTGGTTCTACAAAATAAAATGATAAAGTAAAAAAATGTCATTGCCCTTTGCTTTGGTGCAAAAAAGCTATATGAGTCCTTATGCCAATTACTTGTGACCTCTAGATTCCTTTTTTCTTTTATTAGTGGTTCAGGGGCTGAACTCAGGGTCTCATCCATTTGAGTTACTCTTTAGCATTTCTTTATTCTTACTTACAAATGAAATGGATTTGTGTGAGCTGAGCCTATACCATAGCTGGTACTGAGCTTGCCTAATAGGAACTAGGCAGAGCAGTCATTTGGAGTGAATGACTAGATTTTCTTCATCTACTTCAAATTTGATTATCTCCATTATCTCCCATCTTCATTGTGTCTTGGGGTGAGGAAGGTACTGTTTGGTACTATCAGTTAGCCTCTGCCTGTTAAACTGGTCTTTCAATGCTATGAACCTCTTCATTCTGAAAAGACTTTTTCTTAACCCTAGTTTTTTTTTTTTTTTTCTCATGAAAAGTAGCAGCATTCCTTGCTTTTACCTCCGAATTTTTCAAAAGAAGTTTGGCTGTTAGTAGCATTTTAGGAACATAAAGGTGAATTTCTGTGTTTTCTTGCTATTTTTTTTTTTTACCATGTTCTTACTCTGATTTTGGAGAAATACTATCTTTCCTTTAACATTTTAAATTTCTTAATTTTTTTCCCCTTCATTTTTTTAAACTAGGAAGATGTGAATTTGCAATCAGATCATTGTATTTGTTGTATTGATAAGTAATTTGACTTTCTGACATTAACTTGTAAGAGCTTTGAGCAATGTAAACTATACTTTATGTAAAGGTGTGATTGATAGCTACTATCTTTGAGGATTAAAATGAGAATAGGGAATAAAACAATTTGGAAGAATGGTAATTTATTTCTATAAGTCATTTCTGAACATCAGTTTAATACATTCTCTGCATCTAAACATTTGAACATTTAAGACTTTTGACAGCTTTTATTTAATATGTATATATTAATAATAGGAAAATTGGCTTCCTAGGCAAATTTATGATCTTTGAGAAATACTTACAAAATGTTTTGGTTTATTGGGTGCTTTTTTTTCTTTGTCTTTTCCTTTTTATTTATTTTTTTAGCACAGATGAAGATACATCTCTTTTTGTTATGTTCATGTAACTATGGGACTCATCAAGCTAGCTAGGCCTTAATTTTCTATTGATAAATATGATGACTTTTTTCTCTTAGCTTTTTTGCATATCAAAATTAAAGTGGGATGATAGTATAATAAACACTGAAGTTGGTTCTAAGGACTTAACCTTATTATTTCTTTTCAGTTATTACTGATAGAATGGTGTAGAAGCTTTCTGTGACATCGTACTAGTATATTAGTCTTACTATTTCATTCTGAAGAGTTTCCTGCACTACCATAACTGGCAGTCTCCTAGTCAAAAGGAACTAAAGGCTATGCACTCTACCCACAGCCTGGCATTCCCCACATACCTATTGAAATTAACCACACCACTGTAATCTTGATGAATGCAGTAGCTCGGGAGTTATATTGATTGGCCTGGATTGGCTTTTTGATGGCGATATAACGATCCACTGAAATGGCGCAGAGGTGCATGATGGATGCAGTTGAAAAGAGAACATCAAGAAATAACCAGGCCGGACACAGAACAAGTGGAAGGGGCCACATAGCCTCTGAAAGAGAGAAAAATAAACACAGTTCCTCTAGCAGAATGACAGACTTCAATTTAAGCTTTAAAAACAAAAAAGGAACAATAATACATATTTTTATAACCTTTTTCATTTATTCATCTGAAGTTTTATGTCATCTCTATAAGACAATATTTAACGTCAGGTCCTGGAAACAATAATATCAATATGGTATTCCAGAGCATGATACTTTTTAAAGACATTTTCTCAGTGAGCAGTATAGTGTTTTCAATACTATTTGACCTTTGCTATTTTGTGGTTCCTTTTGTTTACCTTTTAAAAATTTAGGCAATGTTATAATTGGAACCTAACTTTACTATTCAAATAAAATTTATTTTTAATTTGATAATTGTATGAAAATAGGACATTTTACCATATGGAGGAAGAAGCATATATCATAAAGTGTATTAGAATGCACATGTCCATGAGGCTCTAGTTAGGCTCACTAATAGCAATAACTTCCAGTATGATTCTAATTTAGAGCAAACTCTTGTTTGGTTAAAATAATTGAGTGTAGTGATTGTTTATCTTTTGACAAATAGTTCTTGAATAGAGATTATAGGAATGGTTTAAGGTTATTCTGAAGGAAATGCATTGTTATCCTCTTACATTCCATCATTCACTCTAAGAACTAGAGATGCAGTCAGCATCTTGGGTAGAGTAATAAGTTATTTAACTCTAATAACTACTCTAATAACTATTTCTGTCGTATTTTAGAAATAGTTGTTCAAATTTAGATTTGGATGTGATGATTTTTACAGAGTTTTTCAATAAATTTACTTCCACAAGTGTCCATATCCTTTTGGATTTAATAAATTATACACTGTATATTCCCACTACATATATGTTTCCACTTCTAAAACAACTAAACTTTATTTTAGAATTCCCCTGGAATATTTCAGTTAAAATCCATATTACCAAAAGATATACCATGCATACGAGATTAACTCAGTCAATTTTATGGTTTGATTGTTGTATGTCCACTGATATAATTTAAACTGTGTTTTTTTCTGCACTTGCCTTTGCAAATATATCTCACTGTGACCTGTCCAAAGTGACTGATGGAATTGAAGGAAAACCAAGATAACCATTGTAGAATAACAACTAGCTGTGAACTGTTTATATTTAATGAGCTTCTAGGAAAAGATTTTTTAGATGGTCCTAAATATAGTATTTTCAGGAGTCTAATAGGGTTTCAGGGAAATAGCCTCAGGCTGTACACTGATTTTGATCTGTATTCAGAGAAAGACCAGAGGAATGCCGGCTGTAATCCTAGCTATACAAGAAGCTGAGATATAAGGACTGAGATTCAAAACCAGCCTGGGCAGAAAAATTCTCAGGACTCTATCTCCAGTTAACCAGCAAAATGGGAGACTGAGGTTTTGGCTCAAGTCGTAGAGTGTCAGTAATAAGCAGAAAAGGCTGAATGAGAGTTCAAGCTCTGGCAAAAAAAAGAAGGAAAAGAAAAAGATAAGGATACTGATAATACTAAGGATTTCAAAAGGCAAGTATACGTTGTTGTATAAGTGCATGCTCTCTCTAGCATCTTTTAAAATGATGTGCTAATAACTCCTGGCTATTTAGCTATTCTAATCATGGATTATGGTTTTGAAAATTAAAGTCTGGAAAATTCTGGTCATAAATCTTGTAGCCAGGAACAGGAAGTTACAAGAGAATTCATACAAAAAGTGTGTGTCTTTGGAATTTTACTATCTGACCTGTATGTTCCTAAATGTGGGCTAAGCTGGAAAGCTTTCCAGCACTGATTTGATTGAGTCTATGAAGCCTTGTAAGCCCTGCTTCCTGACAGAATACATTAAGAAAGAGTGAGAGGAGAAGGATTACTAAGACTAGCACAGATCTTTAAGATTCCTAATTTCATAAGATACCCGAGAAACTAATAAGGCTATACAACCTGTGGGAGCCTTCCATAAAACAAAAGGGGTAGGATGTGGTACATGCCAGCAATGCTAGCACTATAAAAACAAAAGCAGGATAGTGTGAATAAAAGGCTTCTAAAATTGCCTAATGTAATAAGTTCAGGTAATTTGTGAGTTAGACTAAGTAAAAATAGTTCTTGACATTTTTATAAATGGACTATTCCTGGTTCCTATATTTTAATTCTTAAACTGTTTTCAAGTTAGTATTTGGTAGGCATAAACAGAAAAGCTTCCGTTTATAGAGTAACTGAATATTGGTATGGTGTTAAGTTGATAGGTTATGACAGTTTAGCTATTCTAAACTTTCACAGTTACTTTTCTTACAAGTTTTAGTTTGTCTGAAAGTTTATAATTATGTTTATTTGTTATAATGTGTTATATCCAACCGGTGTCCCAGATCACTTGGACATAATCTAAAACTTGAAGTAATAAAGTGAAATAGCTATAGACTTAAATTTTTTTAAAAAAGCATCAAGTGCCAGGCACTGGTGGCTCAAGCCTGTCATCCTAGCTACTCGGGAGGCTGAGATCTGAGGATCACAGTTCAAAGGGGCAGGAAAGTCCGTGAGACTCATAACCAGGAAACCACTAGAAAACCGGAAGTGGCACTGTGGCTCAAGTGGTAGAGTGCTCGCCTTGAGCTGAAGAGCTGAGGGACAGTGCCCAGGCCCAGAGTTCAAGCCCCACGACTGACCCCCCCAAAAAAATTAAAAAATATATATATATCAAGAAAGTGAACTATTGGGGCTGGGAAGGTGGCTCAGTGGTAAAGTGCTTGCCTTGCATGCCTGAGACCCTGGGTTCGATTGCTCAGCACCACATAAGCAAAAAGAAAAAAGCCAGAAGTGGTGCTGTGACTCAAGTTGTAGAGCGCTAGCCTTGAGCTGAAGAGCTGAGGGACAGTGCCCAGGCCCCACAACCGGACCAAAAAAGAAAGAAAGAAAGTGAACTATATAACTTGTGAGTAAATATGGGAAGGAGGGGAGGGATGACAGGATGACACTGTACAAAAAAATATACTCACCTGACTTATGAAATGTAATCCTTCTGTACATCACCTTTATAGCAACAGTAGAAGACTTTTAAGAATGTATTGAGTTGTTTCAGGGAAATAAGTTATCAGGAATGTGGAGTAAATGCTACTATTCTGCCCCTCATAAAAACTAAGAGAGAAAGGAGAACATATCTAAATTATTGGATTTGTTTTCTCACAAAAAGAAGGCATAGATAGGGGCTGGGAAGGTGGCTCAGTGGTAGAGCGCTTGCCTTGCATGCCTGAGGCCCTGGGTTCGATTCCTCAGCACCACATAAGCAAAAAGAAAAAAGCCGGAAGTGGCGCTGTGGCTCAAGTGGTAGAGCGCTAGCCTTGAGCTGAAGAGCTGAGGGACAGTGCCCAGGCCCAGAGTTCAGGCCCCATGACCGGACCCAAAAAAAAAGGCTGTGGATAGAACTTAGTTTCTCACAAATGCTAGGCAAACACTCTACCAATGAGTCACGTTGCCCACAAATTCCATAGCACAATTTTTTTGTTATTCAAAATGATAGCTACACTTTAAATATCAACATACGTAAGGTGTGGTAGAATTGTTATTTGGTCATACAAGTTTCTAGTTCCCGAAGTTCTACTTTATAGGCATAAGTGTAGGTCTGGTACCTTCCTCAGTCAACTCAAGGATTGTAAAAGTACTTGACACCTAGTGTTCTTACCACTTAATAGGAAATAAAGTTAACTGGGAAAAAAAAAAAGAATTCGGTCCTGTCCTTGCAAAAGCGATTTTATATCTCTCGTTAGATGGAGTTACCATATAAACATTGGCTCTATATGCCAAATATGATTTTTGGCTGGTAGGGTTTCTCATATATGTGTGAGGAAACAATAGAGGTTGAGAGTATGAATTCTAGAGTTCGAGGTTCCCAGCATATCTCTGCCACTTACTCTGTGATCTTAAAGAGTTTAGTTATTCCTCTGTTCTGTGTCATCTATAAAACGGGCCAGTAATACCTCTCTTAGAGCACTGCCATACAGTGTTTCTAAGGGTCAAGAAATTTAATAAAATAATTCATATGTATTAAGAATAATGTATGGCATAGAAAAGGCATAAAGGTGAGTTGTCCTTACTGTTACTTGATAGAAACTAGTCAGCTAACCTAACCTTAAGAACAGTGCTACTCAGAAGCAATCCAGCTCATCAGTATAAAGTATATTTGTCTTGCTGTGTATTATAGCAAGAATGCAGTCCATCTGGTTGAACTAAAAGCTATACTGCAAGGGGCAGGGAATGAGAGGTGAACATATTTTTCTCTGTTTACTTTTGAATTAAATTTTTCATGAAAATGTCTTTTATTAAAATTGAATTTTGACTACTATTTATTATGACATGGAAACAATCATTTGTATTTCTTTTGGGCTCTGCTTGGGTTTTTGTTGGAGAATGATGTTTGCTTTCTTTTTCATTCAAAAGTAATTTTTTGTAAATACCAGACTCTATATTTTGCCTAATCTTGAACTGAAATCTACTCTTTAGCTAGGCTTTTATTTTTGCCTTTTTTTGTTTGTTTGTTTTTAGTTGCTTTTGGGACTTGAATTCAGAGCCTGGACGCTGTCCCTGAGCCTTCTTACTCCAGGCTAGTGCTCTGTCACCATAGTGCCACTTCCCAGGCTTTTATTTTGGAAAGCCAAGTTACATCATTTGTTCAGAAAATAATTAGAATTAGTCTGTAAGCCAAGAGCCTAATATAACTTCCCAGTTGAGGACTTGAAAAACTTCCTTAAAATCCATTCCAAAAGGCCAGGTGCTGATGGCTCACATCTATTATCCAAACTGCTCAAGAGGCTTAGAATGGAGGATCATGGTATGGGGCCAACCTGGGTGGGAATGACCTTGAAACTCTTATCTCCAATTAACCACCATAAAGCCAGAAGTAGAGCTATAGCTCAAGAGGTAGAGCACTAGCCTTGAGCACAAAAGCTCAGGGAATGTGCTCAGGCCCTGAGTGTAAGCCCCAGGACTAGCACATTAAAAGGTAACTCCGAGAAAGCTGTGTATACAGGGTTCACAGAGGTGCATAGTTTATATTGGAGCAGGACAAGTCCTAAACACCTTTTATGTTTAAAAAGGCATTGTTTTCAAATACTTTTTTTTCCTTTTCTTATTTTGATGGCAGTACTGGGCCTTGTACTTGCTACAGTGTACTCTACCACTTGAGCCATGCTTCCAGCTTGTTTTGTTTTGTTGTATGATAGGGTCTTTTTAAGACCCCAGGCTAACCTGGACCACATTCTTTGTAATCCTATTATCCACGCTGTAACAAATGACAGGAATGTACCACCATGCTAGTTTTTTTGGTTGAAATGAAGTCTTGTGAACCTTTTGCCTAGGCTATCCTTGAGCCATAGTTTTCCTGATCTCAGCATCCCAGGTAGCTACCATACCTGGCCAAATGGACATTTTTTTTTTTAATCTGAGAAATCCCAGTGCCTCTTTATTTTCAAGGAGAATTTTTGAAAGGACTTGGTTCAGTGCTTAAATTGTTATAAGGGGCTGGGAAGGTGGCTCAGTGGTAGAGTGCTTGCCTTGCATGCATGAGGCCCTGGGTTCTATTCCTCAGCACCACATAAGCAAAAAGAAAAAAAAAAGCCAGAAGTGGCGCTGTGGCTCAAGTGGTAGATTGCTACCCTTGAGCTGAAGAGCTGAAGGACAGTACCCAGGCCCAGAGTTCAGGACCAACAACCGGACCCCCCCCAAAAAAAATAAATTGTTATAGTTTCTGATTTATTTTGTTGTTCTATGAGACACTATGGGGATAGTTGTCTCTAATAGGATAATGTTTAAATGGTTTAGCAATTAATATTTAATGAAAATTGTTTATTGGTTTTTTTTAAGTTTCTACTTTCTAAAAGGAAATGCTTTTCATTGCCTTGCTCTCCCATTTCAGAATTGGATACAGCAGCATTTCACTGTATAAATGCATCGCTTGGCTTTTTCGTTTACTTGTTATACATTTCTGGTCAGACTTACATCTCAACTAAATCATGTTCAGTTTGCACACTGCAATAATACCCACCAATTATTAATATGTGTAATGTACTGGGCTCTGCCTGACAATCTCTTGTACAGTTTAAGATGGATGTATTATACCCATTTGAGCTATTAAATGTTTGTCTCCGCCAGCCCAGGATTGAAATTTGGTTCAAGAGCCCAGCTTTTAGCCATTTCACATACTATTTTCCACAGAAAACTGTTTCAACATACATATCATGAGATAGGGATATAAGTAATAGATGACCAAATGCCATATTTTCTTTATTTATGTTTTAACCAATTACATAACAAGAGACGTTCTTAATATGAACACTATATCTTTTATATCAAAATTTTATGTATTGTTTTTGTCCTACTCAAATATTGCTTTTTTCCCTCCCACCTGCTTCAATATTTCTATTAGAGGGACTATCCGGTTCTATGTTATAAGCTGCTGAAGTGTGATGGATTTTAGCAGTTGCACACCAGGACAGTTTAAAAAATAATAAAAAACAAAAAAAAGTCCAGTGCTCCCAGAGAGGGAAAGGTGGCAGAAAAGTTGAACTAGCACACACAACTTACTTGAAGATAGTGTGTCTGATTATCATAATTAGATATTAGACATATTAGATAATAAACAGATGAACAACTGAATAAAATATCCCTCAATGTAAGGGCATGAGAACCTGGTTTTTTAACTGCTTGCTTACTTCTTTCCCCCTCCCCCTCCACATTTAATTTTAGTAAAATACTAGCTGATAGAAAGTTTTGAGTTGCTTTTATTGAATGTCTCTGAGATAGTTAACATCACCCATATGATAGTTAATCTCATTTGTAGGCTTTGGGAGTTCTGAAGGCTATCCCTATGTTTAGAGAGAGATATACAAAGACTATATCTGCCATTTAAAGATAGGAGAAATTCTTGTAAATTTAGAAGTCTTAGTATTTATCATCATGTGACAAAAGACCATAAAAGGATCTTACCATGTGAAGTCGGATTGCTATTTGTAGTATACATAGTTTACAGTTTATGAATATGTTCTCTGATGCTTTCAGAGGGAAACATGCATTTCCTCATACTTTTTCATATAGAAATAGAATTATGTTTTAAGTAATGAATGAAATGTGTTTTAAGTAGTGGTTAAGGCCCCACGTTAGTTTAACTTCATTGTATGGTATGATTACTGATAATAAAAAGTTTTGAGGATTTTGCAAGAATTTATAAAAGATATTTGAAAGGATGCATTCAAGATACAACTAAAACATTCCAATTACTTTATGTTAAAATTTTGGTTTTCTGCCAACTTCTGAGAATAATTTGGACAACAATTCTAGGGATAAACATTTTTTTTTAGCTGTTAGAATACATAGGATTATCTTTGTTCTTTAACTTTATTTTGAACCTCCCGTTAGTACTATAGAACTTTGTCTTTCTAGGATTCTTTTTTTTTTTTTTTTTGTCTTGGGGCTTGAACTCTGGGCTTGGGCGCTGTCCTTGTGCTCTTCAGCTCAAGGAGAGTGCTCTACCACTTGAGCCACAGCACCACTTCTGGTTTTCTAGCGGTTTATTGGAGATAAGAGTCTCACGAACTTTCCTGTCTTTTCCTGCCCAGGCTGGCTTTGAACCGTGATCTTCAGATCTCAGCCTCCTGAGTAGCTAGGATTACAGGCGTGAGCCCCCACCCCGGTTTAGGATTCTAATCTTAGCATTTAGTTGATAATTTAAGTATCTACCATGGTATTTGGTAGGTATTTGGTATTTATGGACTCAGGATTTCAAAGTTAAAATCTACTTCTGCATTACTCACTCAGTTATTCATCATAGCATATTAGTTGAATTTTGTAATAGTATGAAATAAGCACTTTAACATTTTCTGTATACCTTGTATATTACTGTTGGTGACGTATGGGTTTTTACAAGTACCCACATACCACTACATAATCTTTACTTTATTTCTTTTAAACTTTTCAGAATTAAGTTACTTAAATTCCCCATTAGAATATTTCCATGGTTATACATTGCATTAAACTATTCAGAGGATTACAAATTTTTAAGAGGAACTGTCATAGATAAAGACAATACTAATGACTAGAACATCTGATTAAAGCTGAGAGCCTTGTTTATTTTTGGCTTGACCTGTCACAGAATTTTCTTAATTTACTTGAAGCCTGGGTAAACGTTGATTTATTATAGAAGGTTTAAACCCTTCATCTTTATATTTTATCTGGAAGAACCAGTACTTAGTTTCAGGTATATTTCTATTATTATAAAAATAGTTGGGGGCTGGGAAGGTGGCTCAGTGGTAGAACACTTGCCTTACATGCATGAGGCTCTGGGTTCGATTCCTCAGCACCACGTAAACAAGGGGGGAAAAAGCCAGAAGTGGTGCTGTGGCTCAAGTGGTAGAGTGCTAGCCTTGAGCTGAAGAGCTGAGGGACAGCGCCCAGGCCCAGAGTTCAGGCCCCACGACCAGACCAAAAAAAAAAAAAAATAGTTGGAATAACAATTTTCTTTACTTTAAAATAAATTTTACTCCTGTAACCTAGTGTTTATTCTCACCATAAGTATAATTCTTAGAAACCATATTGCTACAGATCATCCTTTTTCTTAAATGTTTTATGAATGGAATATCAATTTGTACCAAATGTTAAGTTAAATATCCTTTTAATGCTGACTTTGAGATAGGAGCCCTCATAATTCATCAATACCATTTGTTTTGTGTTTATCTAAATTTTATAACTAGAGATGATATGAATAATTTAGAAGCTATGTCTGTATTAATATCATTATTTCAATATCAAACTACTTTTTTTTTTGCCAGTCCTGAGTCTTGAACTCAGAGCCTGAGCACTGTCCTGAGCTGCTTTTGCTCAAGGCTCGCATTCTACCACTTGAGCCACAGAGCCACTTCCAGCCTTTTCTTTTCTTTTCTTTTTTCTTTTTTGTTGGTCGTGGGACTTGAACTCTGGGCTTGGGCACTGTCTCTGCACTCTTCAGTTTAAGGTGAGTGCTCTACTGCTTGAACTACAACGACACTTCCATTTTCTAGTGGATTATTGGAGATAAGAGTCTCATGGACTTTACTGCCCAGGCTGGCTTTGAACTGTGATCCTCAGATCTCAGCCTCCTGAGTAGCTAGGATTATAGGCATGAGCCACAGGCACCCGGCTTCCAGCCTTTTCTGTTTATGTGGTACTGAGGAATTGAACCCAGGGCTTCATGCATGCTCGACATGTACTCTACCACTAAGCCACATTTCCAGCCCTCAAACTACTTTTTTTATTATTACAATAACTAGGGTTTTGGTCCACTTTTTTCTAAGAGGGCTATCAAGAACACATATGGCCAGCCATAAAAAAATAATGAAATAGATGCATCATCTCTTAGGACACTAAGCCAGTCCATCTCCTTTAGCATCTAAACTTGCTTTTAACACCACACATGGAAAGTTTGTGTTCCATTTCAAAATACAAAAATTGGGGGCTGGGAAGGTGGCTCAGTGGTAGAGCGCATGCCTTGCATGCCAGAGGCCCTGGGTTCGATTCCTCAGCACCACATAAGCAAAAAGAAAAAAGCCGGAAGTGGCGCTGTGGCTCAAGTGGTAGAGTGCTAGCCTTAAGCTGAAGAGCTGAGGGACAGTGCCCAGGCCCAGAGTTCAGGCCCCATGACCGGACCCAAAAAAAAAAAAAAAAAAAAAAATACAAAAATTGCAAAGAGTGTAACAAGAATAATACCAAACTTAAATTGGAGTTAAGTAATCAAAGGATTTAGTAATTATTTGGTGACTCAAAGACCTAATTATTAGTAATTAACCCAGTACATACCTGTTCCACAATTGACCTAGTTATTGATTGCTTTCTTAAGAGGAATGGAGTTGGGAAGATAGAAAATTTAAGGTTTTGAATTTTAGGTAAAGCAGGCAGAATTTATGAATATTGCTAACTTAAATGGCCTGTTCAATTTTATTAGGTGATTGAAGAGAGTAAAATTGTTCCCAGTGTTATTTTTTTTGTCTTTTAAATTATCAACCATAGAAAATGATGAAAAATGCAGAACTTTTACCTGCTGTATCTTCAGTTCCAATCCATCTTTTATTCCAAAGAATATAAAAATCAAATGGGATCCAGTTCACCAATGGTGTTCACTAATAGTTTAATTTATGGTTTGGTGGCAAAAGAAAGGGAAATACTTACCAAACATTATTGTCAAGAGGGCAATCGGCATCACAAACAATCCAACCAGTAAGTCAGCCACCGCCAAGGACATCAGAAAGTAGTTGGTAGCGTACTGCAGCTTTTTCTCCAGTGAAACAGCCATGATGACCAGGGTGTTCCCGCCCACTGTTGGAATTATCACCAGCAGGATCAGAAGAGCCGCCCAGTTCAGTTTTTTTCCCTGTTCCTCACCAAGCGCTTTCATTTCCTCTGGCATTGAATCCGTCTGTAATCCAGACTGGTTAGAAGAAATCAAGTGATCAAATATACTCTGAAAAACATGCTCAGGAATTGTGCTCTGTTCCGACATTCTGGAAGAGATTGCCATTTTCTGTTTTTCTGTAATTCAATCCAATTGCAGACAGTGCTTAGCATAGTCAGTAGATAGGTTGGTCATCTGCTTTTTGAAGGCATCGTCCTTAAGCCAAACACACGAAACCAGAATTGACTTGCTTTCTTTAAAAAAAATTTAACATTCTCTAAGATGAAGAGCGTACACACATCTCTTTGTGTTTGTAGGTAAGAACTTCAAGTTTTGGTATTTTCTAGAAGCCAGAGTTTCAGAATGTTCAGTCTCTTGCTGTAGTTTATCTGGTTTGATTTGAATGGCAGAGTTCCCCCTAGGTACAGATACGTAAATTGCATTATTTTCCAAAAATACTGAAAACACTAGCCCTTCATAGTAGCTCCAATGTGCATTTGTGACAATGCAGCCAATTCCCACAGTTAATGAAAGAGGAGATATGTTGACTTTTCAGTGATTATAAGATACTAAATGTTTACTGATTCTTATTTTGTCTTTACTTTAGAAAATGTACAGAAGAATAGAAAAAAAAAAACCAACAAAGCATTCAATAGTTCTGACTAGAACTTTGTGTATACACTTGGTCTAACCTAGAAAGACACTAAGTCTCCCCAGTTAATTTAAATGCCATTTTGGTAATGCATTTTTGAACCCCTTCAGTTTGAGAGAACATAAAAATAGATATTACTAGGAGCTAAATAATTGCTTTTAGTAATTTCATTTGTCATAGCATGTTTCAAAAAGTATTTTGAAAATTTTAGCTACCAAATATGCTAAATTTGAATTAATTCTTTTTTTGTTTGAGTACTATTTTTTCCCTTACCATTTCTGGTTTCATTGGGAAGTAAAGGAGGCTAAAAGGAAGAATAAGCCATTTTTTTAATTAAATTTACAGATCTCATATTTTAAAAAATCTGCTCTTAACATTTGTAAATTCTAAACTACTACATAGAAATAAAAGATTTTGTAAGCAGAATTCTTCAAGATTAAAAAGCAAAACCACAAACCATTTATATAGTTCCCTGTATGTCCGTTCGACACTTACCTCTCATTTGCTTGTGGCTTTCCTCTTCCAAGCAAGTTGTCCTTGGATTTATTCAGTGGCTCCACTTGCTGCTCTCACCGAAATCCTCCTCCATTGACTTACTCTGAGCATCCGCATCCAGCACTGGCGCTTGCAAGCAGTGAAACAAGTGTGTTGTATAGCTGCAAGCATGCCAGGGAGGCTATTTCCTCTTTGATACATCATTTTTAGATCATAGCAGCACTCATTACGATTCATAAAACCACCGGTTAAGTGTATTACACCAGCTCATGACCGTTATTCAAGTTCTGTTCTTACGAGCTCTTTTATATGTCGGACTGTAATAAACTGTTATTTTAGCTTATGTTAGTTTCGTTTTAGATTAAGCGTGGGCTGTTTTTCCTGCTTGAGGGGGGAAAAAAGATATAATCTAGAAATTTTTGGAGCTTTTGTGAACATTCTGCCCTGTTAGCCATGCAGTGATTTTCACAGTTCTACTTTCTAGCAGTGAAACAAGGTTCTTACCCAGCCTTGTGCCTTTGCTGTGGGGTATAGTTAATATGCCGTGGTCACAACCTTCTATAGAAGAGCACAAAAATATGTGAATTATACATGTATACGCAGGTTTTGGCACTAACTTTGTCCCTGCTCATTTTTAAACAGCTTCTGAGTTTGGGGCTAGGTTCACAGCTTTTTTCGTAGATTTTACATTGAGGAAAGTGTATAATCTGGGATGAAAATATACTTCTTACTTATTTCGGAAAATTGATGTATAAATCTTAACAGGCTATTTTCTCTAAACTATAAAACTAGCTTAATATGAGAATGTTAGCATTCTCCATGTTTCTTCTAGATCACTAATGGCATTTGTGCTCTTTTGCTATTTGAAATTTATGATCTTTAGCTTGTGTTGAAAGTTACTGGAAAATATTCATTTCATTTCAGTTCTACTGAGAACTTCATTGTTTTGTTTTGTCTTCCTCGATCCCTTCCTCCCTCCCTCCTTCCCTCCCTCCCTCCTTCCCTCCCTCCCTTCCTCCCCCCTCCACTTTCTTTCTTTTCCCTCCCTCCCTCCCTCCCTTCCTTCCTTCCTCCCTTCCTTCCTTCCTCCCTTCCTTCCTTCCTCCCTTCCTTCCTTCCTTCCTTCCTTCCTTCCTTCCTTCCTTCCTTCCTTCCATCCTTCCTTCTTTCCTCCTTCCTTCCTTCCTTCCTTCCTTCCTTCCTTCCTTCCATCCTTCCTTCTTTCCTCTCTTTCTCTCGTGCTTATCTTGGGGCTTGAACTCAGGGTCTAGGCACTTCCTCTGAGCTTTTGTTACTCAGGGCTAGTGCTCTACCATTGAATTATAACTGCACTTTGGGCTTTTTTTGCCTTTTTTTTTTTTAAACTTTGGTATTTAGTTGGACGTAGTGTCCATAAGCTTTGCTGTCTGGATTGGTTTGGAACCTCAGTCCGCAGATCTCAGCCTCCTGAATGCTAGGATTATAGCCACCAGCACCCAGTGTAGTATTTGCTCTTTTAAAACTTAGAATGCTATATTTAGAAAAATATTCAGAATTCTAGTTGAAAATATATATTACTAAGCAATCAGATAGACTCTGGTATGCCAGGGTTTCTATTTAGGAATAAGAAAGTATTTTTAAATACTGCTTTTTTTCCCCCCTGAATCACTATTTGACTTCTGTGCTTACACAAGCTGGTTGGGAATTTTTTTTTTAATGATCTCAGATTACAAATAGCAAAACCATTATATCCAGTCTTGTGTGAAATAAGCCTTCACGTATTTGTGTTTATAGATTAAAAATGCTTAATAACCATTGAGTACATTAAAATGCAAACCATTTATGGTAATGATTATAACAATGCCTTGCCAGCTTTAACTCTTTCATTTGTATTTATTCCATTCCCTTTCATTATACAAAAAATAGTTTAAATGGTACTTTGATTAATTTATTGTTATTTTTTTTGTTGGTCAGTTCTTTGACAAAGGGTCCTAAAATTGCTTTTTGTTTTACAATAATTAAAAATAAAGGCTCTTGAATCTGTCTTGTTCCAGCTCTGTCCCCCTATCCCAGGCTTCTTGGTTATGGGGTGAGTAAAAAGTAGTAAGTCTATTTTTGCATTTTAAATTCAGTTTAATGGAGCTGGGTGCTGGTGGCTCATGCCTATAATCCTAGCTACTCAGGAGGCTGAGATCTGAGGATAACAGTTCAAAGCCAGCCCAGGCAGGAAAGTCCATGAGACTCATATCTCCAATAAACCACTAGAAAACCGGAAGTGCCACTGTGGCTCAAGTGGTAGAGCACTCACCTTGAGCTGAAGAACGCAGGGACAGTGCCCAGGCCCATAGTTCAAGTCCCACGACTGACCAAAAAAAAAAAAAAAAAAATCAGTTTAATGGCTATAGAACATAACTAGTTACCACAACTGCTTATTTGGTAATCTCAAGTTACTAGAAGCATAGCTAAGAATCAGAAAGGAAACAAAATAAGTATGTAAAAGGGTAGATGAATCTGTTGTCAGCAAATAATTAAACCTGTTTTCTGAAACCCCATGTACTTTCAGTAGAAAGGAATCTATCTGTAAGTCCCCATTCCAAGTCTCTCTCTTTTTTTTTTTTGTCGGTCGTGGGGCTTGAACTTGGCTTGGGCGCTGTCCCTCAGCTCAAGGCGAGCACTCTACCACTTGAGCTACAGCACCACTTCTGGTTTTATAGTGGTTTATTGGAGATAGGAGTCTCACAGTCTTTCCTGCCCGGGCTGCTTTGAACCGTGATCCTCAGATCTCAGCCTCCTGAGTAGTAGGATTACAGGCATGAGCCACAGGCGCCTGGCCCAAGTCTCTTTTTAGTATTCACACAACACACACACACACACACACACACACACACACACA
>NW_012267217.1:62119799-62127925 GCF_000151885.1 Dipodomys ordii
TGGTAGAGCGCTTGCCTTGCATGCATGAGGCCCTGGGTTCAATTCCTCAGCACCACATAAGCAAAAAGAAAAAAGCTGGAAGTGGCGCTGCGGCTCAAGTGGTAGAGTGCTAGCCTTGAGCTGAAGAACTGAGGGACAGTGCCCAGGCCCAGAGTTCAGGCCCCACGACCAGACCCCAAAAAAAAAAAATTAAAAAAAAAAAGAATCTCAGGAATTTCACTGCCCAAACTGGCTTTGGACTTGGATCTTGACCTCCTGAGTAGGTAGGATTACAGATGTGAGCCTCCAGTGCCCAGTGCCCAGAGCTAACTGGGAATATCAGCTTCTAAATCCTAAATGGTTGATGTTAGCTGAATGAACTCTTACAAATTCGCTCAGCTTGAGTGAGTGTGAACCTCACAGTGTTTCACTGGGTTCAAGTTTTCAGGGCAGCTGTTTCGTACCGCTTTGAACTCAATGGGTTGATTTTGGTTAGTTGGGAATAACCGTTTCTAAAACCTAAAGAGTTGATGTTAGCCAAATGAACTGTAAAAAAAATATTATGAAGGTGATGTACAGAGGGGTTACAATTACATACTGACTTTACTGTTTTAATGAAGCATTTAGACAAATTCTGTCTTCAAGTATGGCTGGCATCTGAGGTCATGCATGATCCAGGGCCCCCTGGATCTCCAAAAGATCATCATGTTGAATCCAGAGGAACAAGAGGGCAGGAGATTCCCACGTGTATAGCACAGTTAGGCATTACATTGATCTAGGCTTGGCTATATTGGTTAGAATTTTGTAAAGTTAGCCTTTAATAAAGCTTTATCATTTGTAGTTTTACAGACATACATACTTTCAATAGATTGAAAATTATTCATCTCTAAGGAGAAAATGACCTATAACTCTTTGAATTGCAGTAAATGTAATAGAAAGTTTATTAAGAAGGAAATACACTTTTGGTAGACTAAAAGTGACTCTTATAACTTCATTCTTAGAAACCTAATAACTGATAGTTATGTACAATGTTCAGCACTATTGACTAAACATTTCTCCTTAAAACCAAATCTTTTCTTGGCTTACAAGGCACCTAATTCTGGTTCTGTATTTTACAGTCTTTTCTGACTCTACTCATACTCTTTTTTTCTCTTTTTCTTTTACTTTCTTTTTTTTTTTTTGCCAGTTGTGAGGTTTGAACTCAGGGCCTGGGCACTGTCCCTAAGCTTCTTTTTGCTCAAGGCTAGTACTCTATCTACCACTTGAGCCATAGTGCCACTTCCAGCCTTTTCTTTTATGTGGTACTGAGGAATCAAACCTAGCATTTCGTGCATTCTAGGAAAGCACTCTACCACTCTGCCACATTCCACCCCCTCTACTCATACTCTTCTAATATGCATGCAGACCTTGTCTTTGACTTCTTTGCCCTTCTTCACTGCACTTAAACTACTGGCTTTCCTGCTGCTCGCCAAACGTGCCCTGTAAGGCCTTTCAGGAGCTGTTTTGTCTACCTTAAGGTAAGCATTTGGCTTACTTCCTCAACCTTCTCTTGTCTTGTTTAAATGTCACCTTCTCATTGATGCCTACCCAGCCCACTAATGAATACTGCAGTCCACCCTCCTCTGCTGACTCTTCAGAATCCCTTACCTTGATCTCCTTTTTCTTCTCCTTTGAACTTCACCACTTAGTAATAGATTCGTTCATCACACTTATTATTTATTAGCTGTTTTCTGCTAGAAACCTGCTTGTTCACTAAGTCTATGCTGTTGGCGTTTAACTTGTCTTTTATCAGAATTTAGAAGTTTGGGGTCATTATTTCTGGACCCTCACCCTTCTCTTCGAGACTCCCAGCAGGTGGATATCAGTAAGTTTGATGGTTTCCCAAAGATACCTTAGGCTCTCTTCCTTTTCATTTTTTTCTTTCTGCTTCTCATTATAGCTTCATTTGTCCTATCTTTAGATTCAGAGGTTATTATTCTTTGTCATCACTGTCGTTTTCCCTTTGTTCTTTGTCTTCAGCACAGTCACTGGCACCTTACTATGTAGCCCAAGCTGGTCCTGATGTCAACATGCCTTCCAAGTACTGAGATTATTACAGCCAGGCCTCAGTATATCTGCTCAGTTCTGCTATTAAACTGTTCGTGTCAGTTGTTGAATTTTTCAGTTCTGTAGGTTTCTTTTTATAAGTCTTTCTCTTTGTTGCTATTTCTCTTTTATTTGGTGATATTTTGTTCTCCCATTTTCTTTAGTTGTTCATGGTTTGATTTATTTGTGTATGTAAATATGTATGTATTTACTGTGCCAGAACTGAGGTTTGAACTCAAGACCTGGGCCTTTTCACTCAAGACTGTCCCTTAGCCTTTTCACTCAATTCAATGGGCTGGTTTTGGTTAACTGGGAATAACAGCTTCTAGAACTTAAACATTTGATGATAGCCAAATGAACTTTAAAAAATATTATGAAGGTGATATACAGAGGGGTTACATACTGACTTTACTATTTTAATGAAGCATTTAGACAAATTTTGTCTTCAAGTATGGCTGGCATCTCAGGTCATACATGATCCAGGTCTGTCTTCACCTACCACTTTAGCCCCACTCCACTTCCAGTCTCATGGACTTTTCTGCCTTGTCAGGCTCTAAACTTTGAGCCTCAGATCTCAGCTTCCTGGGTAGTTAAAATTACAGACATGAGCCACTGACACCTGACTGACTCCATGGTTTTATTTAAAATAATTGATTTATATCCAAAACCTTTGCTTCCTCTAGAATAATTTGTTAATTTATTTTTTCTGTGAATGGACATATTTGTATGCATGTCTCATAAATTTTGTTGAAAATCGAACAGTTTAAATCAGATTATCCTCTCTTCTATAGATTTGTTGTTTTTCTTGTGGAATGTTGTTTGCTTAGTGACTTTTTCAAAATGTTTTTCTTTTTTTTCAAAGTATTTTAATAAGAGCTGTGCATTCATTGTTGTGTATGGACACTGGAGTCTGTGTTCCGTTAGATTAGTGGTGAGCTATTGTTTTCACTATCCTTATTAAGTAGTTGTACAGAGGTTATAATTCCGTAAGTCAGGTTATGAGTACAATGCTTGGTCAGTGTCACCCCTTCCTTCACTTGTGAGGTGTCATTTGACAGAGTTCTTAAACAACTTTGCCCTCTCCTCCTCCCCCCCCAAAAAAAAAGGAAGGAAGGAAATCTCCTAGTTTTGCTGATTAGCTCTAATGTGAGGCTCCCATTTAAGCCCACAGGTCACTTACACTGTGCTCTGCTCCATCTTCACCTCCTGCTTATTTAGATAGAGCCTGAGGTAAAAGGTAAGCGGTTTTCGAGCCTTTCTGGCTATGACTGTGGTCTTCTCTGTTATGCTGGTGTCAGGGGAGCTTCTTAAAGGTCTCACTGCCCCTGTTTACCTCCTCCTAAACCTCTGGCTGCACCAGCTTCCCAGCCTGCTTGTTGCTTATTTGACGATCCCTGGCCCCAGGCTTCTATTGGGAGGGTGCCGCAGCGGTGGAACCCTGAGTCAAATGATATAAAGGCCAGCCCTTGTACTGGAGGTCAAACCGACACAGGTCTGTGAGAATTAAGTCTGCATTGCTTCAGCGCTTTGACATTAACAGCATTTATCCCAAGAATGCAACTCTCCAGCTTCACTGTACTGGATTCTCATGTCATACAATAGGGATGTCTAGTTAGCTCTAGGTTGATCATGTTCAGATTCAGTTCAAGTTTTCACTCACCATTTTTCTATAAATTTAAGATTGGTGGTCTATATAAGATAGAATTGGTCTGTTTTGGTGATGTTAGTTATTAATAACTAATCTGAGATCCATTGGTTCATTATAGGTTGCAAATGGTAATATAATTTTATCATCACTGAAGTAGGCATTACTTCAAAAAATTACACACACAGCCACTATATGTGTTTTTGTGTGTAAAGATTAATGTGCACAAATTTGGTTTTCAGTGAGTGTTTGCATTCTAATCATTGCTTCGAAACATGACTTTGTCCTTTCAGGGCTGCCTGCTGGAACATTGAAATAAACATAATATTATGGTTTTATTGTATTCTTGAAAAGATGAATGTCTAAGTTACTTTATTAATGAACTTGTCATTCCTTGTCTTAACATTTGTTTTTTCTAAAGAATGTGTCTGAGCTGGAACTGTTATTAGATTAAAAGTGACTAATGTTTTCAAATATGCTTTTTAAAAAGTTTATAGTCCTTAAAACCTATTTCAGTCTTTATTGTAGTCCTTCTTGTTCTGCATTAGGCTCTTAGTATTTGTTCCCAAGCAATTAACTGAAGAAGAGAACTTGAGCTAGGCACTAGTGGCTCATGCTTGTAATCCTAGCTCCTTGGGCAGCTAAGACTTAGAGAATCATGGTTCAAAGCCAGCCTGGACAGAACAGTCCTCACCAGCAAAAAGCCAGCCTAGAGTTGCGGAAACCATCAGGGCAAGAAACTGATGCTCTGGACAGGTGCTGGTGGCTCCCGCCTGTAATCCTAGCTACTCAGGAGGCTGAGATCTGAAGATTACAGTTCAAAGCCAGCTACAGGAAAGTTTATGAGACTCTTATCCCCAATTAACCACCAGAAAACCGAAAGTGGTACTGTGGCTCAAGTGTTAGAGCACTTGTCTTGAGCTGAAGAGCTGAGGGACAGTGTCCAAACCTGGAGTTCAAGCCCTATGACCAACAAAAAAAGAAGAGAGGGGAAGGGGGAGGAGGAAGAAGAGGAGGAGGAGGGAGGAAACCGATACTCTGAGTTCAAGTGCTGATATCTGGGAAGGAGGTGGGGATGAGGAGTTGAATTTTGTTTTGTAGTTGGTTTAAGAATAATATCAATATATTTTATTAGCTCTTTCTAAACAAAGAAGAAACCTAGAGATCAGAATCCTAAATATAAGTATAAATATAAATATAGTAGGGCATCACTGGTTTATGCCTGTAAACCCAGCTACTAAGGAGGCACAGAGCTGAGGATTGCAGTTTGAAGCCTGCCTTGGCAGGAAATCCTGTGAGACCACCAGTTAACCACCAAAAAGTGTGTGTGTGTGTGTGTGTGTATGCATGTGTAGCTGTGGCAACACCTGAGACTACAGTATATTAACAGATTAAATTAAATTCCTGGCTCTGGTCTGAAGCCAACTTCTAGTTCTGTACCTAAATCATGTAGCGCAGTATTTTATTCCACTATACTATCAGCTCTCTGCAGCAGGCATGAAAGAGAACAGATACTGTTTTATGGATGAAACAAATAGGCCTCAGAGAGATTCAGTGCTTGTCATTGTTAATAAATGACTGTACTAAAATTGGAGTCCGAGTCTTTCTGAGTTTAAGTTTCTTGTTCTCTTTACCACAACAAACAAAAGAAAAGGGAATGTTAGAAGACATTTATGGAGATAATAAGGATTTCACTTGACTGGCTGGTTGATTAGTTGTGGGGATTTTGTAGAGGAATGTTGTTGTGTGGGGGTGCCCTTTCTTCCTCTTTCTTTAAATTGACTGTAGTATCTCTGACATATTTTGTTTTAGATATCCAACAGGCTCTTAGTCATTCAGAATACTGTTCAATTTTTTGGAATCTGTTAAAGAGTACAAAGGACTTATATAGAGGTGTGTATACAACACAACAAGAATGTGTTGTTGAACTTAACCTAGTGAAAATTATTATAAATTAAGAATTCTGCCAGGGGCTGGGAAGTTGGCTCAGTGGTAGAGTGCTGGCATGCATGAGGCCCTGGGTTCGATTCTTCAGCACCACATAAGCAAAAAGGAAAAAAAAGGTTGGAAGTGGTGCTGTGGCTCAAGTGGTAGAGCGTTAGCCTTGAGCTGAATAGCTGAGGGACAGCGCCCAGACTCAGAATTCAGGCCCAACGACCGGACTCCCCCCCCCAAAAAAAAAATTCTGCCAGGGAACTGTCCTAAGGTTTGTGGAACTTAACCTAGTGAAAATTATTATAAATTAAGAATTCTGCCAGGGAACTGTCCTAAGGTTTATAACTTCAAAAATTATTTTGTGATGACCCTTGTTAGGAAGAGTGTTTGTGCATATGTGCATGCATTGCTCGGTTTTTCCTCTGTTAGTGAAGATGGATGAGGAGAAAAACGACACCACATTCTTGAAAATGTCTTGTTTTATGGATATGATGTTGGGTTTGCAGAAAATATTCAGTTAAAATAAAACAGTAGTTAAAAGCCAGTGTGTTGCCGAGTGCTGGTGGCTCACACCTGCAATCTAAGGATCGAGGTTCAAAGCCAGCCTGGGCAGGAAACTCCGTGAGATTCTTATCTCCAATAAACCGCTTGAAAACCGGAAGTGGCTCTGTGGCTCAAGTGGTAGAGCGCTAGCCTTGAGCTGAAGAGCTGAGGGACAGCACCCAGGCCCAGAGTTCAAGCCCCATGACCAACAACAACAACAAAAAATCAAAAGCTAGTGTGTTGAAAGAAGAGAATTCATATATGCAGTTATGGTCCGGTGACATGTCAGTGACTGGGGCACACAGCTTTGCACAGTTCCTGCTTAGTAAAAATCTTGTTCAAATAGTAACACTGGCTAAATGGCTGTTAGCTACAAGCCAGGAAATTTTACTGAAACACAAAACTGGACTTTGGTTTCTATTTCAGTGTGTATTTCCTTTTTGAAAGCAAAAAAAAATACAGCTTTTTTTTTCATTACACACTTGGGATTAAAGTATTGTTTTAACTGATGCTGCTTTAGTGTTGTGTCTAAACCCATGTAAGAGTAATAAGATTGTTTTTCTTTTTTATTTACGTGATACTATGTAAACTAAACTATAAAACCTAAAAAGACACATTTCTTTTTTTATGTTGGAATACCAGATTCCCAAAATAACATTCTGCACATTATGGCAGAGGTTGGGGGGTTAGGAGCAGTGACACTCATCCCAAAGTGGTTTAGAGTCACTGTTATCAGGTGAGTGATTGGCAGATAGTCACTAACAAGGCCTAAGGGAGCTTACATCAGGACTCAGTTTTCCCAAATATTTGTTATCATTTAAACCCACTGGTTTATACAACAAGCACTCAGTAATTATGACTTACCAGACCCAATCATGAGGTATAATGATATAGAGAGACTGCCACAAATGCCACAAATAATATTTGTTTATCTAATACTGTCTGTTTCTGAACTCTTTCACATACATGATCTCATTTGGTCTTTGGGACAACTAGCCTACTAGTGCAAATGTACCCATAAAGCATTCATATGCTTTATTAGCAAGATTAAACAGGTTATAGCATGAGCAAAAGCGGGGCATAGGAAAGGGTAGAACATTGGAAAATAAAGTGACATATCCATTGGCATGGAGATTGACATCCACTGGAGTGGGTTTGACAAAGAAATGGGGAAGGTTAAGTGGTTGAAGACTACCATTAAAAAGCTTTGATACCTGTTGTGTCAGTATTCCCAGTGTTTATTTTCCATGTTGTATCTTATTTGTAGTTTACTCCACTACTTTTCTTCAAGCTTGCTTCTCCTATTCTTTTGTTCACAATTATCTCTTGTGTTCATTAGTCTCTTCTACCAAGTCCTAGCACAGGTGAGCCCTGTGAGCTCTTCTGAACCCACTGAGAGGTACTCCACTCCAAACATCAGAGAGCTTAAATTAAGAATATTTAGTTAGCCTTTATGAAATATTGCTCATATGTACGTTAAAATTATCTCTACTTTTGACTTTCTAGCTGATTTATCAATTGAGAAGGAAGGGGAACAAAGGGCTTGGTTTATCTCTAAGTGTTTAGTCATTATATCTTAAACCTAAAAGAAGATTCTTGTTGGTGAAGTCTCTATAAATTGACTTTGAATTTCTTTGCCTCTTACTAAGTAACTTTAAAAAAATGATAGGTAAGTAGAATATACAATCCCTTAATCCTTTAGACTTGAGTCTTAAATGATTTTATTGGTAGTTAGGTAGAAAATGTGTGACTTTATCAGGATTTAGGTATAAATTATGGGAAGAGCTTTAAATTCTCGGTCTGATTAGGAGTGAAAAAAGTTATGTGATGGTGATGTCAATTTTAAGTTGTATAGTAACTCTCCAGCCTTCTGTGGTGTCATGTTTACTTCAAAGTACTATTATTCGGGCTGGGAAGGTGGCTCAGAGTTAGAGCGCTT
>NW_012267217.1:62128965-62140208 GCF_000151885.1 Dipodomys ordii
GCTGTGGCTCAAGTGGTAGAGCGCTAGCCTTGAGCTGAAGAGCTGAGGGACAGCGCCCAGGCCCAGAGTTCAGGCCCCACAACCGGACCCAAAAAAAAAAAACAATGATCTAAGGCTTGTATTAACCACCTTGGTTTATAACTAGGGTAACATTACAAAATTTAAAATAGTCTTTCATGCAACTCTGGAAACATCTAACATGACTTTGGGAACAGAAGGCATAGTGGCCAGGAGTGTGGCTGTGGAGCAATGTGCTGCTCTTCACATGGCCATTTGTCTCGCTGGAGGGAACCAGAGAATGACTGGAATGCAAAGCTGTGGTTGAAGATAAGTTTCCACTATCAGCAGTTAGAATTTTGGGAAATCTTAATTCTGCAAATTATTTGTCAAGCACTCTGCTTTATTAAAATTTTTCCATCAAGTGGTAGAGCGCCAGCCTTGAGCTGAAGAGCTGAGGGACAGCATTCAGGCCCAGAGTTCAAGCCCCAGGGCCAACCAACCAAAAAAAAAAAAATTCTTCCAATTTGATTTATGACATGTTACCTAAAACAGTGCCTTCATACTCTTATTTCTCCTCAGGACCCCTGAGCAGTGTCCCAGTGTGGTTTCTTTGTTGTCAGAGAGCTACAACCCTCACGTGCGCTACGGAGCGGCCATGGCCCTGGGGATCTGCTGTGCTGGCACGGGACACAAGGTAAAACTCAGCGCCACGCGGGTCGCTTCTTTCCTGGCGCCAGACTGTTTTCCCTTGTAGAGAAGTTTATGTAACGGCTGTATAAATACAAGAGTGGTCTGATGTCTAAGACTGAACTTGCCTGACACAGCTTCCCAGTACTCCCTCACTGCTGTGCTAGAGCGTCCAACATCCCATTACATGAAATGCTCTTACTGAAACAAGGGTAATGAACTGCAGTTTGAAATCACTGGTTTCTTGGGGGTAGACAGCAGGGGTAGGAGGGAGAGTGATAAAGAAATACAAGAAAATAAAAGGTGTTTTTTTTTCTTTTAAAGAACTGCTGTTTTAATTTTACATGGTTATTTTCAGTGTTTTTATATAATTGGAATTAGAGAAAAGATTCTCACCTGAAGCCAACAAAATCAGCTCATTTAGTCAAGCACTGGTGGCTCTGCCTATAATCCTAGCTGCTCAGGAGGCTGAGTTCGGAGGATCACGGTTCAAAGCCAGCTCAAGCAGGAAAGTCTGTGAGACCCTTGTCTCTAACCATCAGAAAACAAGAAGCGGCGCTGTGGCTCAAAGTGATATTACTAGCCTTGAACAAAAATGCTGAGGGACAGCACTCAAGCCCTGCATTCAAGCACCACAACTGACCCTCCCCCCCCCCAAAAAAAATATCAGCTCATTAGATTAAATATTTGTTGGTTTTTCTTTCTTTCTTTCTTTTTCTTTCTTCCTTTTTCGGTGTGTGTGTGGAGGCATAGACGGACATGGGGCAGAGTTGGCTCCATAGGGCGCCCTCCCTAGCATGGGTGAGTTGTTGGGGCCTGGCTGGGGGCTATCCCTGGCAGTGCCGCAGTGGGGACTACAAGGAGACACTCTCCCAGTGTTAGACGTTCTGGCAGAGTCCTGTAATAACCTCACAGTGAAGCTTTGTCTCAATGTGGTAGTCCCTGTGCGCACTCCTGTGGCTGTGTTTATACAGATCCAAGACTTCAGCTTCTCAGCCTGTAGCCTGCTGCAGCAGCACTACCACACTGCTCTCTCAAGTGTAGAATCCTATCATCTGCATGTGGATCACTTGACTTCTTCCTTTCCTATTTGAATCTCTTTTCTTTCTCTTAAATTTAATCCTTGTATTAAATAAGAGTGAAAGAGTAGACACCCTTGCCTCATTCCTGATTTTAGAGGAAATGCTTTCAGTGTTTCTCCATTTAGTACAGTTTTGGGTATAAATTTGTTATATATAGTCTTTATTATGGTAAGGTATGTTCCTTCTCTTTCTAGTTTCTTCATGGCTTTTTATCAGGAAGGGACGCTGGATTTTACCCAAAGCCTTTTCTGCAACTGTTAAGATGGTCATGTGATTCTTGTCCTTTTTTCTATTTATATTTGATAGTACACATAACCACTTTCATATCGCTGGAATGAAATCAACTTGATCATGGTGTATGACCATCTTAATGTGTTGTTGAATTTGAATTGTACATTATTGAGATAGTGATCATCAAGGTATTTAGTCTGGAATTTTCTTTTTCTGTTATGTCATCCAGTTTGGATATTCCGATAATACTGGCTTTGTAGAATGGGTTTTGTAGCATTCTTTCCTTTTCTGTTTTGTGGAATAGTTTCAGTAGCATCAGTGTTGGTTCTTCTGTGAATGTCTGGTAGAATTCAACAGTAAATCTGTCTGACCCTGGACTTTTCTTTGTTGGGAGTCTCTATTATTGCTTCAATCTTGTTGATTATAGTAAATCCGTGTATATCTTCTCAGTTTTGGTACGTCAGATGACTCTAGAAATTTATCCATTTCATCTGTAGTTTCCAGTTTATTATAACATAGTAAACAGTGTTTTTTTTTGAAATATTCCCTAATAGTCCTCTGAATTTCATTGGCATTTGTTGTGATATCCCTTTTTCATTCCTGTTTTATTCATTCATTCATTCATTTTACTAGTCCTAGGGTTTGAACTCAGGGCCTGGGCACTGTCCCTGAGCCTCTTTGTGCTCAAGGCTAGCATTCTGCTTTACTTCCAACTTTTTCTTAGTGGTTTATTGGAGATAAGAGTTTTACAGACTTTTCTGGCTGGCCTGGCTTTGAACCATGATCCTCAGATTTCAGCATCCTGAGCAGCTAGGGTTACAGGAATGAGCAACTGGTACCTGCTCATTCCTAGTTGAGGTCTTCTCTCTCCTTCTTTTGGTTAGTTTTGATTAATGGCTTATCAATCTTATTACCTTTTGAAAGAGTAAACTCTTTGTTTCATTATTCTTTGTATTTTTTTTTTAGTCTCCATTAATTTGCTTCCCTGATTTTTATCACTTTTAACTTTCTAATATGGGGTTTGCTTTGCCCTTGTCTGTCTAACAGCTTAAGGAGAATAATTTGGTTATTATTTGAGCTCTTCCTGGTTTTATAATGTAGGCCCTTAACACAAATGTTCTGGTATGTTACATTTTTATTTTATTCCAAGACTTTTTTTTTGTCAGTCCTGGGGTTTAAACTCAGGACCTGGGTTCTATCCCTGGACTTCTTTTGCTCAAGGCTAGCACTCTACCACTTGATCCACAGTACCACATTCGGCTTTTTCTGTTTATGTGGTACTGAGGATTTGAACCCAGGACTTCATGCATGTTAGGCTAGCACTCTACCAATAAGCCACATTCCCAGCCCTCCAAGACTTTTCTGATTTAGCCTTGTTTTTTCCTTGACTACTGTTCATTAGTCTTCATGTGTTTTTATATTTTCTGTAGTATCTTTTGTTGTTAATATCTAGTTTAATTCCATTGTGGTCTGATAAAACAAAGGAAATTAACTTCAGTTTTCCTCTGTTTGTAAGGACTTAATTTATGTCCTCAAATAGGATTTATTTTGGAGAATGTTCTGTGGGCTGCTGAGAAGAAAGTATATTCTGTTTTATTGTGTGGAATATTCTGTGGATCTCCGTTAAGTCCATTTGATCTATGGTATCATTTAATTCTGAAGTAGATGGTGGAGGTAATGGTGGTAGTAATGATGGTGGTGGTGTGTGTGTATATTGGGATTTAAACTTAAGGCCTGTATTCTCGATTAGCTTTTCCCCTCAAGGCTAGCACTCTATCACTTGAGTCACACCTCTGCTTCCAGCTTTTTGTTGTTTAATTAGAAATTAAGAGTCCCTCATGGCCTGGCTCCTGCGGTTCGTGCCTGTAATCCTAGCTACTCAGGCTGAGATCTGAAGATCATGGTTCAAAGCCAGCCCAGGCAAAAAAGTCCGTGAGAGACTCTTGTCTCCAGGTAATAAACCACCAGAAAACCTGAAGTGTAGAATGCTCACTTTCAGCTCAAGGACAGTGCCCAGGCCCAGAGTTCAAGCCCCACGACCAACCAGGGGCAAGGGCATGGGGGGAATGTGTCTTCTGTTTTATTAGAGAGGTCTTTGAATATACAAGATGCACTTTCTAGAAACTGGCCTTTATTTTTCCCCCTTACTATGTATCTTCTATATACGAAGGAAAAATATAGTTGGACATTTTACTTGACTTTTTTTTTCTCTTTTGTCTTTAATTGACGTTTATGTCAGACCTCATACATTAAGTATAAATTAGATTTTCTTCTCTTTCCAGATTATTTTACACTTAATATAATATCTAGGAGCAAATGTTCTCTGAGACACAGCATCTGAGAAGTTAATCCAATGAAAAATGTTTATTACTCAGACTTAAACAAGTCTGCTTTATTTCTAGATAATTTGTATGACCTGGGTATCAGTAGATATCTGACTGCAATTTTAATCATAACTGTTTTATAAAGACTAACAATATATGTTTACATTGTGTTTGGTGGTATATGCTGTGATTCCACCTACTCAGGAAATCCAGGTCTGAGGATTCCAAGTTCAAGACTAGCCTAGGCAACTTATCCAGATCCTGTCCCAAAATAAAAAGAATGGAATGTGGTTCAGTAGTGTACTGGTAGGAATGGCTAAGATGTGCTAGGTGGGGAACTTCATCCCCGGCAACAAAAAAAATTAAAATACAGATAAGTACGTTTGAAAAACTATTCTTCTGCACAAGTCCACATGTAGAAGAATCTAGTCATTTTCCCCAAAAAAGGATTCAATGTAGTCTTTCTTTTCTTGGTCTTAGAATGAAGATACATGATAAGTAATCTACTGAATCTAGAAATACTTGTGGCAATACTGTAAACCCATTTTTCTGGTCCTCATAGGTATTTTCCTATTGAAAAGTGGTTAGTTGATACTTCCCAAAAGTCTGCGGGTGTTACAGAAGTTGTATGTGTCAAATATAGTGGACAAATGCTAGGACATGGTGCATATTTTATTTTATTACAAGGTAGCTAGAATTTTTGTTATGATACTTACATTCCTAGACTCTTTCATATACTTGTGTACATTTTGAATCTACTGATGGGCAGTAAATATATTGCTCTTATTTAACTGAGAAGTCCTTTTCTTATAAAGCTGCTTATTGAGAAAATAACTGATACAGTTTAGAAAATCCATTGCATATTGTCTTTAACTTACAATTAAATACATTCTAGTCTATTAATTTGCTTCCCATTCTAAGTAGAATCTTTCTTGTTTTGTGTGGGGAGGGAGGGTTGGGTTTGTTTTGTTTTTTGTTTTCTGTGCTGCTCCTGGGTCATGAACTCAGGGCCTAGGTGCTGTCCCTGAGCTTTTTTAAAAGCTCAACACATTTTCTTCCTTGGGCTGGCTGTGAAATGTTTCAAACTTAGTTTTTCAATTAAGTTTTGTAAAATCATCTAAAGACACTACTTTACACTAGTAGTTAGAAGAGTTTAAATGCATAATAGAATAGAGGATTTGGAGCTAGTCTGGCTCCAGTTTGCTACTTACGTTACTTTGAGCAACATACTTTTAAACTTTTGAGTTTCTTTGTTCATGAAGATTGTTTCATTTATTATGATTTTTAACACTAATAGGATTATAGGGATAATATGACACAATAGGTACTTTATGAAAAATTAATCCCATTTTCTCTGCAAGATTTTTCTCCCATAATTTCTTTTCTTTTCCTTTTTTTCTCTTTCTCTTTCTCTTTCCCTTTTTCTTTCTCTTTCTCTTTCTCTTTCCCTTTTTCTTTCTCTTTCCCTTTCCCTCCCTCCCTCCCTCCCTCCCTCCCTCCCTCCCTTCCTCCCTTCCTTCCTTCCTTCCTTCCCTCTCTCTCTTTCTTTCTCTCTTCCTCTCTTTCTTCCTTTCCCCTTCCGCTTCCCCTTCCCCTTCCCCAATCCTAGGACTTAAACTCAGAGCCTGGAGGATGTCACTGAGCTTTTTTGCTCAAAGCTAGTGCTCTACAACTTGAACCACAGCTCCACTTTCAGCTTATGTTTGTGATTAATTGTAGATAAGAGTCTTACAGACTTTCCTGCCTGGGCTGGCTTTGAACCATGATCCTCAGATCTCAGCCTCCTGAGTAGCTAGGATTACAGGTGGGAGCCACTGGTGCCCACTGCTTCCATAATTTCTTTACAACCTCTTTGACCTGAAAACAGGAGCACTCAAGTTCTACCATATTCATTTCCTTTCACTTACAATACTAATTTCTGAACTTTTGTACTCTAAGTAATCAAATCAACTTGTTACTTTACTCTTCCATGGGAATAAAGCTTTTGGTTTTGGTTTTGTTACTGCTTTCAGGAAGCAATTAATTTGCTAGAGCCAATGACAAATGACCCTGTGAACTACGTGAGGCAGGGCGCGCTCATAGCTTCAGCTCTCATCATGATCCAGCAGACCGAAATCACTTGTCCAAAGGTAAGCAAACAAGAAAATTTTCTGTGAGAACTCTGGCTTAGAATTTCCTTCAGTGATTTGCCTTCTGTAGAGGATATTTTTATTTGAAATATGCTGAAGACTAAAGTCACAGGAAATGAAGAGAACCATTTTAGGGACAGAGAACAGGAAAAGTGTAAATATATGTATTGTTAAAATGCGTGTTTCATGGATTTCTAGTCACTGTGTTAATTTAAGTGGATAGTAATATTTGAAAAAGTAGAGCTCATGTGGCAAAGTCATGAACTTTATTGCCTCCCAGTGTCCCTTAAAGCTTGTTTGGTGGGAATGACTTGATACTCTATATATCGTATAAATTCAATTCATCCTTGACTTTTTTGATCCATCCTTCTGAGGCAATAGTCATTATACAGCACAATTTAAATATAAAACAGTGTGTCCACATTCTGTATTGGAATGTCTCTGCTCCCCAGTGATCATCTTGGGCAGGGTTCAGATATCTCAGGACAGCTTTCTTTCACACTTGACTCACATCCATGCCACAGAAATGCTTTTGAATAATTTGCCACCTTTGTGGGTAAGAGTGATAGGCTTTCAGTGCTAGTGTCTCAGTGATAGCCAGTGTCTCATTGTGTCAGATATCAGTGCACTCCTGATCCTACTGGGTATGCCACATGATCTTTCTGGAGCCCCTTTCTTATACTTGAAGTGAAGGGAGAAGACATTCCCCAGAGATCCTCTTCACCAGAGAGGATGTCATGCCTGTAGGTGACTCCCTAACAGATTTTGAGACTCAGCTTTTAAATTTTACTCCTGACAATCTCTCAGCCCTCATATTAGTGTTTGGGATTTAATGTTACTTTTGCATATCAACCAAAGCTTTGCATTCAGCTGAGAAAACAGAAGGGACCCTGTTCCCCTTTGTGTCTTGGTTTTTCCGTGAATGTTCCTCAGGTTGTCCACATGTATGTGTATAGATATATATAGATATAGATATTTGTAAATCTCATATACTAACATTATACTTCATATATTAAATATGATTATATCTTCAGATTCTTAAATTTAGAGCTCTTAGCAGCCTCCTGAGTTCTGTTTATATATGTAAGAAGTATTTTTTAATTAAAAAGCTGATAGCCAAATTTTAACATTCAGTCTTCTGCTTTATCAAACAGTTAGAGACACCCTCATTTTTAGCAAAATAAAGAATTTTAGTTGTGAAACAGATACTATCATTTGACTTTTCATCCTGATTTTGACATATTATTTAATATAACTTCTAGAACATAAACATCTTTCAAGCATTTTGCAATATAGCAGCTATCATGAATGACTTTTATTTCTGCTTTTAATCTTGTATTGAGCTTTTGGAGATTATCCAACTGAATAATGTCATTAAAGAAGCAAGTTTAGGAATGTACGTCCTTGAACAGTCAGATGTGTAAATATTTTTTCACATTGGTCTCATGTACTGCTTTCCTGTTACTTATATTATCAACAAGATAAATGTTTTACCATCCTCCCCCATCCTTTCTGTATGATTCCATTGATTTTGCAATCATACCCTTGAATCCTTTGGGGATAGGATAGGGCAAACATATAGTTAGAGGGGGAAAAACTTCAATCCTAAAATGTTTCATATTTAGAAGTAATGAAAATGGACAGCAATTTATATAATTTAACATTTTCAACAAGTTACATTGTTGATGAAAGCCTTAGCTGGGCCAATACATAGGGTCACACTCCCATCTTCAGGTTGTATCAGAATATTGAGATTAATTAACAACTTTGAAATGAGGGCTGAGAGTAAGGCTCAGGTGGTAGGGTGCCAACCTGAACACAAGACACTGAGTTTAAACCTCAGCATTCAAAAAGAAAAAGAAAGAAAAAGAGTGTTGAAATATACCTGTAGCAGTAGCCTTTGCCATTGATGTAAACCTAAGTGTACAACTGTAAATGTTTTCACACTGAATACAAAGGCAAAGTAAATTCTTTGCTAATCTATGGAGTCCTATCCCATAGATTTGTTTACTTCTCAAAAGCACAGAACAGACATTAATGCCATCAAATATTATAACCCTCCCCCAAAAGAATCCAAACTAGATATTTTGTGAGGTTCATTATGGAAATTTCCAAAGGAAATGATTTTGTGTAATATTAAATGCCATCTCCCTGGCATTTAGCTCTGCATATTGTGGTGTTAGTTTAAGTAACTTATACATCTTTGCTTTGTTTCTATTAGTTTCTCACTTGTTCACACACAAACATAGACCAACATACATAAACACCTGGGTTGTTAAAAACCCAATTAGAAAGACCTTTAGGGTCATGTTTATAAATAGCATCCTTTTATAGGTCCTCAGCATTATTTTCCCTTAAAAATCCAACTCTTCTCTTTATGAAGCATTTATCTTTTGTGTTTCTTATTAAAGTCCACCTTTAGTAGATCTTTGAACATGTGTAAGAGTCTTTAAAAAAATGTAAAAATATGATCTAATATTCTTCTTGGCCTAGGATCATCAGGCCTGTGATCTGGTTCAGGAAAGCTCTGCCCATCATGGACAAATACCTCCTTTTTTAATATATCTATTTTTAAATGTAAAGATACTGTACAAAGGGGTTACACTTACATGAGTAAGGTAATGAGTGCATTTCCTACTGAGCATTGTTACCCCCTCCTTTGTTTTTCCCCTACCATCCCTTCTCAGCCCACCTCCCCAACTTCTCTCACCCCACCACCACCCCTAGAAGCTGTAAAGTTAGTTTTCAACCCTCCTATTTTTTTTAAAGTTGTGGGGCTTGAACTCAGGGCCTTGGCAGTATCCCTGAGCTTTGTTGCTCAAGACTGGTGCTCTACCATTTTGAGCCACAGCTCCACTTCCAATTGTCCGGTGGTTCATTGGAGATAAGAGTCTCATGGATTTTCCTTACAGGGCTGTCTTTAAACCTTAATCCTCAGATCTCAGCCTCCTGAACATCTAGGATTATAGACAGGAGCCCCCAGTGACAAGTACCTTTTTTAGAAGTAGGATCATAGCCAGGTACTGGTGGCTTATTTCTATAATTTTAACGACTCTGGTGGCTGAGATCTAATGATCAAGGTTTCAGGTCAGCCCAGGCAGATTTGAGAGACTTTCATCTCAAGTTAATCAGCAAAATGAAAGAAGTGGAGACCTGGCTCCACTTTAATGGAGCCAATTTAGTGGAAAAGGCCAAGTGAGGGCATGAGGCCCTGGGTTAAAGCCATAGTACCTCAGTGCACATATATGTGCACACACACAGAAGTAGGATCATTTTTATCCAAGCTTAATGAACTTCTATAATTCAAAGATTAAAATCATAGTTTGGGCAAATTGGGCTTTTATATGGGCCATTCTTTTCTCGCTATTGAGAATGTGTTGGGTTTTTTTTCCTAGCAACATTCAGAGTTCAGAATATGATTTCTATTAAAAGTGCATGATTTTAGGCCTGAGGGTGTGACATATATGGTAGAGTACTTATCTAACAAACACAAAGCTCTGAGTTCAAACCTTAGGACTACCAATTTTTATTTTTTATTTTTTGGGGGGTCCGGTCATGGGGCCTGAACTCTGGGCCTGGGCGCTGTCCCTCAGCTCTTCAGCTCAAGGCTAGCGCTCTACCTCTTGAGCCACAGAGCCACTTCCGGCTTTTTTCTTTTTGTTTATGTGGTGCTGAAGAATCGAACCCAGGGCCTCATGCATGCAAGGCAAGCGCTCTACCACTGAGCCACCTTCCCAGCCCCGGTTTGCTTATTTTTGAGGACTCATTTGGCTATAAAATCTGATCCAATTATGAATTAATTTATGGGCCTTATTTTACTTGTTATAAATATTTAAATATTTTGCTACTATAGAATTGATCATTTGAACTGGACACTGGTGGTTCACACCTAAAATCCTAGCTACTCAAGACACAGATCTGAGATTATGGTTCAGATCTAGCCTAGGTAGGAAAATCCAAGAGGCTCTCAAGTTAACCTGCAAAAATCTGGAAACAGAGGTGAGTAAGAGAGCAAGGCCTCAGGTTCAAGTCCCAGTACAATTTGTTGGGGTATTTTTGTTTTGGGTTTTTTTGGGGGGAGGGTTGTTTTTTGTTTTTTGTTGGTCGTGGGGCCTGAACTCTGGGCCTGGGCACTGTCCCTCAGCATTTCAGCTCAAGACTAGCACTCTACCACTTGAGCCACAGCACCACTTCTGGCTTTTTCTGCATATATGGTGCTGAGGAATTGAACCCAGGGCCTCATGCATGCCATGCAAGCACTCCACCACTGAGCCACCTTCCCACCCCTCAAGCCCCAGTACAATTTAAAAAATAACATTAAACTAATTTTATTGTGGAATATTGTTGTATACCACACCCAGAAGTATTGCATAATATATAGTATATGCATCTTTAGCTTTCTAAATCCTGGATTACAAAATCTGGTCTCAAGAATTTTGTAGAAGGGAACCTTACTCCATTGTTGGTGGGAGTGTAAACTTGTTCAACCACTTTGGAAAGTAGTATGGAGGTTCCTCATAAAACTCCACATACAGCTCCCCTATGACCCAGCAATCCCACATTTGGGCATTTACCCAAATGTTTACAAACAAGACCACACTAAAGCTACCAGCACGACTATGTTTATTGCAGCCTTATTTACCATAGCTAAGATATGGAACCAACCCAAATGCCCCTCAATAGATGAATGGATCAAGAAAATGTGGTATATATACACAATGGAAATCTATGCCTCCATCAGAAAGAATGACATTGCCCCATTTGTTAGGAAACGGAAAGGCTTGGAAAAA
>NW_012267217.1:62140613-62191381 GCF_000151885.1 Dipodomys ordii
AAGGAATGGGAAGGGGAAACAAAGGAGGAGGCTACAATGCTTGATAAGAAATGTACTCATTATCTTGCCCATGTAATTGTAACCCCTCTGTACACTATTTTCACAATAAAAATATAAAAATTAAATTAAAAAAAAGAATTTTGTAGAAGGAATTATATGTGTATGGTGCAGGTAACACACAACAATGTAATGTCATAAAGAGAGAAAACAATTTAAATTCTCAGACTGATTCTTGATAGGCAGATTCATTTCTATAGTCAAGAAGAAAGAAAAAGGTAGAAAGTAGAAGACTAACTCACATGATAAGAAACAGCAAAAATCCCTAATGATCCCAAAGAATTTTGTTCCTTTCTGCCTGACATCGAGAAGATTTTATTCAATGTAAGGCATAAAAATTAGAACATGGTGAATACTGAAAATGCAGGATTTTAGAAAAGGTATATTTTAGATATTTATACATAATGGAAAACATAGAACACAGGGTAACTTAAAATTTTCATTGCCTTTCCTAAGTTTATCATAATATTAAATGAGGCATTAATATTATTTTCCCTACAAATTCTACTTTATGTTATGGGGGAGAGGGGAGGAGATACAGTGACACTAAGTAGAAAGTTGTAATCCTCATCCTGATTACCGTGGTCATCTGTGATGGCCAGTTGTTAAAATAAGTCTACATTTAATTAATTTGAACATGTACATAGTAAGTATTTTATATTGAATAATACAATATTAAAAAAAAAAGACCTGGTGCTCCTCCTTGCCTAAGATCTTCTGGCCTATGGTCTGTCTTAGAAAAACAACTTGCCAACTGTTTATGTCAGTCTTCCCATCTGAAAACAGAGGGAGTAAACCAGGTTATCTCCAAATTGTCTTCTGAACTTCAGACACTGTTCTAATGTACTAAGGTAAAAATGCAAGGAAATATTTCATATATGAGAGCATCATAGAGAATTAATTCAATAAAAGCTGTTGTTCAATAGAGGTAGATGGGTGAGGACCAGTTGGAACAGACTGGTCTAGGAGGGGAAGTCAAATACTGTCAAATAGATTATTTGCATTATGAAAACAAAACTAGGAAACTTGTTGGAAATGCTATTTGCGGGCTGGACTGGGGTAGGGAACATGATTGAGGAATGAAATTGATTGGAGTGCAGTGTAAACAAATGTGGAGGATATCACAATGAAATCCTTCCACATATATATATATAAACTAATAAAAAATTTAAACTAGCTTTTTACTATTAATTGGATAAACCTGTTTTATAAGTTCATGAAATGTTTCATAAGCCTTTACGCATAAATTTCTGTCCTATATAAGGTAATGTAAGTGTTCATCTAAAATAAGTTCCAGATCAAAGGAATTTGACCTGTTGAACCAGAGTAAAACATCAAATGTAAGAATTTTTAAAACTAAAAGGGAGTTTAGTGATGTTTTAATCATTCTGGGTTTTATAGTTAAAGTATGACCTGGGGAAGTGGTTATTTTCTCTGCAGTGACATCTCATTATTTTTCCTCCACTATAATCTATTGCTGCCTGTGAATAAAAAATGAGAAGTATGCTTAAGAACAGTATTTTATTTGCAGAATCTAGCAGTATTTAGGTTGCAGAATTAATAGTCAAGAAGGACAAGTGGAATTTTATCCTTATATGGTAAGACAGCTGTGTTTATTGAAGGATAAGATGACTGTACATATCACAATATATATGTTACCTCAAGTAATTAAATAGGTAAGTAAGGTAGAAGTGAAGAAACTAAGGCTCAGAAAAGCTAGTGATCAGCCAGATGTAATGGCATATATATAATATGTATAATATAGTCCAGCTACTCAGGAAGTCAAGATAAGAGGATCATTCGGGCTCAGGAGTTTAAGACCTGCCTGAGCAACATTGCAAGACCCTATCTCAGCAAAAAGAAGAAAAGCTAGTGATTTACTCTAGTGGCTTGTAAGAGTAATGATAGTCATAAAATAGAGTTCTCTGAATATTGCTCTGTCCTTGTTGGGCCTCTCACACTAAGACAAAGGAAGAAGGGAAGAATAGATTCTTGGAGAAAAAAATACACACACACACACAGACACACACATGCTGTAGATTAAGTCATTTTATTAGGAAACTCAAATGTAGTATTTTCTGCTTTTGGCAGATTTGGGGCGCTCCATGATCATGTGCTTCTTGAACAAGCAGACTTCTTCCTGGGTGCCTACCATTTGAAAAGCACTGTTGGGAAAACAAAGTGTCAGACATGGAAGAAGCATAAAGTAGTTCCCTTGCTGCCACCCAAATGGATTTAAAGGAACCACTTACTTTATTTATCAAAAACATACTTTATAAACATTTTTATTATGAAAGTAATACCATATTTCAGAAGCTACAGACAAGAGTAAAGAAGGAAACAAGGGCTGGGAGGGTAGCTCAGTGGTAGAGCACTTGCCTCGAATGCATGAGGCCCTGGGTTCAATTCCTCAGCACCACATAAGCAAAAAGAAAAAAGCAGGAAGTGGCCCTGTGGCTCAAGTGGTAGAGCACTAGCCTAGAGCTGAAGAGCTGAGGTACAGCGCCCCAGGCCCAGAATTCAGGCCCCATGACCGGACCCAAAAAAAAAAAAGGAAACAAAAATTGCTAGAAATTTCACCCTGTGTGTTTTGGTGTGTTCCTTTAAATAGGAGGACTGATTCTCAAGTCCACAGAAAATTAATGTGTGTGCATAATGAAAACCTTCCGTGTATTTGCAAGTGCACTAACCTCACATAGCTCAGGGAAGGGTAGTTTAAGGTAGAACTGAAGGAAGGTGAAACTGCTGGAAATCTATAAGGTTGATGGTAAGCACCATAGCTGTAATTCCAAGTAAAATCAAAGCCATCGACAGCTAACAGTGTAGAATGAAATCATATTCATTCCTTCTGCCCCTGAATTGTGCAGCATAGGTGATGATTGAAAGCAGACCGAATGCCCCCAACTAAATAATCATAATAACACTCATGATGTCAAACACAGCACTGCTCTGCCTTCGTGTCTGGTCCATCTTCATTTCTTCCAAATGTTGTGAAATTCAGAACTCAGTCTCACCATTTGAGCAACTTACTGAGTGAGCTAAAATGATACCATAGATGAATAGAGTTAGACCATGGTTCTTTTTCTTGCTCCTTCAGGTGAATCAGTTTAGACAGCTATATTCCAAAGTCATCAATGATAAACACGATGATGTCATGGCCAAGTTTGGCGCTATTCTGGCCCAGGGCATACTGGATGCAGGTAAGAGTTTTTTCATCTTCCAGATGTACATATATACTTACTTGCTTACTGTATTTATTTAAACCAAATCTTATGAAATAACTACCTAGTATTCTAATTATGTGCCATAGTGGAAATTGAGTCTAAAGTAGATTATTTCTGGAGAACGTTTATGTACATACTTCTAGTTGCAGATCACAGAAATCATTTTCAGTTGTTGTTTTTTTTTTTTGTAGTTTTGGTTCTAAATAGTTGTACAAAGTTTCCAGTTCAACATACCAGTTTGTGAATACAACGCATCTAGATCAGTGTCACCGCTTTCATCATTCTCCCCCATCTTTCCAACTCTACCAATCTCCTCCACGTTCTTGCTTCCATTTTCTTACATAGAGACCTTTTTTTTTTTTTTTTGGTCGGTTGTGGGGCTTGAACTCTGGGTCTACGCACTGTCCTTGAGATCTTCAGCTCAAGGTGAGGGCTCTACCACTTGAGCCACAGCCCCACTTCTGGTTTCCTGGTGGTTGAGTGGAGATCAGAGCTCACGGACTTTCCTGCCCAGGCTGGCTTTGAGCAGCAGTCCTCAGATCTCAGCCTTCTGAGTAGCTAGGATGACAGGCGTGAGCCACCCACACCGGCTTTATTTATTTTTTGATCTTGCAACGTGTCTTGGTAAATTGCCTAAGCTAGCCTTCAGTTTGCCATCCTCAGCTTCCCAAGTATCTGGGAGTACAGGCAAGCATCACATGCCTGGCAAATTCTTGGTGCCTCACTTGACTTGCTTGTTTGGTTGGCTTGAACCTCCACCCTTGCTTTTTTGGTCATCTTTGGAGATGGATTTTCATGGGCTTTTCTGCCCAGGCTGGCTTTGGACTGTCATCTTAGCTTCCTAAGTAGTTAAGATTACAGGCATAAACTACTGGTGTCCATTTTGTTTGCTTGTTTGCTTAAGTCTGTTTTGAGCTTAATTTTTCTTAGTATGTGTTTTGAGTATGCTATCTAGCTCCAGAATTTGTTTTTTTGCCACTACATTATAATCTCTTTCAAGGAGAGAATGGTGTCTTTTTGAGTACATTACATTAGGATCCATCTATTATACTCCTTAACTTTATTATTGGTAATATCTCAATGAGTTAAGAAGGAAAGAGTTAACATACACTTAATTTACTTCATGGTTATTTTGTATGATTCTTTTTCTATGTCCTAGTCATGTGGAATATAATCCTGTTAGCAGTCTCTTTCTGTCTCTTAGCTGTCTCTATCTCTCTTTTGCTAAGTTATAAGATAAGAAGTAATATCTCAAGTTTATGAGAACTTAAAAGATTTGGTCTCTTCAGGAAGAAAAGTCAAAGACTAAGGTTTGTTATTAACTGGGTATGGTAATACATGCCTTGTTGACACCCCCATTATAGAACTTGGGAAGCTGAAGCAGGAGGATAGTGAACTCCAGGCCATCCTGGGTCTTTAAATAAAGACCCTGTCTTTAAGTAGATGATCTAGAAATCCCGGCCCTATAAGAATACTCTGTTTAAATAAGGCGTGGACTTTTCTGTTTGCTTCAGTCCTCAATTCTCCCAGCCAACTTTTACTTATTTGTTTAACTGACTGGTTCCTAAAGGCTTTTGTTTTTTGTTTGTTTTTGCTAGTCCTAGGACTTGAACTCAGGCCTTAGGCACTGTCCCTGAGCCTCTTTCTGCTCAAGGCTAGTGCTTTACCACTTGAGCCACAGCACCACTTGCAGCTTTTTCTGGAGATAAAAGTCTCATGTACTTTTCTGCCTGGGCTGGCTTCAAACTGCTAGTCTCAGCCTCCTTAGTAGCTAGGATTACAGGCATGAGCCACTGTTATATGGCTTTTTGTTTGTTTTTGAGATGAGGTCTTAATATCTAGCCCATACAGCTCAGGCTGACTTTGAAATTGTGATCTACCTGGCTCATCTTCCACGTGCCAGGATTATAGACATGTGCCGCCATCCTCAGCCAGTCCAAACTTCTGATTCTTAGAATTCACTCTGGTTTCTTTTTTTTTTTTAACATGTTTCCTTAGAAATGTTTCATTGAATCAAGGATCAGTAGCAAAAATTTTCCAAGTGGTAGTAATAAGTGACCTAGTTCAGATGCTGCAGTTCAAACCTTAAAGTGGAAAAAGCAAACATAGGCAAGAATATCTATCCTTTACCCCTGTAAATACGACATGTACTAAAATTGCTTTTTAATCACATATTAGGAGCCACTGTATAGTATATACTAATGTTTAATTTAAAATCATTTTATGTGTGTGTGTGTGTGTATGTGTGTTTAGATGTGCATGTGCATGTGAGCAGGCACATGCACCCACCAGACTTGGAGCTTAAACTCAAGGCCTGGATGCTCCCCCTGATCTTTTATGTTCAAGCTACCACTTGAGCCACAGCTCCACTTCTGGCTTTCTAGAAAGGTGTTTAGTTGGAGATAAGAATCTCATGACTATCTTCCCTGGGTTGAATTTGAAGATTGATCCTCAGATCTTAGCCTCCTAAGTACCTAAGATTACAGGAGTGGGGCTCCCAGTAGAATCAAATTTTTTGTACCCTTCCATCTTAAATATAAAAACTGCCTGCCTGTAGACTTTTAGATTTCCTGTTGAGTTGTTGAAGCACCATGATTCCCTGCTACACTCCTTAGAAATGTCTGCTATTGCCTACTGGATTGCTGTTCATGCCTCTCTCTATTTTTCTACAGGTGGTCATAACGTCACAATCTCCTTACAGTCCAGGACTGGACATACTCATATGCCTTCTGTGGTTGGCGTCCTTGTCTTTACCCAGTTCTGGTTCTGGTTTCCTCTTTCACACTTCCTGTCATTGGCTTATACCCCTACCTGTGTCATTGGCCTTAACAAGGACTTAAAGGTTTGTTTGTTAGCCCTCATCTTTGCCACACACACACACACATGCACGCACACACACACACACACACACACACACACACACACGGATTCCTGTGAAATTTTATAAAGAGCAGTTCATCTCCAGTAGAGTATTTTCCATTCAGTTTGAGTCATCACCTTGTTTAGTGGAAGTGTTAGTGTAATTTTCGGAAACCAAGCTTCCTGACTAGCTCTGTGTAGCATGTGGCACATGTTTTGAGAGGGAACTGTGACAGAGAAATCTTAATGCAGAGATATGGAAAGGATTTATAGATCACTCTTAAAGTGATTTTATTTAATCCTAAAGGTGGTAAGAGCTCTGGAAAATTTTCAATCAGATAAGATAAATGACATGAGATTTACATTTTATGAAGATTATTTTGGTATCAAGCTATGAAGCTGTTATAGTGGTTTAAGCTAGAGCCGGGCTCTGGTAGCCCATGCCTATAATCCTAACTACTCAGGAGGCTGAGATCTGAGGATCACAGTTTGAAGCCAGCAGACAGGAAAGTCCCACAACACTCTTATCTCCAGTTAACCACGAAAAGTGGCAATGTGGCTTAAAGTGATAGAGTGCTAGCAAAAAAGCCCAGAGACAGTGCCCAGGCCCTGAATTCAAACCCCATGAGTGACCAGAAATTAAAAGAAGGAATAAAGACCTAAACTAGTCAGCAATGCTGGCTCATACTTGTAATCTTAGCTACTCCTGAGGCTGGAATATGAGAATTGCAGTTCAAAGCCAGTCCAGGCAGGGAAGTTCATAAGCCTTTATTTCCTATTAAACACCAAAAAAGCTATAAATGGAGTTGTGCCTCAAATGGTAGAGCATTAGCTTTGAACAAAAAAGCTTAGGGAAAGCACCCAAGTCCTGAGTTCAAGACCCAGGGCCATCACAAAATCAGGAAGGAAAAGAAAAAGAGAAAGGAGGGAGGAAGGGAGAGAAGGAAGAAAGAAAGTAGACTTAAAGTAAATTTTTAGTAATTAATAAAAGAGGACTTGAGACAAATACACCTTTTAAAATTCCATAATACTAGAGTAGCTGATGAAAGAGTTACTACCAGAGAGAAAGTAAAGTAAGAGGATTTTCCCTTTGGTGGTGGCAAAAAAAAAGACCAACAATGAGGAATTCAGATAGAATGAAGCTGGTTACGTAGGTTTTTAAAATCTAAGGTGCTATGGGACATTTTTTTAAATTGTTTCTCTTCACCAGTACTAGAGTTTGAACTCAGGAAGTTGCTGGAGTTATTTGCAAGGCTGGCACTTTTACCACATGAGCCATGTCTCTAGCCCTTTCTATGATATTTTTTAATGAGCTTTGTTTATATGTAGATCTTTCTCAGTCCTGTGACCCTAATGATTCATCTTGTTCTTTAAAGATCCAAGGCTTTTTTCCCTTTAAATAACTTTTACGTCTGGTCATCACCAATGTTAAAATGTTTCATTACATTTCAGAGTGGAAAATTTTTAGGCTACAAAATTAATTGGTTGAGTATTACATCATACTGATTTTTCAGTATAGCTGTGCAGTTCAGTTATTCTTTGTTAAGAATTTCACTATTAAAACTATAAATATTTTTACTGTTATACTATATGTTATATTTTGTAAATGTTTTTATTTCTCTAAATAAGAATATTATGTGTTTAGATTGGGATCAGTTCCCAATCCCTTAGCTTTTAACCTGCATGGAAACTGCTGTCCTTTCCATATGAATGCTTGCTAAAAACGTAAAACTTAAATCTTGGATTTTTTTTTTTTTTTTGGTTACTTGTGGGGCTTGAACTCAGGGCCTGGATGCTGTCCCTGAGCTCTTTTGCTCAAAGCTAGTGTTCTACCACTTTGAGACACAGCGCCACTTATAGAACTTAAATCTTGATGCTAGTTGTTTTAATGGAGATTTTTGTTTTACTTATTTACAAAGTTCTTTCATTTCTTCAGATGCCGAAAGTTCAGTATAAATCAAACTGTAAACCATCCACATTTGCATATCCTGCCCCTCTGGAAGTTCCAAAAGAAAAAGAAAAGGAAAAGGTAGGATCCTATTCCTTTGAGCAGCCTATTAGGGGAGCTATGGTGTTTTAATTGAGGTTATTTTTACTTCATTAATCCTTTTCTTCTTGGTATCTAAGTCTCATGTTGTCAGAATCCCAACTTGTTGTCTCTCTGAAAGTGTTCTCTGCACATGCCAGTGTAAGTGTATCTGCACTGTGTGTCTGTGTGCAACATACATAGTCATTCTTTTACAAGCTGTCTTATTTCTCCTTTAACAATATAGCCTTAATACTTTCAGTGTATATAGATCGTATTTTTCCACAAGCTGCAGAGCAGTATATATGTTACCAAGTTATCTGGTGTACATTTAAGATTATTTCTAATTTGTCTCTACTATAAATGAAATGAAAATTCTTTTTTGTACATATACTTGTGCACTTATGCAAGTACATCTTCCTGTCAGAGATAGAATTAACTGTGCATTTGTTTGATCCACAGTAATGCATGCTTCGTAATTGTATAAGTGTTAATTTGCTTTTCAAAATGGATATAACATTTATATTCCTGCAATAACTTTATAGGACACTCAATGATAATGTAATAAAGGTAGATGCATTTAGAAGACATCACTTGCCTATGAAATTATACCCAGTAAAACTATCCTTTCATGGTACTTACATATGGGAAAATGGTCCTTTTCTTTAGCTATATTCTTTCATATAACCCAGTTGTACATTATTTACTATAAGATTGGTTTGTGAGAAGGAATAATTATATAATTGACCAGATTCATGAGTGTTAGATCCTCTCTGAAGTACTGACACATTAGCTTATTGCTCAGCTTTCCAAAATCCTGTTTCACCTTGGGTTTGCTACTAGTCATCCACTGTATATTGCCATTACAAGGCATCCTGTCATGAGAACATCTCTAGACTAGAGGAAATTTTTATGTCCTCCAGAGCTTTCCCTATAAAGCAAGAAAGGATATAACACTCAGATCTCTTATCTGAGAAGTAGGGCAGCAATTCCTATCCAGGTTAGGCTACAGATCAGAAAAGATTAGTGTTGTGTTGGAAATAGCCTCCAGGAACCAAGATTCACCTGATGACAGTAGTAGTAAGTTATATAAGTAAATAACCTACTTGCTTTTCCCATGTATTCTCCAATTATGTTGTTCTTTATAATTCTTACTGCCAGGAAACAAAGGAATTCAGGAAATGGTACTGAATTCTCTTTGAGCTTGAGTCGTCATATGTAGGTAAAAGATCACAATAATTTACCTTGTTCTCTAGGTTTCTACTGCTGTGTTATCTATTACTGCCAAAGCTAAAAAGAAGGAAAAGGAAAAAGAAAAAAAGGAGGAAGAGAAAATGGAAGTGGTAGGTATACCTTAGTGGCTGTATGGGTTAGATGTATCTTAATTCTGTCATGATCCAGTCTTTATTATTTAAATATTATTATGCTTTGTTTATACTTTTACAAATGTAATTATTCTCTTCTCAGCATACAGATTCACATCCTGCTATTAGAAAGGAAAATCTAAAGATTATCCATTTGTGGGAGGAATGAAAGGGCACCAATCAGGAATGAGTTCCTAGACAACATGACAATTAAAATGAGTTTAGTGGGGCAGAGTAGGACTCTCAGCATCCATCAAGATGCTAGGAGTAAGAAAAGTCCTTTGAGAATGAAGGATTATCCTTTGTTTCAATAGATCCTCTTTTTCTGATCTCTACTGATAGAAAAACCTAATCCTTTAAGACCTAGTCAGATACCTTTCTTACTCTATGCAAAGTTTTTCTCCCTCCTCTGAGTCTGGTATCTTTTAACTCATACTTTCATTGTATCTACCACTATATTTTGTACCTAGGAGTTGCTCCCTAAGTGGACTATTATTCATTGATGCGGAACAAAAGTGAACATTTATTGAGTTGCCTTTTTCTCTCACTAGGATGAGGCAGAGAAAAAGGAAGAAAAAGAGAAGAAAAAAGAGCCTGAACCAAACTTCCAGTTATTGGATAATCCCGCTCGAGTTATGCCTGCCCAGCTTAAAGTCCTAACCATGCCAGAGACCTGTAGATACCAGCCTTTCAAACCAGTAAGTAACCGTGGCTCTAAGAGCTGTATATGCCAGTGGGATACTGGGATACTCATGTAGATATGATACAGAAAACTGAATCCCAAAACATTGGAACAACTTTACTTATACTAAGAAACCTACTCTTAGCAAAAGAAAAGACATTTCCTGATTCATCTAGATTTTTTTTTTTGGGTCCGGTCGTGGGGCCTGAACTCTGGGCCTGGGTGCTGTCCCTCAGCTCTTCAGCTCAAGGCTAGTGCTTTACCACTTGAGCCACAGCGCCACTTCCGGCTTTTTTCTTTTTGCTTATGTGGTGCTGAGGAATCGAACCCAGGGCCTCAGGCATGCAAGGCAAGCACTGTACCACTGAGCCACCTTCCCAGCCCCTCATCTAGATTTTTAAGTTCTTTGCTTTTCTCTCTGTAACCCTATAAACTCTTTCCCTTTTGTGCCACAGACTTGTATAGAAGTTGCTAAGACGGCATGATGATTAGGAACCTAAACTGTAGAGCCAGATATGCTGGGTTTGAACCTTGGTTCTAGTGCTCACAGGCTGTGTGACCTTAGCCCATATACTATTCCTGTTTCCCCTCACTTTCTACTATGTAAAACAGGGATGAGTGTCTCTAACTACTAAGGCTGTGGCATAGATCAAATAAGCTAGTCCCCAAACCCTAGGAGGTAATCACCATCATGATTACTCTGTTACATTTGATTGCCTTCTAGAGGAAGAAGAATCTTCATCATTGTTTATCCCAAGGATGAATGTTGGTGTTAAAAGTGCTTCAGAAACTTTAGCAAAATACTGTTTTTATGTTCCATATTTTGAACCTACAAAATGATAAGTCATCCATAGAATCATTAAAGACATTCAGATGTTGAGTCTGTCTGATTCATAGATGAAATTTCTAGATCTTTATACAAAAGTAAGCTTTTTTTTGGTCATGGGACTTGGGTGCTGTCCCTTAGCTCTTCAGCTCAAGGCTAGCAGTCTACTCTTGAGCCATAACACCACTTCTGGTTTTCTGGGGGTTAATTGGAGATATGAGTCTCGTGGACTTTACTGCCCAGGCTGGCTTTGAACCATGATCCTCAGATCTCCACCCCCTGAGTAACTAGGATTACAGATGTGAGCCACCAGCATCCTGCTGTAAACTTATTTTTAGAAGTCAGAGGTGACTCTTACCATCATTTATGAGCCAGCATCTGACCTGACTAGATTATCAGCTACAAGAGACAAAGGCAAGAAACTGAAAATAGTGTATGTGCAATGGTTTAGGGCTGGAAGTGGAAGTAACTGGGTTTTAGCTCTTTGATAATTTCTTAGCCATGAAATCAAGACAAGCTATTGAATTGTTTGTGTTTCAGTTCTTCATCGGTGAAATTTATATGGAAGTAACTTTGGGGGATGCTGTAAACATTAAATAGGTTGTTGGTAATAAAACACCTAAAATTGTGCTTCCACTGATTTAGTATTACCTCACCTATAGTAATAATTGAGTAAACTGACAACCCCCAAAGACGTGTACTCACTGTCTGAGCTGCAACTCATTTCATTGTAGTGGTATGTTCTACTTACAGCATCTGTGAATTTCTCTTGCCAGTTGAGATATATCTTAAACAGATATATTAAGACACAACTAGTAAATACTTGAGGTACATGAGATACTTAATTGTGTATGTGTGCATGTGGACACACGTGACTGTGCATGTGTGTATGTGCCCCAGTACTAGAGCTTGAACTCAAGGCCTGGACATGGTCCTTCAGCTCTTTGGGTAAAGGCTGGTACCCTACCACTTGGGCCACACCTCTACTTTCCATTTTTTTACATAGAAGTCTCATGGACTTCCCTAGCTGGACTGTTGTTGAGCCATAATCCTCAAATTTCCACCTCCTGAGTAGCTAGGATTAAGGCATCAGCCACAGAACCCTCTTAGAGACTTAGCCCCCATTTTTGAGTTTTAAAGTACTAAAATCAGAAAGACATGTTCAAGGCCATGAGGCTGTATGAACACACTGGTAAACTACAATTTGAAATTCAGTGATTGTTGAGCTTATGCTCAAAATAACTCTGAGACAGCTATAACAGTCAATCCATCTGTGGATGTGCAAACAGAAGTGGAGACTAAGGAAGAGTTGTCAGAGTTATCATCCATTAACTGAGTAATAACCTGAACAGAGATATCAGTGGCAATACATAAAGATAAGATATGGCTAGACACACCTGTAAACCTACTTACTTAGTAGCCTAAGATCTTAAGAGCAGGGTTCAAAGCCAGCATAGGCAGAAAAGTCCATGAAACATAGCCAATTAACCAGCCAAGAGCTGGAACTGGAGATGTGGCTCAGGTGGTGGAGAACCAGTCTTGAGTGAAAAGGCCATGCCAGGCGCCAATAATCCTAGCTACTCAGGAAGCTGAGATCTGAGGATTACAGTTCAGAAGCCAGCCTGGGTGGGAAAGTCCAGGAGACTCATCTCCAATTAACCAGAAAACCAGATACAGTGTTGTGGCTTACTGGTAGAGCACTAGCCATGAACAAAAGGGAGAAAAAAGCAAACAAACAAACAAAAAAAAACCTCAGGGACAATATCCAGGCTTATAAGTTCAAGCCCCATGACTGACAGAAAGGAAAAAAGCAGAAGAAAAAGCCAAGAAAGAGCAAGAGGCCCTGAGTTTCAAGCCCTAATACCAGTATAATTAATTTGAATGGATAGATAGGTAGGTAGATTAGAGAGAAAAGAGAGATGTTGGCAAGGATGTAATCATATAAACTATTACTTACTGTAGAAAACTTTTAGGAACTCTGAGAAATAAAAACAAGGTTTTTTGTTACTTTGGTTTTGGGTTTTTTTCCTTTGTTGTTGCTTTTTATTTCCATACCTTTTGTCTTATATATAAGACAAGTGTGTGTGTGTGTGTGTGTGTGTGTGTGTGTGTGTGTGTCTGTTTTGGGGAGTGTAAGGAGGAGCACAGAAATGGTGGGAAAGAGGTTGAACAAATGCAGCAGTGATACTCACTAGACATTATTGATGTGAACTACTTGTAGGGAAGAGAGATTAGAAGAGAAAAACTGGGAGAAGATGAGGGAAGAGGTGACACTGTTCAAAAAGAAGTGGACTCATTACCTGACATATATAACTATAACACCTCTGTACATCCACTTTACAAGAACAATAAAAATACAATTTTTAAAAATAAAATTATGGGCTGGGAATGTGAAGTGCTTACCTAATATGCAAGAAGCCCTGAACCACATAAGTAGAAAAAGCCAGAAGTGGCACTATGGCTCAGTGCACTAGCCTTGAGCAAAGAAGCTTAGGGACAGTGCCTAGGCCCTGAGTTCAAGCCACAACACTTACAGGGGGAAAAAATTTTTAATTAAAAAATTCAAAAAAAAGGGAAAGTTTTGGCAGTTCCTCAAAAAGTCAAATTTAGTCTAATCCTATAACATAATTCCATTCTTAGGTACATGAAAATGGTGCAAGTAAAATGAAAGTATTTCTGCACAGAAACTTGTACATTAATGTTCATATGATCATTCTTTATAACAACCAACAATGGAAGCAACTCACATGGCCATCCATTGATGAGTGAATTCATAATGATATATATGATGGAATATTATGCAGCCATTGTAATGACTTAACTATAGTATGTTCAGACATTGCAGAAGTATTAAGTGAAAGAAGCCAGACATAAAAGGAGGCATAATACATAATTCCATTTAGAGGAAATGTTTAGAATAGGCAAATTGATAGAGACCAAAGTTAGATCAACACTTCCCAGGGCACAAAGGAGAGTGAAAGTGGTCGCTGAAAGGTGCAGGTTACTGTTAGGTTCATGCAGATGTCATCAGGTCAGATAGCAGAGGGCGCTACCCAGATTTGTGAATGTACTAAAACTTTTGCCTTAAAAGAGTGAGTTTTAGGGCTGGGAAGGTGGCTCAGTGTTAGAGGGCTTGCATGTGTGAGGCCCTAGGTTTGATTCCTCAGCACCACATAAACAGAAAAAGCTGGAAGTGGCTCCAGTGGTAGAGCGCTTGCCTTGAGATGAAGAGCTGAGGAACAGCACCCAGGCCCAGAGTTCAGGCCCCACGACCAACTCCCCCCCAAAAAAGTGTGAGTTCTTTACATATTGTATGTCAGTGTATAGTGTGTATGTGAAGAAGGAACTCCTGGTGTCCCATGCCCACCATCAATGGCGAGGTCATCAGATCTTTCCTTAGATGATTGTGTGGAGTCGGCAGCTGTGTGCTGTCCTCCTCTGCTTCATAGGAAATGTGCTCTGGTCTGTGTCTTCAGTTGTTCTTATATCTTATTCCCTCCTGAGTGTGAACTTTCTCTCCAGGCTATGAAGCATTAGTAAACCTGTATTGCTATGGTGATTGTTGCAGAATTTGAGTTGGGTTATTTTTGTTCCTGTTAGGGTTGAAAGAGTCATATCCTGGAGCTACATGTTTCCAAAGCCTAAACAGTCCTTTTGTGCATGGGCATTCTCTTCTGTTTGGTAGAAGCTCGTCTCCATTTGGTTAAATTTTCAAGCCTTGGAACATCAGGGCAGTGGTCATAAACTCTGTTCTTGTCCTGGGAATTGGCAGTAAGGCAGAGTCTGTTAACAAAATGCATTTTTTTTTTTCAAGAAAAGCAACCTTGTTGAGGAGTTATGGACTCATATTTGTGGCTGTGTGTGTTGGGAGGGGGAAGGAGTTGGCAGTTCACAAAGGCACAGCAGGTTTGCAACATGGCAGGGCAGAATGGTGGAGAGTGAAAATCAGATTAGGTTCAACTACAGAGACAGCTGTAGGCATGTGAGTCATTTCACTGATGAGCCTGTGCTGTTTTGCCTGCCCAGAATGTGCTGTGGTAGAAATACGCTTTTCCCAGATGTGCCCACCAGCATTGACTGATTGAATTAGGGAGCACAGCTTTCCATTTCCTTTGACACAGGCAAGCAAACAGAATGAGATTAGCACACCACAGATGGTCAGAGAGTTTGATGTTTGGTTTTACCTTCTGCTAATATGTTGAGAGACAGCTAAATAGAATTGCCCCCGGCCATCTACTTTTCTTTTGTTCCCATGTGTCTTCTCCTTGGCTTGCATCACAGAACTTAAAGAGATTACAAAGAAACATGAAGGTGTCTTTGCTGTGTTATTTTCTCCATCATTCTGGAATTTCTGGGGGAAACTTGGCTTTTTATGTGTATGGTTCTCTTGGATCCAAAATGATGGCCAATATGCTATTTATTCATAATTTTAGGTTTCTAATACTGTTCATATCAATGATTCATATCAACTGAGAGCTTGTTAAAGGCAGATCCAGGGTGTAGCAGCTTTTTTACTTTTGTGTGTCTATGTGTGTGTAGTTCAAATTCCAAGATGATGATGATGGTGGTCAAAGGCTATTGTCTTGAGTAGGAATGCACTGGAATGCCAGATTAAAATAATAAACATTCAAGGTTGGAGGCTGTGGCTCAGGTGTGAAAGTGTAAGCCAGTGAGCCAAAACATCAGATCAAGAGTTCAAATCCCAGTCTCAGGAAAAGAATAATAAATATTGTACCTGCAGTCAAAGTAAGGTTACTCATTAGGTCTTTGGGTAGGAAACATTTCCTAAGTTGAGATGCAACATTCAAATAGAGCTGCATTTAGAGCTATTGGGATAAAGTTTTTGTTTGGGTTTTTTTGGTTGTTTTTTGGTGCCAGTCCTGGCGCTTGAATTCAGGGCCTACGTGCTGTCCCAGAGCTTATTTTGCTCAAGGATAGCTCTCTACCACTTGAGCTACAGCTCCATTTTCAATTTCCTTGATAATAAAGTAGAGATAAATCTCACAGAATTTCCTGTCCAGGGTAGCTTTAAACCGTGATCCTCAGATCTCAACCTTATGAGTAGCTAGGATGACAGGCATGAGCCACTGGGACCTCAGCATGGGATACGTTTTTAAATACTACATAGGGGTTACATAGCAGTTACAGGGTAAAGATTTACCCTGGTGTGGCTTCCCCTCAGTCATTTCCTGGCAAATCACCGAGCACCGTTTATCAGGTCCCTGCCTGCCCTTGTAAGTTGTAGAGCATCTGGAAATCTGAGTGAGGCTCATGCTGCGCTGTGTTTCAGCTCTCCATTGGGGGCATCATAATTCTGAAGGACACCAGTGAGGACATTGAAGAGCTGGTAGAACCTGTAGCCGCACATGGCCCGAAAATTGAGGAGGAAGAGCAAGAGCCAGAACCTCCAGAACCATTTGAATACATTGATGATTAAGGACCAGAGGTGAGTGCTCACCAAAACCACTTACAAGGGAAAGCCCCTTCATCGAGACCTTACAAATGCATTGTACAAAACATGGTCTCACTTTTCCTCTTCTTGTGTGCACATCTTATGTATCTAAAGCTTCTCCCCCTTTTTGACCCCTTTCTGCATATGGAACCACAAATTCCCTTTTTCTTTCTTCTTTGACTCTCGCCCCCAATACTCTACCTTGTTATTCAAAGTGGCTGGTCTGTAACTATTTTTATAGTTTCATAAGGAGATAGGAAGCTTGCTGCAGAGTGTATCTTCCATGGAGAAAAATCTTCTGTGGAACCACACAGTTTGCTTAGTGATGAAGTTGATTTGCATTCCACTCTAAGCTCCTTGCTCTGGGTCAGTTAGACATAGAGGGCCATTGGTCTGAAGGTCACACTTCAGAGGCACACCAGCAGCCTAATACTGATTTATTTAATGGAGCAATTGTACATCAAAACTACTAAAGACATGTTACTTCTAGAATTTTGGAATAATAGTTACCACATATCTGAAGGTACATGTGATTGATATATAATCAGATTTTTTTAATTATTTGTACTATTACAGTTTTAGAAAAACATGAATTTATTATTCTTTAAGGAAAACGAGAACTTTATCTTAGTCTGCTGAAATATAAAAATACATTTAGGGTTGGGAACATGGCTCAAGGTCCTGAGTTCACACTCCATTACTCTTTCTCCAACTCCCCCCCCCCAAAAAAAAAAAAGCATTTTTGGTTGCAAATCTAGCATGGTAAGTGTTACACACTGATTAGCAATTTTACAAAAATCTCAGCCACATATTAAGACAGAATCTTTGCTATTAGTAGGAAAATGTATTCATGCCTCAGAGAGTGAGGCAGAGTAGGGGAAATATATATACTGCTTTCGCCACCACCTAAACCTGCCATTGAGAATTAACATTCAGCCTTGGTTTCCTAAGTTTTATTCACCAAATATGCAACAGTGTATTGTGACTGCTCAGACCATGACAGATTGACCTCAATCGCTCAGCTCAATGCAGCCTTTTTTGGTTCCTCATGGAAACCTCCCAATTATGGACTTCAAGGCAGCTAACTGTAGAACAGCTTAGAGGTCTCTTGGTAAGAATCAGCTTCTTGAACAGATTGGCTGGATGCAAAAGCAGAGTTGGGGACTGGTTCTAGATAACAACCGCTGGTAGTTGTATGTTGCGGGGAGGGGAAGTTGTTTTTAAGCAATTTTGCAACAAAGTATGATGCCAACTCCCACCACCACAACCCATTCTTTCCCAGGATCTCGTTGGCTTATCTGAAGAAGACTCCAGGCTCACCTTGGAAATGCCCGTGAGGGACCTTGTGCTGAGACTGCCACTCAATGCATGTATCATTGCCTCTGCGCTCATCTGAAGAACCTTGTCTCCAAGTCTTTGGTTGAAGAGAAGATATATGACTATTTAGTGTGCTCTTTCACAGAACTTGGTTTTGAAATAAATATATTAAAATCTCCAGACAAGACATCGTTGGTTTGTTTTTCAGTCTATGATTTTTTTTTCCTCCCTCTAAAGCCAGGCATGGTGCCTAAGGCAGATTGATCTTGAGTTTGAGACCAACCTGAGCTAAGAATAGACTCTGAAGAAGAGACTGTTTTTTTCCCTCTCTCACTGTGCTGAGGATGGAACCCAGGGCCTTGTACATATTAAAAGTAAGCACTCTATTGCTGAGTTACATCCCTGGCCTAGGAGCTAGGTTTTAAGTCAGAAAAACCAACTCCTGGATAGCTCAGCCCTAACATAATCATCTACCATCTTGTTAAGTCCAGGTCTAAAGGTTACTGATCCCCAAGGATGGCTCTACTCAGTTAATTTCATTGTGTCCCCTCGTTTGTAAATTCCTTATTTCCTCAATATCAGATGATTCTACAAAAGAGATTATCTCATTTCCTAGCCTCTCATTAGCTATGTCCTTCCTGTTCAAGCTCTTAACATTGCTTGCATTTCAGACAGTTATCTCTTGCATTTCCCATAATACACAAAATGCTCAGTTTCTCAGTGATGTCACTGCCCAGAATTGAGTAATATGGGTGGGATGATATGTTCACTAGCTGCCTGCCAAAGTTATTTCATTACTTCCAAAATAATAGATTAAGCTTTAGGAGGCATTCAACACTAGTTTTTATTAGGCAGTGTGGTTCAGAATTTAAATCTTGTGAAGGCGATAGCTTTAAAAAGTAGAATAGCGGGCTGGGAAGGTAGCTCAGTGGACGAGCGCTTGCCTTACATGCCTGAGGCCCTGGGTTCGATTCCTCAGCACCACATAAGCAAAAAGCTGGAAATGGCGCTATGGTTCAAGTGGTAGAGCACTAGCCTTGAGCTGAAGAGCTGAGGGACAGCGCCCAGGCCCAGAGTTCAGGCCTCACAACCGGACCAAAAAAAAAAGTAGAATAGCCACTTGGATCTGATTATGGTAGTACTGTAGATCTATTTTTCTGATGTTTGTTTTTCCATAGAAGATTTCTTAGGAAATACAGGTACTGAGAGCTGACACACTGAAATTAAAGTCACGTGGACCAAATAGGAACTAGAGGTGGCATGTTCAATACAAGAAGCAGGGAGACTGGCAGCAACCAACTCCAAATGGGATCATGGGACACACTATTCCAGAGTACAAGACAAATGAGATACACAGCCATGGAGCCAGTGGAAGTAAATGTTGTTAGGTGTTTGGGTGGTTGTTTTGTTGGTTCTTGTTTTGTTGGTTTTTTGGTGGGGTGGCATTATGTGTGCATGGAGTACTAGAACTTGAACCCAGGGCGTGGGCATGTCTCTTAGCTTTTTTATTCAAGGCTGATGCTCTACCGCTTGAGCCATACCTCTACTTCTGACTTTTGGATGGTTAATAAGAGGTAAGTGTCTCAGATCTTCCTGCCTGTCCTGGCTTTGGACCCCAATCCTCAGATCTCAGCCTCTTGAGTAACTAGGATTACAGCTATGAGCCACCAGTGCCTAGAAGTAGATGGTTTTTTTTAATTTGGACCTGATCTTAGAATCCAATCTTCCTCCCAATGGTCTGAAGTTAAAGGACTCTTGCCTTTTAATAACTCTTTTATTCTCCACCTGTCTTGGACTTCCCCTTCATTTCACAGATTGGGCAAGAATTTGTTATTTGTGCAGATCCCACTACATCTGACTGCTATCCTTTAGAAATTATTCTTTGGATCTGGGCGCCAGTGGCTCATGCCTGTAATTCTAGCTACTCAGGAGGCTGAGATCTGAGGATTCCAGTTCAAAGCCAGCCTAGGCAGGAAAGTCCATGAAACCCTTATCTCCGATAAACCACCAGAAAACCAGAAGTGGCGCTGTAGCTCAAGTAGAGCACTCACCTTGAGCTGAAGAGCTGAGGGACAGCGCTCAGGCCCAGAGTTCAAGCCCCACGACTGATCCCCCCCAAAAAAATTATTCTTTGGCTCTCTTCTCTAGCTACTTTCTCTAAGCAACTCCACCCGTTCTATACCTTGCCCTTAGCAAAGGTTGTTTTTCTTATTTTTGTTTCGAGGGTCCAGTTTACAGGTAAAGCTGTGGAGGTCCTTCTCTGCCAAACCACACAGTGGATACATCATGGACTTTGGTCCAGGCTAAGGTTCAGATTCTGGTCCTGTCCTTTGGTGACTTTCTCATTAGTGCAGAGGAAATAAGATTATTATAGAGATTAAGTCACAGCAAATTATTACTGGCTCACCTGTGTGCCAGACACTGAAAGAATCTGTCATCCCACACAATCTACAGGGAGTCCATGTGAGAGAGGTCAGCACTCTAGTGGCATCCACTACACTGCTGTCACCACCAAATAGTGTGACCTACTGTCTCATTGCATCTGTGATATCAGGATTCAACATTGAAAGCCTGTACCATTGGTTCATCTTTCTACTAAGCTGGGTTCTGGCCTCTGAATTTGCTGGGAATATTTGATTCAGTAAATTGACAGACTCAGCAATAAGCATTTCTCTTCCCTCCTGTAAAACCTCCCAGTTTATCTTCCTCTGCACTCCTAACTCTGTATCCTTTTTTATCCTTTTCAGAAAGGCAACATTATTTCAGAACCTCCTTGGCCTCCAGCAGAACCCACTGGTGGTGGGCATTGCTCTTCTCCTTGCTGGAATCTGGGTAGATCTTTGATGTGTGGAAACAAGATTTTCCAGATCGGTGAGTTAGTGATTTATAGTAAAATTGCATCCGGGGACTTGGTAAATTGTTGGACCAAGAAAAGCCTTGCCTAACAAGTCTTTTTTTTTTTTGGTCAGTCACAAGGCTTGAACTCTGGGCTTGGGTACTGTCCCTGAGCTCTTCAGCTCAAAGCAAGCACCCTAGTGCTTGAGCCACAGCACCACTTCCAGTTTTCTGGTGGTTAATTGGTGGTTAAGAGTCTCACAGACTTCCTGCCTGGGCTGGCTTTGAACCATGATCCTCAGATCTCAGCCTCCTGAATAGCTAGAATTACAGGCGTGAGCCACTGGTGCCTGACATGTGTCATTCCTTCTTTTTTTTTGTCTGTCATGGGGGCTGAACTCTGGACCTGGGTGCCATCCCTCAGCTCTTCAGCTCAAGGCTAGTGCTCTACCACTTGAGCCACAGCGCCACTTTCGGCTTTTTCTGTTAATCTGGTACTGGGGAATCCAACCCAGGGCTTCATGCATGCAAGGCAAATACTCTACCACTAAGCCACCTTCCAAGCCTTGTCAAATGTCATTTCTATAACCTGGTATGGACAGCCATCAGCTCTCAGTTCATTTCCCAAATGCTTAAAAGGTTCACAGCATCCAAGGCTTTCTGCTTAGGCAGAGTTTGAACTAGCATCCCCAAAATAGGGACAGATTCTAGGTCTAAGCAAATCCCTTCCTCTGTTGGACTAGAAGCCTGAGAAAGGAGGCTAACTTATACCTCACTGTTGCCCTTAGTAATGTCTTCTCTAGGCAGCTCTTGGGTGTGTATGACCCCTGACATTTGCAAAAGGCTTAATGGCTTCCTCTGTGTGTGTGATTATTTTTTGCCTCCCAACCAGTCTTATCAATCAGCTCTTTAAAGGAAAGCTGAAAGCATCCCCACAAGTTCCTGGCCCGGGATGCCTGCTGGTTTCAGATCAAATCATCTGATTTAGCTTCAGGATGGAAGCCACCTGGCCTATGTTTGTTTATTGTCTTTTTTTCTGATTTGCATACAAACTTAATGTTGACCACAAGTTTGTTTTTGATGATTGCCCTGTGCCAAGTGTCCAGAGAAGTTTCTGGCTCATTATAAGCCCCCTGCAAATATTTGGTAGATGGGCAGATGGCAAATGTAACTTGGCTTCCATGTTCTAGGCTTTCCATTCAGCACTTTTATCCATTAGCATCCCTAATCCCTTCAATCGTATTATGGACTTTACACATAGAGATAATGAGTCCTAAAGACTAGTAGGGTACACAGTAAATGAGGCAACTGGAACTCAGACCCAGGTCTGTCTAATTACAAAACCTCTTTTGTATTTGCCTTTTCTTTTTTCTTGAGAAAGAGCCCAGGGGAAGTGGCGCTGTAGCTCAAGCGGTAGAGCGCTCGCCTTGAGCTGAAGAGCTGAGGGACAGCGCCTAGGCCCAGAGTTCAAGCCCCACGACCGACAAAAAAAAAAAAAGAAAAGAGAAAGAGCCCAGGCTAGTCTCGTGCTTAAAATCTTCCTACCTCAGCTTCCTTAGTGCTGAGATTATAGGAAGCACCAGCATGCCCAACAGCTTTTATTTCCTTTTTTTCATCTAAATATTTTATTAAACATAATTGCTAGGGGCTGGATCTAAGGCCTTGAACATGCTAGGTAAGCACTCTACTACTACGCTACATCCCAGCCCTGTTTTTATTTACTCTGTGTGCATGCACACGTGTGTGTGCAGGTCCTAGGCTTGAACTCAGGGCCTAGGCACTGTCCCAGAGCTTTTGTGCTCAAGGCTCGTATTCTACCACTTGTCACAGCTTTTGGGCAGTGAATTGGAGATAAGAATCACACTTTCCTACCTGAGCTGGCTTTGAACCATGATCCTCAGATCTCAGTTTTCCAAGTAGCTAGGGTTGCAGATGTAAGATACCAGTGCCCAGCGCTTTATTCCGAATCACCAAGGCAATGAGCGATTCAGTAGAGATCATGTCCAACTGAAGAATCCAGCATGTCCAGCTGACAGTAGGACTGTTGTGGATGGTTTTAGCTCACATTGAGAAGCACTGTCAGAGCACCAAGAAGACCCTAAACCCCTTGCTGCTGAGATGGTGTGGCTATGGGAATAGTGGGATCCTGTGGCTCTCCCAGCAGCATTCAAAGCCGACATCAGCAAAAGCCCTCACTGCATGACAGATGTCTGAGGGCAGTCAAAGGACATGCGCCTAGGACACAGTTCCCCAGAAATGAAATCAGCCAACTACAGCTGCAGGTGCTATATTCCTGCTGTGAGAAATAGGGCAGGTCTCGCGCATATGATGCATAGTCCCAGGCCTATCACTAGGATCTCCATCATCATCCTCTCCATGGCAGTTCACCATCAAAAGGACTTTGCAGCCGGTCACCGGTGGCTCACACCTGTAATCCTAGCTACTTAGGAAGCTGAGATCTGAGGATCGCAGTTCAGAGGCAGCCCAGGCAGGAAAAGTCCATGAGACTCCAGAAATGAAGCTGTGGCTCAAGTGGTAGAGCACTGTGGCCTTGAGCACAAAAGTTCAGGGACAGTGCCCAGATTCTGAGTTCAAGCCCAAGACTGGCAGAAAAAAAAAATGCATTTGTATAACTTTGGCTGCAGTCCATTTTTGGAGATGCTTTTTGCTCTTTTTTCCAGGAACTCCGTGTTTTGCCTACTATGGAGCCAAGAGGCTCTGTCCAGAGGCCAACAGGAGTGACCACAGCCCTTCTCCCACACAGTGCCCAAGCTTTGCAGCTTGCAGCAACCAGGATGGTACAGACATACAGAATACCCAAGCTAACAAGCCTGTGAGTTGATGCTATGAAGATAGTCCTGGCAATCAGCCCTGACCCATGGTGGCCTGCACACAGGTACCTCAGCTTCTCTCCTTTCTCTGCTGTTCCATGGAAATGGAGTTCAGTCACCCCACTAATTCCTCAGCCAGCAGCAGAGGAAAGGAGGGAGGGTCATGATTCTTGGTCAAGTGAAGATAGCAGGGCCCACTTACCTATAAGTAGGCAAAGCAAGGCCAGAAGAAAATAGATTAGCATATTTGTAATTAAAATACCCTTTGAGGGGGAGCAATGAATAGACTGCTAGACTTCTTGTTTATTTCTTTTGTGGCATATTTAAAGTGGTGATAAGTGGGGTGAGCCAGGCACCAGTGGCTCACGCCTGTAATCCTAGCTAGTCAGGAGCACATAATCACTTCAACTGAAATCTGAGGATTGTGGTCAAAGCCAGCCCAGCAGAAAGTCCATGAGACTCATCTCCAATTAATCCCAGAAGACCAGAAGTGGCACTATAGCGCACTTGCCTTGAGCTGAAGAGCTCAGGGACAGCGACCCGGCCCAGAGTTAAAGTCTCACAATTGACAAAAACAAAAAGAAGTGGGGTGAGCTAGAGGTGTGATTCAAGTTGTAGAGTGACTCCTAAGAAATGCAAGGCCCTTTGGGGCTGGGAAGGTGGCTCAGTGGTAGAGCGCTTGCTTTGCCTGCCTGAGGCCCTGGGTTCGATTCCTCAGCACCACATAAGCAAAAAGAAAAAAGCCAGAAGTGGCACTGTGGCTCAAGCGGTAGAGCGCTAGCCTTGAGCTGAAGTTGCTGAGGGACAGCACCCAGGCCCAGAGTTCAGGCCCCATGACCGGACCCAAAAAAAAAAAAAAAGAAATGCAAGGCCCTGAGTTCAAACCCCAATTCTGTGGAGACAAAGAGAAGTACATTAGTAGGAGACACCATAATATTTTGTAGAGCTTACAGTCCTCTTGTTTTTCTCTTTTGAGGCAGAGCTCGCTATGTGGTCCAAACTATCCTTGAACTCTTGATCCTCCTGCCTCTGACTCCCAATTAGTTGAGATTCATAGATGTGCAGGCCACATTCTGTTAAGCTTAGTATCTTTAAATGTCTTACTCCAGCTCTGAACAGAGACACACAATCTTTTTAGCCTTTCAGCATTCTTTCTTTTTTTTTTTTTTTTTTTTGGTCGTGGGGCTTGAACTCTGGGCCTGGGCGCTGTCCCTCAGCTCTTCAGCTCAAGGCGAGCGTTCTACCACTTGAGCTACAGCGCCACTTCCGGTTTTCTGGTGGTTTATTGGAGATAGGAGTCTCACGGTCTCTCCTGCCCGAGCTGGCTTTGAACCTTGATCCTCAGATCTCAGCCTCCTGAGTAGCTAGGATTACAGGCGTGAGCCACTAGCGCCTGGCCCTTTCAGCATTCTTAAGCCACTGTTCAATACAAAGTCATGCTCTGGCAGTGGAGCTGATACTAAGGCTGACATAGGAAAAGCATTGACTTGCAGGGCAAAGCCAGCTGACCAAATGGAACTATGGGAAATCCTACCATACACAAGTGGACTTAGCTCATACTTCCATACTACATTAGAAACAATCTAAGATCCTCATTCATCCATTCACTAATTTTTAGTGAGCTTCCATGTTTGCACTCCAGAAAGCGTTTGCATTCTTTCTGGCAAATGGCATCGATGCTTTCATTTCTCTTAAAGGAACAGGCCATCTCTTAGCCCAGATGCCAGTAAGCATCTTTCATCTACCAGGCCATAGTAATTGGCTCATGAAAGAGCACATAATCAATTCAGACCAATCAGAGCTAATCAGATTAAATTTGAAAAGTCTGTTCCAGATGTTTGGCTATTGGGAACATCTCTCTCTGACTCTCTTTCTCTTTCTCTTCCTCTTCCTCTCTCTTTTCCTCTTTCTCTATTCTACTGCTGGGATGACCCGACCTGAAGCTGCTCCTTCCACCACGTGGTACCTGGATATGGTATCTACCTAGAGGCAGCTGAGCTAAGAGGTAGATCCATATGGGATCCACACTTCCAGACTGTGTCCTTAAGCAATTAAGTTTTCTCTCTAGTTGGTCTGAACAGAATACAAGCTAGTTGGGGTTAAATTTCTGGCACTTGGTACAAAAAGAGCACATCAAGAAGAATCATGAGGGATGTTAAAGACTGAATTGTCTTGATAAATTCATCTGTTGAAGTCCTACCTTAATAGCTTCAGAACATGACTATATTTGAGGAAAAACTAATTAATATAAAATAAAATCATTTGTGTGAGCATAATCCAACATAGAAATTAGTAATTAGTACACAGATGATACCCAGACCAAGAAACAAGACATGAGGGCAGCAAGGAAGCCATCTGCAAGCCAAGGTGAGGGCCCAGGACGATCAACACCACCAACACCTTAATATTGAACTTGCAGCTAGACAGTAAGTCTCGTTTAACCCTTTAATCCTAGCTACTCAAGAAGCTGAGAGCTGAGGATGCAGGTTTGAAGTCAACCCAGGCAGACAAATCTTCAAGACTCCTTCCATTTAACAGCAAAAAACCAGAAGTGCAGGTGTAAATCAAGTGGTAGTACACCAGCCTTTAATAAAAGAGCCAAGCAAGAGTGAGAAACCCTGAGTTCAAGCCCCAGTATCAGCACTGAAAAATACATATTTTTTTCAAACATGGCTGCCTCACTTGTTCTACTAAGTTACCTCTGCACACTTGTATCAGCTGCACAACTGACTGATGTAGTCTTTTGATGTGATCAACCTAAGCAGTCAAACATAGAAATGTAATGTTTATAAACTATGTTCCTTTTTTTTTCTTTTTTTTTGGGGGGGGTCCAGTTGTGGGCCTGAACTCTGGGCCTGGGCGCTGTCCCTCAGCTCTTCAGCTCAAGGCTAGCGCTCTACCACTTGAGCCACAGTACCACTTCTGGCTTTTTTCTTTTTGCTTATATGGTGCTGGGGAATCGAACCCAGGGCCTCATGCATGCAAGGCAAGCGCTCTACCACTGAGCCACCTTCCCAGCCCTTTTTTTCTTTTTTGGTTGGTTGTGGGGCTTGAACTCTGGGCCTAGGCGCTGTCCCTCAGCTCTTTAGCTCAAGGCTAGCGCTCTACCATTGAGCTACAGCACCACTTCCGGTTTTCTGGTGTCTTATTGGAGATTTCATGGACTTTCCTGCCCAAGCTGACTTTGAACCGGGATCCTCAGATCTCAGCCTCCTGAGTAGCTAGGATTACAGGCATGAGCCACAGGCACCTGGCAACTGTGTTCCTTTTATACAGTTAGAACATTAGACTGGGGGAGCGGGGGGGGGGAGGCTGGGGAGGGATGTGAAGGGTAAACAAAGGAGGAGGCTGCAATGCTTGATAAGAAATGTACTCATTATCTTGCCCATGTAATTGTAACCCCTCTGTACAGTATGTTCACAAAAAATAAAAATAAAAAAAGAACATTAGACTGATTCTTTGACTTTTTTAAAGATGGGATCTTATTATATTGTGTGTACTACCCTGGAACTCCTAGACTTAAGCAATCCTCCTGCCCTCAGCCTCCAAAGTGATGATACTACAGGGGCATGCTACCATGCTCAGCTTGATCTTTTTTTTGGGGGGGGGGATCCACTTGTGGGGCCTGAACTCTGGGCCTGGGCGCTGTCCCTCAGCTCTTCAGCTCAAGGCTAGCACTCTACCACTTGAGCCACAGTACCACTTCTGGCTTTTTTCTTTTTGCTTATGTGGTGCTAAGGAATCAAACCTAGGGCCTCATGCATGCTAGGCAAGCGCTCTACCACTGAGCCACCTTCCCAGTCTCAGCTTGATCATTTTTAAATCATGTGGTCAAATATGTCATATCATCTAGGATCTTTGTTTGGGGATAGGAAAGAGGATATTACAAAGCATGTTTACTAAAAGGGAAGACAGGGAAGGTGGAGACCAATGGCCCATGTCAGCCCTCTTAACAGGCCCCTGCAAGGTTCCTTGCCTGTTCTTCCCAGCTAGCTTGGCCTCCCTGTGCTGTTCTCCCCCTCTCCCCTATAAGGCCACATGAAGACTGAGCAGCCAGAGAAGATGAATGGGTGCCCCTGACTGGCAGCACTCACAGCTTCCTGAAATAAAGTGGGTGGAGAGCTATTGGCGGAGGAGTGCTGGGAATAGAGTGGCCCCATCACAGAGCTTGGGCTCCACTACATCCCGCCCTGGGAAAGCTCCCAGTTGGAGGCAGACTCCAAATTCTGTCCCAGGCATGTCACTTTCTAGTGCAAGAAAGAAAAATGGTCTGTCCGTGGTGTCCCTCTTAATTCCCTCCAGATCGGTATACACATGAACCCATAGGACAGATGGTTCTAGAAAATGTGGATTAGGACCTGTTGGAGCCCTAAGGGCTCTTGGGGCCAGGATGAGGGTGAGGTATGGAGAGAAATTGTCCTTTATCTTGGTTCCCTCTCCAGATCTGCATTCTGGGTATAGTACTGGCTGTGGAGATGGTGAGCCTGGGTGACTGAACCACAGCGGGCCTGGCCTGGGACCCAGCCATCCAGCCTAGGCATAAGGGGCTTTCCTGAGGAAGACCTTGAAGTTGCGGGGGGACTGGGCTACCAGAATGAACCACTCTAACCCTGCATGTTATTGTGGGTCTTGGCAACTGTACCTCCACCTCCCTAGAGGGTGAGGGCCCCTCCCCCTCCCCACTGTGCCAAGCAGACTTGCAAAGAGTCAGCCCGCCCATCCTTCCACAGTTGTTCTTGGAGCATGGTATGTTCATTTCCTTGTCTTCTGGTAGTTCTTCCAAGTGTGGACCATTGCAGGCAGGCTGAAGGGCAAGTGGAGGCACAGGACAGGGTAGTGACACATCTCAGTCATCCTGTATCTCCCTGCTCAGCTCTGTTGCACGTGGATGTCTAGGAACAGATGGTATGTGAGTCTGGTTCTCAGCAGTCAGCTGGACCACTCTCCTCCCTGTCCCCTGCTGCTCTACCCTCTCCTCCATAGGCTGTTGCACTGAGCCTGGTTCTGTGGCCACCAGAGACATAAGTATTGCCCCAGGAACTACCACCTTGACCTGGGGTATGAGCCATGGCCTTCAGCCTGCCAGGGCGCACAGGATTAGGTTGCCAGTCCCATCTCTGCGGAACAATGATCTGGCACCTGCTCCAGGTGGAGAGCGTGGTTGAGTAGATGCTGATCTGGGTGGCCCATTAGTTCCTTCTTGGAGTCCACATCTCCTCAGGCTGTGCTTGGAGGTCAGAAAACACTGGAGGGCCATGGGTGCTAGACAGGCAGCAGAGACAGCTCAAGAGACCCCAGATGTGCCACTACCTCCAGGGAAGCCAGGTCCAAGCTCCAGCCCCTGATGCCTCCAGCTCTCAAGACTCCTTCCCACATTCCACTGGGGTTTTCCCACTGGCTCCTTTGCATGGATCTCCCAAACCAGAGCACCAGGAACAGAAAATATGGCTGGCCTGGGTAGATGTCAGCTACCCTTCAGGCTCTGGCAGCCAGGCATTCTTGCTTTAAGAGAGAGAGAGAGAGAGAAGGAGAGGGAGAGGAAGAGGGAGGGAGTGAGGGAGAGAGAGAGGGAGGGAGAGAAATACACAGAGACATAGTCACAGAAGACTACCATAATTGGGGAGATGCAATTACAAGCCAAGTAACACCAAGAGATGCCAACAGCCACTGGAAGCCAGGAGAGAGGCAGGTACAGATGCTCCTCTCAGAGCTTCTGGAAGAAACCAACCCTGCTGACATCTTGATACTGAATTTCTGGCCTCTTGCTCTGGGAGAAAATAAATTCCTGTTGTTTTCAGCTTCCAGTTTGAGATGGTTTGTTCTGGCAGCCCCAGCAGGCTACCATGCCTGGCGGTCTTACCTAAGGTCACCTCATGGTCCAACATGGCGCCAGTGCTTCAAACAGTACATCTGCATTCCAGCTCTTGGGAAGGAAAAAGGAAGAGGAACGCTAAGATGGTGCAAGATTTCCTTTGACGGACACTTCGTAGAGACTACACTTTATCTTGCTGTCAGCCCTCTGACTTGAAGTGAGTGACCTGGCATTATGGTTTTACTGCTATGGAAAAAGAGAAGTTGAGGCACAGTGCTGCACCTGCCACAGGAAGCAGCCTACCTCTGGTGGATGTTTCTGTCCACAAACCTCATGCTGGAGGGAGCCTGCACCTTCATCCTTTCCTAAGCAACACCTCCCTACCCTTATTGGTTCCCCTCCTCGCAACTACAGGACACTTCCGGTCAGTCCCAGAAACTTCCCAGAACCTGGCCATCCTCCTACAATGGGTACTAGCACCCAGCCCCCTTAGCAGGGAGTTCTGAGACCTTGCCCCTCTTCCTCTCTTATCCAGGACCTACTTCTGGATGAACCCAATCAACTTCTTAAGAAGACATCTGGAAAGAAACTTCCTTTATTGGATACCAGTGGAACCCCATCATCTTCCCCACCTGGTAGTGGACTGGACTTAATCACTCAGAGCCAAACCAAGACACCGTCCATCCAGAGCCTCTCCTCCCTTTGGCCTCTTCAGCTGATGACACGGTGCTGCCTGCCAAACGGCTTGTGTTCTGTAATCTGGATGGCTGCAGGCGGACCCGCGTCAGGACTGCTCCAGGCCCTCAGGCTGTATTTTCATGAATGCAAAAGGTGAACAGGGCTCATGTCATTTTCTTTCTGGACAGCTTTCAGCCCCTACTCAAGTATGTGGAGGAGGTGTGATTAATAAGGACACTGGGCACTGACCTGCATCCCACCTGCTACAGCACCTTCCCAAAAGCCTGTGACTCCTCCCCCTTGGCAGAGGTCCAAGGGCAGTCAGGAGGACAGTGCTGTCCCCCACCCCAGACCCACTGAGAGGAAAGCTAGGCCCTTGTTCTGCTGCCCTCCTTGCTTGCAAATCTGCCCCAGGAGGCAGGCAGGGAGGCCCGGAAAGAGAACCTGTGGGAAGTCAGGTCCACTGAGAAGTGATGCGTGAGCTTTGGTCTATCAGAGAGATTCTACAAAGTCAAGAGTAGGTGCAGCCACAGGGGTTGAGGATTGGAACCAGACTCTGGAGCACCGCCCCCCCCCAGACCAGGTCCTGGGGGTCCCCTCTACTTCTCCACTCAGGAGTGACCAAAAGAGTTAACCCTCAGCCAGAGAACTGAGGGTGGAGGCCAGCCAGCCCTGCCCAAAGGGCTGGGACAGCCTGCCAGCTTCCGAGGGATGGGCGCCAGGAAAGATCGTTCAGCTAGTTTTGAGATAGATGTCTGTTGCGGAAAGGGAAGGGGCCTTTCCTAGTTTCTGCAAGGAGTTCGGGGAGGGGTGGTCCAAGATTAGAGAGCCAGCAGCAGGGAGGGGAGGGGAGGGGAGGGCTGCGGGCTGCAGGGAAGGGTGGCTGGGGTCAGTGTTGGGAGGAGCTGGGGTGGTGAGCAGTGCCATGGGCAGAGCCCCCTCCACAGCCTGTTATTTTTGGAAATGTCTGCATGCTGACTGCCAGTCCGGGTTCCTGGAAGTGAGTGTCCAGGAAAGGTGGGGTGCCTCAGCCAAGTGGGGTCAGGATGGCTGCTCCCACGCCTCGGCACAAGACCCCTGTGGGCCTGATCCTTCAGGGACTGAGGAGCGAGGAGGAGTGCTTAGCCACCAAGGGAGCTCCCAGCACTCCTCTGCCTGGAGCCTGGAGGCCCAGCCCCATGGCCTGTTTCCTCCCATGGCGCCTGGGGGTCACCATGCCCCAGCTCCCATCAAAGCTAGTTCCCAGATTGCTGGCCAGGGCCTAGAACTGTCAGGGTCGACCTGGGGTGGAGCCTGAGGACTTCCATGGCCAGAAAGTTCTCTCAGTCCCTGGAGAGACATGTCAGTCCCACGAGATTCTGTCTTCCCCAGACCATAGCTGTCAGTCATCCTTCAGCAAGGAATGGCATCAGACAGAAAGGAGCTCCAAAGGATGCTTTGCACTCAGGGTGGCCTAGCTCAAGGACAATCCTCAGCTGCGAGGTCCTAGATTCTGTGGGCTCCTTGGTGTCACGTAGGATTGGGGTTTAGACTCAGCCAGGAGATGCTTTGTGGCTTACAAGGATTCTTGGATAGTGGTGGTCTCAGAAGGTAGTCTCTGTGTGCCACATCTTGCACACAGGTGTGCCTGCCTGCCAGGAATCACACAAATGTGCCCCAGTTAGAATTTTTCCAGTTCTAGCCAAGGCACTTCCTTTTAGGCTCACAACACATGCCTGCAAAGAGATTGTCTGTCTGTCTATATGTGTTCGTACTAGGGCTTGAACTTAGAGCCTGGGAGCTGACCCTTAGCTTTTCATTCAAGGTTGGCACTCTACCACTTGAGCTACAACTCTAGTTTTTTCTGGCTTTTTGGTGGTTAATTGGAGATGAGAGTCTTATGGACTTTCCTGCTCAGGCTAGCTTCAACTGTCTATCCTCAGATTTTAGCTGCCTGACTAGCTAGGATTACAGGCATGAACAACCAGCTACCAGCTCTATTTGTACTTTATTTTATTTTTTTGCCAGTTCTGGGGCCTGAATTCGGCCTGGGTGCTATCCCTGGCTCATCAACTCTTCAGCTCAAGGCTAAAGCTCTACCACCTGAGTCACAGGGCAATTTCTGGCTTTTTCTGTTTATGTGGTGCTGAGGAATCAGACTCAGAGCCTCATGCATGCAAGGCAAACATTCTACCACTGAGCCACCTTCCCAGTCTCTCCGTTTGTATTTTTAAACTTGCTTACAAATAGGCCATAGTCATCACTAAAATCTTGAGTGTATATCACTGTCAATGCGAGTGAAAAGAGCCTCACTTATACCCAGCATGGATGGCTTATGCCTATAATCCTAGTTACTAGCAGGCCGAAGTCAGCCTGAGCAGAAGAATCTGTGAGATTCATATCCAATGAACCACTAAAAACCAGGAAGTAGAGCTGTGGCCCATGAGGAAGAGCATCAGTCAGCCTTGAGTGAAAAGGCCAAGCCAGAACATTAGTCCCTGAGTTTTAGCCCCAGTGCTCTGCACCAAAGAAGGGAGGGGAACGCACTGGTGTCTTGGCTATGCTTGCTTGCAAACTATCCTCCTGGAAACCAGTTTGGCCTATTGAGGCCACTGAATAAATGGGGCTGTGATATGACTAACGCCCCTAAGAACTTAGTAACATGGACACCCCCTTCAAGGTCCATGTGGATCCTCTGGTGTCCACACATTCATGGGTCCCCTGCTTTATGTTCACCAGCAGCTCCCCTCAGGTAGATTCATTCTGGCCTGTGTTCCCCATCCCATACATGAGCCTCGTGATTCAAACAGCTTTGGGGAGGTGATACAGGAAAGATAGCAAGACCCAGTTCTTCCATTCAAATAGCTGTAAATTTCCACTAAATATGAGTGATATTTTTGTTGTTGCCATTTGGTTGTTTGGGTTTGATTTTGCTGTTTGGGGAGAGGGCCTCACTATGTAGGCCAGGCTAGCCTCAAACACAAGATCCTCCTGCCTCCTCCAAGTCCTGGCATGCATGACCCAAACCTAACTTTTCCAAAAGGAAATATATTTTTAACATCTTCCTGTAATTCCCATCTAGATGGATGCCTGGGATTTCTGTGGGTTCCTCCTCCATCCCAATTATTATATCCAGGCCCAGAGTTTATTCAGAAATGGACTCTGGATCTAGATTATAGGATCTTACAACAAAACTGCTACCAGAGTTATTGGCCTTAATCTAGGAGGATTTTTCCTTTATCCAACTCTGGGGTTGATGAAGACCAGCTCTTTCTCTCCCTGATGTGGCCTCCATTCTTTGCCCTTCTGTACCACAGACAGTAGCCAGATGTTTGCCTTCTATACCTTCACAGATGAATTCATTCATGTGTTGTGTACAACCTCCTACCTTTAGAGTGCTCAGGGCTGGCTCTTCAGGCTGCAGAAGTCTGATTTCCCCCCTCACCCCTCAATATAGTGCTCAGCCAGTCCCTTTGGTGTCTATCCTACAGTGCGTGGATGGAGATGTTGGCTGAAGTGTTGTGAATATTCCAAGGATTTAGTTGGAGGTCAAGTTTTTACCTATGATCATTTCTTGATAATCTTAGAATCTGAGTAATGGGTTTATGGGGAGTCAACTGAACTATCCTCTACTTTTGCATATATTTGAAATGTTCACAATTCAAGTCATCATGGTTCCATTGGTGTATGTGCTGCTTTGGGAAAACTGCAGAGGTCAAACAAGAAGACATAGGGTAGATGAGTGCTTGAGCGAGTCTTAAGCATGTGGAAGTTTGGGTACTCGCTCAGTGTGCTGCTCGGAGCCCATGGAACACACAGCCATACACCTAATCAGATGCCTGTCGTGACACAAGCATCCTTTGTCCTCAAGCCCACCCACATCAAATGCATTAAATAGAGTGAATTCAGCTTGGAGATTTTTCCAATTTGATGTTTGTATTAAACATCACACAAATTCCAGGCCTTGAAGGAAGTCTTAAATTATAACTAAGGAAGTATGACAGATTTAATGTGTATTAACTGTCTCAAACAGTATGTAGTTGTTGCAGTGGTAACCCAAAGATAAGAGAATTCAGAAACAAACCCAGAACCTTGACGATTGAAGCTGTTGGTAAGATGCTACCTCTGGATTTGTTATAGGAAAATTAGTCTCACATTGCTGGAGCCTCATTTAGATGATGGGACATTGTGATGTCACCAGAAAGATGAAGCCATTCCAGGTACTGGTGATTAATGCCTGTAATCCCAGCTACTCACGAGGCTGAGATCTGAGGATCGTGGTTAAAAAGCCAGCCTGAGAAGGAAAGTCTGTGAGACCCTTACCTCCAATTAACCAGCAAATATGGAGGCAATGGCTCAAGTGGTAGAATGCTAATCTTGCACACAGAGCTCAGAGAGCATGCCCAGGCCTTGAGTTCAATGCCCAGAAATAGCACTAAAAAAGCTAGCCATGGGCTGGGAAGGTTGCTCAGTGGTAGAGCGCTTGCCTTGCATGCCTGAGGCCCTGGGTTCGATTCCTCAGCACCACATAAGCAAAAAGAAAAAAGCCGGAAGTGATGTTGTGGCTCAAGAGGTAGAGCGCTAGCCTTGAGCTGAAGAGCTGAGGGACAGTGCCCAGGCCCAGAGTTCAGGCCTCACGACCGGACCCCAAAAAAAAATAAAAAAAAGAAAGACTAAACCGTGATTAGAAGCTTAGAGCTTTCAGTAACACCCTGCCACCCTCTCAGAACCAGAGATGGGCTGGAGAGTTAATAATGCCTACATCAAGAAGCCTCCATAGCTAGAAGCAGGTAGCTCATGCCTGGAATCCTAACTACATGGGTAGCTGAGATCTGAGAATTGAGGTTTGAAAACAGTCCAGGCAATTTCTTTTTTTTTTTGGGGGGGGGGTCCGGTCATGAGCCTGAACTCTGGGCCTGGATGCTGTCCCTCAGCTCTTCAGCTCAAGGCTAGCACACTACCACTTGAGCGATAGCACCACTTCTGGCTTTTTTTTTTCTGCTTATGTGGTGCTGAGGAATCGAACCCAGGGCCTCAGGCATGCAAGGCAAGCGCTCTACCACTGAACCACCTTCCCAGCCCCAGTCCAGGCAATTTCTTGAGACTTGTTTTGTTTGGGTCAGTTGTGGGGCTTGAACTCAAGGCCTGGATGCTGTCCCTGACTGAGTTCTTTTGCTCAAGATTAGTGCTCTACCACTTTGAGCCACAGCTCCACTTCTAGTTTTCTGGTGGTTCATTGAAGATAAGCCTCACTGACTTTCTTACCTGAGTGGGCTTTGAACCACAGTCCTCAGATCTCAGCCTCCTGAGTAGTAGGTGTGATCCACTAGCACTTAACTCATTGAGACTCTTTAAAGCAAAAAGCTGGAAGCAGAGGGGTGGCTCAAGTGGCAAAGTACCTGTTGGCATGGAGAGCTTCTGAATTGCTGAACCATGATGGTGGTTTTAGGAGCCACGGAAGCTCTGTGCCCTTGTCTCACACCTTGCCTTCTGGACCTCTTCATCTGCCTGTGTTTTTGTGATATCCTGTTTAACAAACTAGTAAAGGTGTTTTCCTGAGTTCGCTGAGCCATCCTAGCAAATTAATATGGAGGAAACTCAGGAAGTGCTAGTTTATTGCCATTGGATCAAAACACAGGTAACAGCCCACAACTTGTGATTGGCCTCTATGCTGAGGGCATTGTTTTTGGCACTGAGCTCTTCCCCTATGGACGATGACTCTGAGTGCAGGAAGCTTTAGTCAGAATTGAGTCATCACATGCCCGGTGGTGAGGATGGCTGCTTGGCTTGACCAGATAACCCTCCCTACCGCTGGTGTTGCACGTGAAGTAACGTGCTATGTGTGTGAGAGTAGGAAAACCGTTATTCCCATCTCAAATACACACACAGAAATGTGTGTTAGGCCTCTTTGGCTGCTAGTGACAGAAATCCATCTCAAAGCATTTAATTAGAAAACAGTGGTTGGTTGGAGGGATGCTGGAGGGAATGCAGCCCACAGAATAAATGGAAGGGCTGAAAAAATGAATGCAGCTAACTCCAGGGAACTCTAAGTCTGGAACCAGAAATTGGATGCATCCTGGCATCCCTTCTTTGTGTGTCTCTGGATGATGACTTCCATTTTTCAGACATTTCTATGTAGCCAAGGCCATGGCTGTAGGCTTCCCTGGGGTCTCGTTTTGCCATAACCCATTCCACTCCAACAGAAAAACCACAGGGAAGATTTTCCTTGAGTCTTGGAGCCATTCACATGCTCATACTGGACCAGTCATGGTGGCAGAGGGATGAGGTAGGTTCGGGCCATTCTGGACCATCTGCTCATTCATGTGGTCAGGGATGGGGCGAGTGGGATGTGTTACTATTCTGGAACATTCTACTCCCAATGTATAAGAGCTGGCCCCAAGGTATCATGAGACCAAAGAAGGAAGCAGATAAGATCCAGGATTGTATGCAGTGCAAATAATTGGGAACTTACTGACAGAAATGTGATTCTGAGTGGCAGCAAGACCAGTAGACTTCCATAATTTGAGTCAAGAGATGGGGCTTACAAAGTGATCAGGACAGAAGCGACTTTGTCGAAGTCAGAATGTATCTGGTTTATCTCAGGCTAACATTAAGGAGTCTGGCACATTCCCGGACCAGGGTCCAATCCTGTTGCACCACATACCACTCTAAAGGTTCTGTCTATTTATAGTGTGCTGAGAAACTGGAGGGGAAACCAGCCAGGATGACTCAGGGGCAATCGTGCAATTATGACATGAGATGGCCGTGGTTATGGCAAGCTGAAGCCATACAGGTACCAAAAGGGAGAGCAGTGCTGGGCCCATAAACATAATTGCCACCACAGTGACCCCAATCCTGGCAGGAAGGCAATGCACTTAGAAAGGAAAACAAAGCAGGATGGGTTTTATTGTTGTTTAACCCCAGGGAGGGCTCAGTGCTGCAAAGATCTGGGTTTATTCCAATTCTCCTATGTGAAACGGTGTGTGTGTGTCTGTCTGTCTGTCTGTGTGTGTCTGTGTGCTGGTACTGGGGTTTGAACTCAAGGCTTCATCCTCTTTATTAGCTTTTTTTTTTTTGTCGGTTGTGGGGCTTGAACTCTGGGCTTGGGTGCTGTCCCTGCACTCTTCAGCTCAAGGCAAGCACTCTACCACATGAGCCACAGCGCCAGTTCTGGTTTTGTAGTGGTTTTTTATTGGAGATAAGAGTCTCACAGCCTTTCCTGCCCGGGCTGACTTTGAACCATGATCCTCAGATCTCAGCCTCCTGAGTAGCTAGGATTACAGGCATGAGCCACCAGCACCTGGCTTTGATTAGCTTTCTTTACGCAAGGCTGGGGTTCTACCATTTGAGCCATACTTCTACTTCTGCCTTTTTGCTAGTTAGCTGGAGATAAATGTCTCTCAGATTTGTCTTCCCAGGCTTTGTTCTTAATCCACAGATCTCAGTGTCTTGAGTAGCTAGAATTACAGGTGTGAGCCATCAGCTCATCTGTGTGAACTTTGAAAAGTTTCCTAACCTCTCTGTGCTTCATGTCTATTTTATCAAAGACAAAACCTGAACAATTGAGAAGATGGACTCATTCAGGCTGTTGTAATGGGGATAGCAGTTTCTTCACTGTAACGTTGTATAGAAACAGGTGGACAAGTGTGCATCAGGTGAGCTAACATTAGATGATGGCATTGTTTAGCACATAAAGCTCAACTCTCCAAATAGGAAAGGTTTGCCTTGGGCTGGGAAGGTGGCTCAGTGGTAGAGCACTTGCCTTGTATGCATGAGGCCCTGGGTTCAATTCCTCAGCATCACATAAGCAAAAAGCCGGAAGTGGCATTATGGCTCAAGTGGTAGAGCGCTAGCCTTGAGCTGAAGAGCTGAGGGACAGTGCCCAGGCCCAGAGTTCAGGCCCCATGACCGGACCCAAAAAAAAATAAAAGGAAAAGTTTGCCTCTGACTTACTTTTTGGATATTGGTGGGGTGGGGTGGGAGGTATAATACAAACGGTTCTAATCTTAGCTAATCAACTATGAGACAAAGAACAGACTCTTAGAAGGTGTATGTCTGGACTAGGGATGTATCAGGTATGGAGCACATGGTGAGTATGTTTGAGGCTCTGGGTATGACTCCTAGTACAATAAATAATAATAATAATAATAGCCGGGCACTGGTGGCTCACGCCTATAATCCTAGCTACTCAGGAGTCCGAGATCTGAGGATTGTGGTTCAAAGCCAGCCCAAGCAGGAAAGTCCAGGAGACTCTTATCTCCAATTAACCACTAGAAAACCAGAAGTGGAGCAGTGGCTCAAAATGGTAGATCACTAAACTTGAGTAAAACAGCTTAGTGACAGCACCTAGGCCCTGAGTTCATGCCCCCTGAATTAAAATAATAAAATGTCTGCGTCTGGCTTTGTCCACAGATTCAGGCAAAAAGAAAAAGGTTTACATTTGTCCTCGTGGCAGGAAAACAATAGACTAGGTCATCCGCGAGTCTTCTGGGCTTTGTGAGGAGTGGACAGTGTCGTCCAGGGGTTTCTCAGGATGCAGGCGTGGGGGGGTTGGAAAATAAGAGCCATGGGGAGTTAGTGAGCCATGGCTTTTTTGCAGAAGCATTTTAAGGTTCAGGTAAAGTAGAACATTGTCAATCTGCAAAATTCTGGAGTTATAATCCATCCCATAGATGTGAGGTGAGCATTAAAAACCATGGAAGTGATTTGCTCAGCTGGGTACACATAGAGTTGCCTGTTTAGCAAAACACATATACAATAAAATATGGCAGTGTTTTGATTATATTTATACCAAAAAGTCATCTAAATTTACTTGTTTGTTTGAGACAAAGTGGTTACTGGATCCGTGACTCATGATACCCCCAGGGAGGGAACCTTCAAAACAGAGGTCTCAGGCCCTTGGGTACTTAATTCTTCATATTGTTGTCAAAAAGAATTTGAAGACACTGAGGTAGAAATCAAGAAAGAGTATTAGTAAAGCAAAGTGAAGGGGCTGGGAAGGTGGCTCAGTGGTAAAGTGCTTGCCTTGCATGCATGAGGCCCTGGGTTCCATTCCTCAGCACCACATAAGCAAAAAGAAAAAAGCCGGAAGTGGGGCTGTGGCTCAAGTGGTAGAGCACTAGCCTTGAGCTGAAGAGCTGAGGGACAGTGCCCAGGCCCAGAGTTCAGGCCCCATGACCCACCAAAAAATAAAAAATAAAAAAAGCAAAGTGAAGGAAAGATAGTGTACAACCCGGACATGGTGGGGCACATGTTATAACAGGTGCCACGGTATTGTTGGTTTTGTTGTGTTTTTTTGTTTTGTTTTGTTGGTCCTAGAGCTGTTTTTACTCAAGGCTAGTTCTCTACCACTTGAGCCACAGTTGCACTTTTGGCTCTTCTGGTAGTTAATTGGAGATAAGAGTCCCAAACATGCAAGGGTATTGGTGGCTTATGCCTGTAATCCTAGCTACTCAGGAGGCTGAGATCAAGGATCGTGGTTCAAAGCCAGCCCGGGCAGGAAAGTCCGTGAGACTCTTATCTCCAATAAACTACTAGAAAACTGGAAGTGGCACTATGGCTCAGGCAGTAGAGCACTTGCCTAGAGCTGAAGAGTTGAGGGATAGTACCCAGGCCCAGAGTTCAAGCCCCACAACCAAAAAAAAAAGAGTCCCAGAGACTTTCCTGCTCAGGCAGGCTTTGAACTGCTATCCTCAGATCTCAGCCTCCTGAGTAGATAGGATTACAAGTATGAGCCACCTGTGCCTGGCTGCAATGAGTGCTTTAACATCATGGGTATTTGTGGTGAAGAAAGTTGGTTCAGGGTGCTTGTGGTTCATACCTGTAATCCTAGCTACTGAGAAGGCTGAGATCTGAGGGTCAAAGTTAGAAGCCAGACTGTGCAGAAAAGCCTGTGAGACTCTTATGTCCTATTAACCAACAAAAAACTGTAAATGGAGCTGTTAGATCAAATTGTAGAACAATAATAGTCTTGAGTGAAAAAGCCATGCTTGAGCACAAGGCTCTCTGTTCAAGCTCCAGTACCAGCACCAAAATGGGGGGTTAAGGGGGAGAGGAAAATAGGTTGGGGGTTGGCTCAAATTTACTCTAGAATAAGTGTTTATCAGTTGGGCTCAGACCTAAAGTTTAGCCTTGGGTCTCTAATATAATTGGGATTTTCTCCCCCAAATTTGAGTCATTGATGCCTGGACTTCTCTCTAGACAAAGATGGATTCTGTCACTATCACTGCTCAAGACAAGTGTCCATCCCAGAAGTAAGTATTTCTTTTAGCAGACACTTTTTATGCCCAAAGAAGTCCTTCCCCAGAATGTGTCTCTTTTCTTTTCTTTTGTTCATCGTGGTGCTTTAACTCTGGGCCTGGGTGCTGTCAAGGCTAGCGCTCCACCACATTAAGCCACAGGGCCACTTCCAGTTTCCTGGTGGTTTATTGGAGATAAAGAGCCTCATGGGCCTGGCGCTGGAGGCTCATGCCTGTAATTCTAGCTACTCAAGAGGCAGAGATCTGAGGATCACAGTGCAAAGCCAGCCCAAGCAGGAATATCCATGAGACTCATCTCCATTTAACCACCAGAAAACTGGAAGTGGTGCTGTGGCTCCCTTGAGCTGAAGAGATGAGGGACAGCGCTCAGGCCCAGAGTTCAAGCCCCACGACCGACCAAAAAAAAAAAAAAGAGAGAGAGAGAGAGAGAGTCTCATGGACTTTCCTGCTCACGCTTTGAACTGAGATCCTCAGATCCTCAGCCTCCTGAATAGCTAGTATTACAGGTGTGAGCCACTGGCACCCGGTTATGTGTCTCTTTTCTTTACTCAATCTTAGAGCATGCTAACCAGCTGGACATTCAAGGAAGAGCAATGGATATGTTCTATTTATTTTTTCTTTTTACTAAATATGGAAGTTTTATGAGAGAATGCAAGACTTAAGACAAAAATAGTGCTTTTGTGCCTTAAAGCTATTCAGTAATACAGCATTTGTCTTTGAATTTCTGGCTGCTGTTTCCAAGGACTCATTCTCCCAGATCTATCCAGCCTCAGGGTCTTGGTATGTAGCCTAGTCAGGCCTTAAACTGGCAATCCTCCTGCCTCAGCCTCCTGAGTGCTGTGTAAACAGTGGCTTCAGTGTTTGGCACGTGCAGCTGAAATTTAAATTTAACTGGGTTTCCTGTATTTTATCTGTCATTCTATGGCACATAGTTGTACTGACAGTGTTACTAATATTATGCCCAGAAAAATTAATTTCAAAGCATATTTCCTAGACAGGATGAGGTTTTTCTGTCTGTTAAACACAGCCTTCCTTTGAAGACAATCCCAGTTGCCATAAACACTAGCAGGGGACTGGGTGCCGGTGGCTCACGCCTGTAATGCTAGCTACAGGAGGCTGAGATCTGAGGATCGCGGCTCAAAGCCAGCCCGGGCAGACAGATCCATGAGGCTCTTCTCTCCAATGAACTAGTAAAAGGCTGAAGGGAAGGTGTGACTTACATGGTACAGTGCCAGCCTTGTGCGTAAAAAGACAAGGAAAAGCCCTGAATTCCAGCCTTCATGCTGGAACAATGAGAGAGCACCAGCAGGGAGGGGAGAAGAGTTTTTTGTTTGTGGTCTTTTGAGTTTGTTTTTTTTTGGTCAGTCGTGGGGCCTGACCTCAGCTCTTCACTCAAGGCTGGCGCTCTACCACCACAGCCACAGCACCACTTCCCGCTCTGTCTGCCTATGTGGTGTTGAGGAATGGAACCCAGGGCCTCATGCATGCAAGGTAAGCGCTCTACCACTGAGCCTCCTTCCCAGCCCAGGAGAAGAGTTTTCTCGCCGCCTCTCCTATCCCCAGGAGGACTGGGGCCACTAGCAGGTGACCAGAATGCTGTTTAATTGCAGTTCAAAGGCACAATTAAAGTTCAAAGAGCGGGAAGATCTGCGCTCTGGTTTAAAAAAAGAATTCCAATTTCACATGGAAAAAAACACCAAGTTCCTCTAATATCCCTGTAAACGGCTGTCGTGGGGGGCAACCTTGGTTCCGAACTTTAAGGAAGATCTGGGGCGTCATTTGGGGTTCTGCGATGGTCCCGGGTCCTCGTTGCAAACATCAGAACCAGGAGCACGAGTGCCACGCGGCAGCCCTCGAGGTCGGAGGCGGGCAGCGGCCTGGCGGGAGGGTGGAGCCTCCCGGCCCCGCCCAGGGGCGGGCTCTGCGACTGGAGCGACGTGTGCGGGAACGAATGAAGGATTAGGAAGTCAGGACGAGCGGATCCAGACTCGCCTACGCGACGTCTGCGGAAAGGAATGGTGCACAGACTCGGGGAGGTCCAGCGGCAAGCCCGCACACGGACGCCGGCGGGGAAGCCTCACTTCCGCCACTAGGGCCCGGCCGCCCTTCCTCCCAGGATGCTCCGCGCCGGCCGCGCCGCGCGCTATTGGCTGCGCCGCCCCACGTGACCACGGATGGCGGCAGCGGCGGTTGCCCCGGTGACGAGGAGAGAGGCGGCATCCCGGCGGGGTGAGCGCGACGTCCGCGGCTGAGCCGAGCAGGTAAGCGCTCACACCGTGGTCCCGGAGCAGGGAGGAGCAGTGGTGAGGCCGACGGCCAGACCTCCGCCCTCGAGGAAGCCATCTTGGGGGCGCCCCCGCTCCGTCCGGGGCTCGTGTCTGGTGAGGGCCGGAGCGCCTCCGGGACGCCGAGGCTGCTTCCCGCTGCGTCCCGCAGGTCGCCCCGACCTTACCGCAGTGGCACCGAGTCGTCCCGCAGAGTAGTGGACGGGAGCCGCTGCGCCCGGGACTTTTAGGCTCCCCCCCCTCCCGCCCCGCCCTGCACCAGCAGCCCCACCTCCACCGGCCCCAGGTCAAGCCGGGACGAACGCTGAGGAACTTGCCCTGCGAATTTGTTTACTCTACTGATAGATCCCCTCATCAGGCCCTAAGAGGCCTTAAGTCTCTTCTCACCTAGAAAGTCAGAAGTTGCCACCACCACCGGAAGCGGGTCTGAAAATTGCCCGACTTTCTACGCATTAGAACGCCCTGGGTTTTCAAACTTCAATGTGGGTCCTTTAAAAGGCAGATTTCTAAGCATCACACCACCCTTGGTGCTCGGTAACGTCTGTTTGCTCAGGCATCCCAGGGAGTTCCGAGTTGGGTGGTCTAAATTTTGTATGGTACTGTAAATTCCTGCTTTGTCCCCAGCAGTGGCTACGGGAGCCCCAGTTGCCACATCTGTAGGAGAGTATAAGTGACACCCCTCAGCTTTTAAGAATAAATGTGAAACATCTTGCACGTCGCTTGGCATACAGCAAACCCTCAATAAACCATTGTTTCATAATTGTTCAGGGACAATTTTGTATTTTTTTTTCTTTTTTTTGGGGGGGGAGGGGGATCCGGTTGTGGGGCCTGAACTCTGGGCCTGGGCACTGTTCCTCAGCTCTTCAGCTCAAGGCTAGCACTCTACCACTTGAGCCACAGAACCACTTTCGGCTTTTTTCTTTTTGCTTAATGTGGTGTTGAGGAATCAAACCCAGGGCCTCAGGCATGCAAGGCAAGCGCTCTATCACTGAGCCACCTTCCCAGCCCCAATTTTGTAATTTCTAACAATGTGAGAAGTAATAGATTAGCTAACAGTGGCCAGTACTCACTGACAGTTGATCATAGCCGAATCTTATTCATGCTAGTCATGAAGGACTTCTCCAAAGAAGCGATATTTATTAAACAGACAGGTTAGCCGATTGAAAAAAGGGGAGAAAAAGTGTTTCAGGCAGAGAGAACAGGATGTACCAGAAACCCTTCTTGGCATGGTCACCAGTTGGGTTCCCAACTTCTCTTCAAGTTGCCCACAAACTTCATACTCTTAGCCCATGACCTTGATTCTTGTTTGACAAACCCGGTACTTGATTTGACTTCTAATCCAGACGCTGCTACAGTTGCAAGCTGGAAGAAATTCATTAGCATAAGTGTGATCCACTATGCTATGGGTATGGAGTGACTGTCCATGTCCACCTGGACTGAATGGCGACCAACAAGGCTCAAGTCTGCAGAACAGATGGGAGAGGGTAGGAAGCCGAGCTGTGAAGGTCTTTGAGAGCTGGGACCAAGGAGTCCATCTTCATGTGGAAGGTCCAAAGCAAGAGACAAGGAGGGTCAGTATTCATAGGGTAGATATCAGATTGAAGTGGAGGAGCAGATGGTTGCTATTTCTGTGCTTTGGGAGAGATAAAGCCCCCAAGACAGTGACAGTGAGTCAGAACACCAGGGATGTTAAATTTAATCTTCTGATTAAAATCTTTTGTGTCTGGGTAATTCAAACTACATGCACTGTAAGGTTCCAGACCTATGTATCCTTAGAACTGCAGTGGATCTGATCAGTTCTGTTTTATCTGCATTCCAGATTTGCTCTGGGGGTATGGGCAGCCAGTGGGGAGAGAAGAGCCTGGGAGGGAACTATAGGCGCTACTCCTGTTAGTGCATCTCATGGATAGCTGTTACAAGCAACAAGAATGTATTATCTTGTAGTTCTGGCGGTCAAAGTGTGTTACGGGCAGCCTGTGTGTATAGCCACACACCATGCTTGATTCAGCCTCTAATGGAGGCACTGTAGTGCAGATGCTAATGTTATGGTGTGAGGCTGGTCTGTTCCTAGCCTTTCCTCACTTGTGGAGGCCACCTCTTGCTCCATGACCCTTCCTCCTGTTCAAAGCCTTCAGAGACCAGCTGAGTCTTTCTCATATCCCCCAGCTCTGATCCTGGCCTTCCTACCTTCTTTGTTTGCCTGAGACCCACCTGGATAATCTGGGCTTACTTCTTGATTGAAGGTCACCTGATCAGCTATCTTAGTGCTAGCTGCAACCTTAATTCCCTTGCATGTAACAACCCCATACACTCACAACTTCTGGGATTAGGAAGAGGACGTCTTTGGAGGCCATATTCTTCTCACCATAGCCTCCCTTTCATGATTTCTCAGATGGCTGGAGTGAAGTCTTTGTCTTGTGCTTTTATCTTGTACAGATTTTTTGCTGTGAGAATTACCAGAAGCAGTTCAGGATGGGAGATATTCTGGCCCACGAGTCTGAATTACTTGGACTAGTGAAGGAGGTAAGTATGTTATGGAAAACACGTATCACAGAACATTACATTCTAAAATACTGCAATAAGCTGAACATGGTGATACATGTAGTACTAGCATTTGGAGGCTGAGGCAGGAGGATTTTGAGTTTGAGGCTAGTCTGGATTACACAGAAAGACCCATAAATGAATGAAACAAATTCTTTTTGTATCTTCTAATATTTCTATCATTTCATTAGATCTGTTAATGTATTTCCCTTATAATTTTCTGTTTTATATTTTGTTTATATAACTAAACTGAAATCTTACAGCTACTTTTCTCTTTATTTTATGTTGTACTTACATTGGGGCTTAAATTTAGGGCCTATGTGCTGTCCATTAGCATTTTTGCTTAAGACTGGTGCTCTACCACTTGAGCCACAGCTCTGCTTCCAGCTCTTGTTAGTTGGAGATAAGATTCTCATAGACTTTCCTTCCTGGACCTGCTTTGAACTGTGATCCTCAGATCTGAGCTTGCAAAGTAGCTAGGATTACAGGTGTGAGCCACTGTTGCCTGGCACTTGAATTTTTTAAAAAAAGAAAATTATAGGGATGGCATGTGGTTCAGTGGTACAGTGCTGGCCTACCATATGAAAGGTCTTGGTTCCATCCCCAACTCCACAGAAGAAAGAAAATTATAAAGGCAAGCCATACTCATGGTAAGAGATTCAAGCAAAACAAAACTGTATCAAGAGAATTTTCCCATTTTTCTCCTACAGAGTATTGTTAATGGCTTCACATTTTATTTTTTTCAGCCCTCATCTCTGAATGGTTAAAGTATCCTCACATTTGTAGTTTTTTGGGGGCTATGCCATAATAACACCTTGTTTTTCATTTCCCTTTTGCACATTAACAACAGTGTAGCATGAACAGTCTACCCTGGTCTGCCTGGGTACTGTAGATATTTCACGGCAGGGCTGTATTAGAATTTCTTTTACTTGTTTCCTGTTAATAGGCATCTAAGTTTCCTGCATCCAAAGCTTTTGAGGAGTAAGACCCTCAGTCTATGCGTTGTGGTGCTAAGGAGATGGTTGCCATGTATTGTGTGATTACACTGCACCTTAGCCCCAAAGGAGCAGAAGGAAGTTAAGAGCCTCCTGCCTTGGAAGTGCAGCTTTGGCATTTGTTGGCAAGATGGCAAATACATTTCTAGCACTATCACGGCAGGATGTGCTTCAGGCTCAAGGGAACATTTTCCTGTCTTTTTTTTTTTTTTTGTCAGTCCTGGAGCCTGAACTCTGGGCCTGGGCTCTGTTCCTCAGCTCTTTAGCTCAAGGCTAGTGCTCTACAACTTGAGCCACAGTACCACTTCCAGTTTTCTGGTGGTTAAATGGAGATAAGAGTCTCATGGATAGTCCTGCCTGGGCTGGCTTTGCACTGTGATCCTCAGATCTCAGCCTTTTATTAGCTAGAATTACAGGTGTGAGCCACCGGCACCTGGCACATTTCCATATTTTAATGGCTTAGCAACAGGCTCACTTGTGATCCTTTGTCAAGGGACAACTAACGGGTAAGCTTCAAGCCTTCAGACTGCTGTACACATGATTTCACTATATACATGATATCGTTACCGCTCACATTTTTCTTTCTGAAATAACTTTTCTGAAAATAAACTTTTTCTATGATGCTATCTTTCTTGGCATTTAGAATACCTCTTAATAAATAAATTTTAAGCCGGGCGCTGGTGGCTCACGCCTGTAATCCTAGCTACTCAGGAGGCTGAGATCTGAGGATCGCGGTTCAAAGCCAGCCCGGACAGGAGAGACTGTGAGACTCCTATCTCCCATAAACCACCAGAAAACCAGAAGTGGCGCTGTAGCTCAAGTGGTAGAGCGCTTGCCTTGAGCTGAAGAGCTTAGGGACAGCGCCCAGGCCCAGAGTTCAAGCCCCACGACCGACAAAAAAAAAAAAAAAATTTTTTTAAATTAGATTCCAAACTATTTCCTCTAGTCCCCTTTTGTCTGTTTTTTTTTTTTTTGGTGTGTGTGTGTGTGTGTGTGTGTATGTGTGTGTGTGTTTAAAACTGGTATCAGCCTTATGTTGTCACTTGGCTTTCTTGTTCATTACTGGTACTGTACCATTTGAGATACATCTCCAGTCTGGTGTTTTGCTTGTTAATTAGATCTGTAGTCTCATGGACTTTTCTACCTAGGCTGGCTTTGAACAGTTACCCTCCAAGTGTCATCCTCCTTAGTAGCTGGTATTAAAGGCGTGAACCACCTACACTTGGCTTCATTTGTCTTTTTAATTATAGGCACTGTGACAGGTGGTTTGACTTGAGTTTCTCTAGTGGTTTAATGGTTAGTGATAATGAGTACCTTTAAGTGTCTCTGTTGGTCTTTCATAGGTCTCTATTAGAGAAATACCTTTGGAGAAGTACCTTTGCCCGTTTATTGACTGTATTATTTTATTTTTTGATTTTTATTGTTGTTTAATTATGTTTTCTTTTATAGTATTTAGATTTTGCTGAATTTGAGGACACCTTGAAGACCTTTTCAAAGGAATGCAAAATGAAAGGAAAGCCACTATGTAAAACAGCAGGTGGATCTTTAAAGGACTCCAAGGCCCTTATGATTCAGGTTTTTGTTTATTTTCTTTCTGTGGACAGTCAAGGTGTTGCCATTGCAGATGGCATGCCATGGCATCATTTCCGGGGACCTGCTCAGAGTTCCTTTAGACTGTGCCAGTGTTTATGGGTGACTTGAAAGGTATCATCTTTAAATCTTCGCACCCTACCTTGGAGAAATGTGTGACTACATAAGAGCTATCACATTTTTGGAGGAGAAGAAAAAAAGGAAGCCATGCCATGTTTAGAAACTGAGACCACTATGGTCCTCACTCTGAGAGGTTTGGGATTATTAATTCTAGGTAGTGGGATGGAACAACAGACAGGCAAAACCAAGCCAGACCAAGTCCCTCAGAGTGCTTGCATTCATTTGGCAGGTGGGAGGGGCTAGGAGCAAATAAGACAGCATCCCTGCCAGAGGAAGGGCCCTAAGTCCTCAGTTCAGCCATCTTTGGATGCCAGCAGCCCATTTGCAAGATTCTGAGCAGGTGATGAGTTTAGGGCATGACATTTCCCCAGATGGTAAGCGTCTTCTTTGAGAGATTCTGTTACTTCAGCACACTCATTTCTGTGTGTCTTACTTCTGGAAGTGGACACTTGGTTTGGAATCCAAGCCTCAAGGCTGAGGAGTTGGAGTTCAGGCTACTCCTTGGCCATCTTCTCTTAGTCCCTGACTGCCCCTTGACCAGGACTGGGTGCTGTGGAGAAGGCCGTCTCCGTTCCCATGAGCCGTGATCAGTCTCCCTAAGTTGTTCTCAGTGGATGCACGTGTCTCACTTCTCTGGCCTCTGATTTCTGTCTTCTGGCTGATTCCAGCCATTTCAGAGACCTGAGTTTTCGTCTGCTCCTAGTGTGTCCAGATTTGGTATGGAAAATGCTGGAAAATGGGGAGCAGTCACAGTAATCTCAGCGATCTCAGCCTAAGGAGCTGAGGCGCTTGAGCCTTTTCGATTCTCCTCTGGAAAGGAGTGTGTGTGTCTGGTGGTGGGTGGCAAGAATTGTGGGTGTTGGTCCTCTACGATGGACTCAGTCTGATGTCTTCTCCATAGAAGGATCTCCTGGCTGCATTTGACAATGGAGACCAGAAGGTGTTCTTTGATTTGTGGGAGGAGCACGTCCCTAGCACCATCCGAGAGAACGACTCCCTTGCGCAGAAGCTGGAGTTCTATGTTCACATCCACTTCGCTATCTTTCTCCTCAAGCACTCAGTGGGGAGGCCGGTAGGTGGACTTTGGGGGCGGCTGTGTCCTCTTCCCAGGAGCGTTGCTCAGGTTCTGTGACGTGTTAGCATACTGCTTTCAGGATGTAGGCATGCTGTGTCCTGAGGAGTGGTTTTGCTCTTATTCCTGGCTCTTAATTTTCTTATCTATGGGGCAGTTTAATCATTTCCTAATTCAAAGATATATTAATTTTATGTACATTTCTTGCACCAAAAAATTGGAAACTTTGTGTATATATTATATATATGTATAAAACATAAAGCATACACATATAGGTGTGCATAGGACTGAGAGAACACTAGATTACTTACTGCACATAAATGAAAGGTAAGTAGAGGAAAATTATATGGTATTTGGGAGAGTCTAGGGTTGAACAGTGCTTCTTCAGCCTTTTACCAGGGAGAGCTGGCGTGAGGTGAGAGGCAAGGTGAGGGGGCCGGGAGAGCTGGCATTGGTCACATGTTCCTGTGCAAGCTGATTGAAATGTCAGGGGCTCCTGAAGGTAGCTACCTAAGCTGTGGCTGTGCCTCAGAATCTGACCAACAAAGGGAAAAGTCAGTTATGAGAGATTTTACTTTCTGTTTTTTCTTTGTGCTAGTCCTGGGGCTTGCACTCGGGGCCTGGGCTCTGTCCCTGAGCTTTTTTTTTTTTTTTGTCTGGGGCTTGAACTCTGGGCTTGGGTGCTGTCCCTGTACCTTCAGCTTAAGGCAAGCGCCCTACCACTTAAGCCACAGCTTTAGTTCTGGCTTTTTTTCTTTTTCTTTTTCTTTTTTTTTTTGGTGCTTAAATGGAGATGAGAGTCTCACAACATTTCCTGCCAAAGCTTGCTTTAGATCTCATCTTCCTGAGTAGCTAGGCTTACAAGCATGACTCACGATTGCTGGCCATTTTTTGTTTTATTTCTGTTTTGAGGTAAGGTAAAACTCAAGTAAGGTTAAAAACTCACTGTTTAGCCGGGTGCTGGTGCCTCATGCCTGTAATCCTAGCTACTCAGGAGGCTGAGATCTGAGGATCATGGTTCAAAGCCAGCCTGGACAGGAAAGGCTGTGAACTCTTACCTCTAATTAACCACCAGACAACCAGAAGTGGCACTGTGGCTCAAGCAATAGAGCACTTGCCTTGAGCCAAAAAGCTCAGGGGCAGCGCCCAGGCCCAGATTTCAAGCCCCACGACTGACCAGAAAACAAAAAAACACCCTCATTGTTTGGTGCAGTGATCAGAAGAGGGCCTCAGAACCTCATGGATGAAGAGGTGTGCAGGTGTGAGGGAGGCTGGGAGGGCTGGCCCACATGGGCCTGGTGGGAGCCTAGCGCCTTGCTGTCCTCACTCTGCCCAGGAGAGAGGAGCCTGAGGTGGGAGCTGACTTGCACTGGCTCCCATGCAGTCATGGTGCTCCTGCCAGTGGCTCATTAATGTGTAAGTGTTAGGGATGATAGACACACTGAGTACAGTGCTCCTGCCAGGCCACATGCAGCACGGCCAGCAACGTGGCGAGGACCTGCAGAGCCTCATGGGGTAGATGGGGTGGGTGACTGAGCCCTCACCCTGAGCCTCAACCAAATGCCTGCCTTCCTCTAGGACAAGCAGGAGCTGGATGAGAGGATTTCTTACTTCAAAACCTTCCTAGAGACGAAAGGGGCCGCACTGAGCCAGACTACTGAGTTTCTTCCGTACTACGCCCTCCCCTTTGTGCCCAACCCAATGGTGCACCCCTCATTTAAAGAACTCTTCCAGGTAGGTGTTGATCTTTGACTCTATGTTAGTGTCTGGACAGCATTGTGGCCTGACTGTACATGCACTGGTAGTTTATGAAAAATGCCTTAAAAAAATAAAATTTGCCCGCAATTTTTTTTTTTTTTTTTGTAGCCCAAGTCTACTTGGTCATTCTCTTATTGGGTAGTGTTTGCATTAGTTTTTGATTGCCTTTTACATAGCTGTGGTTTGTGTTCTTTTTTTTTTTTTTT
>NW_012267217.1:62193216-62201762 GCF_000151885.1 Dipodomys ordii
CACTGTGGCTCAAGTGGTAGAGCGCTAGCCTTGAGCTGAAGAGCTGAGGGACAGCACCCAGGCCCAGAGTTCAGGCCCCACGACCGGACCCCCCCCCAAAAAAAAAGAAGGATAACCTTCATTGTCGCCAAGTCTCTTAGTTGCTGTTATTGCTTTTTCAGACTGTCCGTTCTATCGTGTAATAAGAAAAGGAAATTATAAAAACTGTGATGGGTTCTTTTATGCAGAAATAGTTATGCATCCTGCATTTTTATATATTTATTTTTTGTCGTGGGGCTTGAACTTAGGGCTTGGGTACTGTCCCTAAGCTTTTTTGCTCAAGGCTAGTGCTCTACCACTGAACCATAGCTGTGTTTGTTTGGGTTTTTGTTTTTTCTGGTGGTTAACTGGCTTTGAACCATGATCCTCATATCTCAGCCTTCTGAATAGCTAGGATTACAGGCATGAGCCACCAGCAACCAGCTTTATAATTGATTGTTTTTTTGGAAAACTTCTGAATGAGGACTGATGTGGCGCAAGGACTAAGTAAAGTTTAACTAGTGAAGAGTTGAAGACACTGAAGGGATCCTTGCATGCACTGCTCTGCAGAGGAGAGGAGGCCACAGGGAAGGCATGGGAGGTGAGCTGTGGGCCTCCCCGGCCACAGAAATCCATTGTCATTCTTCATGCATTGAGTTTCAAATGCAAGTTTGAATGATGGAAAGGACCAGCCACTCACCTGCTTTAGAATCTGTGTTCTACAGGGAAGAAACAGTATGAGTTTTTCCCAGACTGTGCAGCAGAGCCAGGCCTGCACTGCTAGCTCTTCCCACTTCCTCTGTGGGATCAGTGCCCATCAGACATGAGACACATTCATCTCAAAGCTAAAAGCACAGAAGAAATCAGAACAGTTGAGGAAAAAAATGGGAGATTCATGCCAGAGAGACTATACTTTAGAACTGTCCCCATCATTAGCAATTTCCTCACAGAAGCAATTAATTTGAAAAGATGTATTTATTGATTAAACAAAATGCTTAGGGGCTGGGAAGGTGGCTCAGTGGTAGAGCGCTTGCCTTGAATGCCTGAGGCCCTGGGTTTGATTCCTCAGCTCCACATAAGCAAAAAAAAAAAAAAGCCAGAAGTGGCGCTGTGGCTCAAGTGGTAGAGTGCTGGCCTTGAGCTGAAGAGCTGAGGGACAGCACCCAGGCCCAGAGTTCAGGCCCCACGACCGGACCCCCCGCCCCCCCCAAAAAAATAAAAAAGAAAGATCATCATTTTCCTCACTTCTTTAGTTATTTCTGTCATTTTTTCCTTCTTTATGAACATTATTATTTATTTTCAAGGGATAAATCAAACTAAAACTATCATAAAGATATCATAATCCACAAGGTATTTGTGACAGGAAACAGTATCTGTCCTTTCTTCCTGTCTAGATAGAACTCTGTGGACACAGCTCCCTTTCTATGGGGTCTTTTGGTAACGTAGCAATAACTGTGTTATGTCTGCCAGTGCTGCACATGCCTAAACTATACTGAGGTATTTTGGCACTCAGCCTAATAGGGTGACTTGTCATGCTTGTTTAAATCCATGAAATAGTCAAATCATGTGCAAGTGTCTTTCCCCCTGCAGTGGGCACTTGAATCTAGAAATGGGTTCATTCAGTAAATGAATTGATCATCTGTCCTGAAACCTGTCTCCATGTCTCACAACCCAACATGCTATCTTGCTTTGTTGTCAGCCAGTGGCAGGGCTGTTTCTCTACCAGCTGTGCCTGGACAATGATGATGTTTAGAGAGTTTGTGTTTTCATTCATTCATTCTTTTTCCTTCAGGATTCTTGGACACCAGAGTTAAAGATGAAGCTGGAAAAGTTTCTATCTTTAATTTTTAAAGCCAGTAACACACCAAAGCTTCTAACCATCTATGTATCCTTTCAAGGCACTTGGAGCCCCCCTGGTGTTGGGCAGCGCACTGGTCAGGGCGGCTCCTGGCCAGGTCATTGCTCTTGTGCTTACGAGGGGGATGGATGGCTAAGAGGGGTGGCTTCTGTGCTGCTGGCTGTCTGAGATGTGGCCAGGGTCTTATTTTCATGCCACAGGCCTGGAAGCTGTCTTCTTAGAAAAGAACTTGGGAGAATTTTCCCTTTGCAGAAGATCAGTCAATCAGTTTGGAGATTAGGGGCCATGGTATATGGATTTAATTTCCCATTCAAATAAAGATTTTCCTCCCTTTTTTTCTTTTTTAGTGCTGGGGATCAACTTCCTCTTCCCTCAAATAGAAAAAAATAAAGACAAAAACTTCTCTTAGCAGTAATTGTATAGTTCTGAATATACTGAGAAATCACTGAACTGTATACCATTTTTGTTTTTGTTTTTAAATGCCACACCTGGGGCTCGAACTCAGGGTCTGGGCTCTATCTCTGAACTTTTTTGCTTCTGGCTACTCCTTGAGCCACAGCTCCACTTCTGGCTCTTTGGTGTTTAATTGGAGTTAAGAGTCTTATAGACTTTCCTGGCTGGCCTGGCTTTGAACTGTGATCCTTAGATCTCAGCTTCCTGAGTAGCTAGGATTACTAGCCTGAACTCCCTTCACCCAACCTATATACCATTTAGAAAAATCTACAAATAGTTGTACAAGGGGGTTGCAAATTAATGTAACTATTTATGTGCCTATTGCATTTGATCAGAGTTGTTCCTTCCAGCATCCCCCTCCCCCACCCCCTCCACCAGTGAGCTGCATATTCTTTTTTTTTTTTTTTTGTCAGTCATGGGGCTTGAACCCTGGGTGCTGTCCTTGAGCTCTCCAGCTCAAGGCAAGTACTCTCTCTACCACTTGGGCCACAGCATGGCTTTTGGATTTCTGATGGTTTATTGGAGATCAGCATCTCATGGACATTCCTGCCCAGGCTAGCTTTGATCCGCATTCCTCAGATCTCAGCCTCCTCAATAGCTAGGATTATAGGCATTAGCTACCGGCACCCAGCCTCTTTAGGTAAATCATGCAGCATGTCAATAAAGCTGTTCCCAGAAAATTAAGAATAGGGCTGGGAATGTGAATGTGGCTTAGTGATAGACTGCTTGCCTAGCATGCATGAAGTCCTGGGTTTGATTCATCAGTACCACATAAGCAGAAAAATCTAGAAGTGGAGCTGTGGCTCAAGTAGGAGAGTTCTAGTCTTGAGCCAAAGAAACTCAGGGACAGTGCTCAGGCCCTGAGTTCAAGCCCCAGGACTGGGAAAAGAAAAGAAAATTAAGAATAGTTCAGATGGGCTCTAGACTCAGGTGTCTAGACTCACGGGAGCTGAGGTTTGAAGCCATGCACCTGGCTCCAGGGGTTGCAGCCTGAGCCATGGTCCTCGTTCAGCCTAAGTGTCCTTGGGACAAAGCTTGAGGATTGATTACCATGTTGGTGGGGATGAGTTCAGATTAGCATAGTTAGAGTATTTGGTGGCAGTGGGAGGCCTTTAGAAGAGGCTGTGGGTATAGTGAAGGCCAATGCACACGGGTCACTGAGGTGGAGAAGGAGGGATATGACCGGGTTCTGAGGCAATCCCTGTCCTGGCTGTCGCAGCAATGTGGGAACTGTCCTGAGCAGCCTCCCTTTATCAGGCTGCAGGGCCTTCTCTTACTAGCCACACCATGTCTGGTATCCTGAACACCTGTTTTTCTGAACTTCTTTCTCATCCCAGAAAGAAAATGGACAAAATAACAAAGGTAAGTCATTTTGAAAGAACAACTTTGCCATTTCAGGCTTTCAGCTGTGAGAAGGGACAGAGAATTTTTGCACTTGGCAAATGAAGACTTTAGTGAGTCTGTGTATCACTTGTAGTTCATGGCTGTAATCCTAAAATTTGTGAGAAGCTGAGATCTGGAGGATCATGGTTTGCAACCAGTCCCTGCAGAGAAGATCATAGCATAGCTGGGCACAGTGGCCTTTTTATCCTTTGCTATGTGGAAGGCTGAGATTGGATGGATCATAGTTCTAGGCAGAAAAGTCCATGAGATTTCATCTTAATAGAAGGAAGCTGGACACAGTGGTGCATGCTTGCCATCCCAGCAATAACTGGAGCCCAAAATAGGTGGATTGAAGTTTAGGTTAGTACACCCCCCTCCTGCCCCCCATATCAAAAATAACCAGTGAAACCTGGTGCTGGAGCCTCAGGTCTGTAATCTTGTCTACTTAGGGCTGAGATCCAGATGATCATGATTTGAAGCCAGGCTGCACGGTAAACTCCATGAGACACTATTAGCAAAATAATTAGCAAAAATCTGGCTGGAGGTAAGGCTTAAGTGGTAAAGTGCCACTAAGCAATGAGTTCAGACCTCAGTACCAGCAAAACCAACCAACCAAACAGTGAAAACCAGGCTTGAAAGCATGGCTCCATGGCAAGTATACCTACCCAGAAAGTGATTTCAAACCCAGAATGACAAAAAAAAAAAAAAGCCCCAAATATTTACAGAATTTTGCAGTCATGTTATCTGCAGAGCCAGTGGTCCACTTTATAGGATAACTAGCAGATAACTGAGGTGTGGAGCAGGTGGAGTTTCTGAGTAATGGCCCTCTTGCCATGACTACTGCCACTCAGTGTCATGACCCAGGCAGCGAGGGTCCATTCTATACATTCTACCTCCATTCTATACATTCAAGTAAGAATTCCAGTTTGGAGGTTGTATTAAATGATGTTTTGCCATGGGCAATGGATTTTGCCAGAACTGCCCACTTTTTAGTAAGAGAATAGGAGAAAAACTAATGACTGCCTACTTGTGCCCTCATTTGGGGCACTTTGCTTCTGGTCTGTCCTTGTTAGTACATTTTGGAAACTGCTTTATTATGTTGGAAGGAGTATATGGTGTGCTTCATGATTTCATTTAAAAATTTTTCATTACTGAAGATTGAACTCCTATCTCCAGCTTGCTGGGCAAGTGCTCTAAACGGCTCAAGCCACGCCCATGTCCTTGTGCTTTATATCCTTTTTCTGATAGGATCTCACACTAAATTTTCCTGTGTTTGCCTCAAACCTCAATCCTCATTCTGTTGCATCCTGATAGCTGGGATTATGGGGTGTACCACCTGCTCGTTCTTCTTGCTTTTCATAAGTAAAAGCAAGAAGGACTAAAGTCACAGTCCTCAACTCTTACCAATAGTGAAATATTTGGTCTGTGAAATGCCACATTTGTCCTTTCTAAAGAATACTGTCAAAGATGATTTCAAAATTGTCTGCGATTGTGTGTGTGGGGGGGGGTCCTTTTTTTTTGTGCCGCTTTTTAGAAAGGTAAACTTTGTGTGCCAGTGTGCTAGTCGTAGTGCTTGAACTCAGGGCCTGGTCTCTGTCCCTGAGCTGGTTTTGCTCAAAGCTAGTTCTCTACCACTTGAGCCACAGTTCCACCTCCAGCTTTTCTGGAAGTAGTTTAGTAGAGATAAGAGTCTCATGGACTTTACTGCCTGGGCTGTCTTCAAAGCATAATTCTTAGATCTCAGCCTCCTAAGTAGCTAGGATTGCAGGGATAACCCACCAGCACTCAGTGGAATTTTATTTTTTTTTAAGAATTAGTAACTTATGGGCTGGGAAGGTGGCTCAGTGGTAGAGCGCTTGCCTTGCATGCATGAGGCCCTGGGTTCCATTCCTCAGCACCACATAAGCAAAAAGAAAAAAAAGCCGGAAGTGGTGCTGTGGCTCAAGTGGTAGAGTGCTAGCCTTGAGCTGAAGAGCTGAGGGACAGCGCCCAGGCCCAGAGTTTCAGGCCCCACGACCGGACCCAAAAAAAGAAGAATTAGTAACTTATTTAACTCTTCACTTACCAGGAATTGACAAATGAATAATAGTTTAGATTTGTCACTAAGGAGAGAGTTGGTTGGTAATGTCAGAAAAAAAGGCTTGGATATTTGTTTTTGCTCTTGGTGGCCTCATGCATTAGTCATCTGTGCATCACCATGATGAAATACCTGAGGCAGTTACTTTATAAAGCAAAGACTTATTTAGCTCACGGTTCTGGAGGTTCCAGTCCCATTGGTAGTGTCGGTGCTTTGGCCCTCTGTGAGGCCTCTGGTGGTGGTGATGGGAAGCACATGGTGGAGTGAACTGTGTACTATCATGGTCCAGGAAACCCTGGAGAGATGGGCTGCACATTCTGGAGCTAACTCCATTTAGCTCTACCCTTGTGACAAAGGTTTTAACATATGAATTTTTGGGGGCCATCGTCCTAATCATAGTGTTTTGGCCCCAACGTGTAGACAGCAGGTGTGGATTTGCCCTTCCTCTGATCGGTGGTTTGGCTGCAGCGTCCAGGGCTACTGCAACCTTCCAGGTGCTTCCAGGTGCTTTTTCCCAGGCCTGGCCGGAGTGGTTCTCTGCTTTAACTAATTGACCACAGAACCTTCCCTCATCTTGGATTCTTACTTTGCTCAGTACCCTTTATTTCCTTTAAAATTAAGAACTGCCCTGCAGATAGAGATTGTCCTAGAAAACTTCAGTGCCAAAACAGAGGAAGACACAGATCTGGCTCCTGTGAGCTGTGAGCTGAGTATAGAAAGAAATAGCAGTTTTGTATCTTAGCCATAGAAGAACTAAACAGAATTGTCTGGGACTCCATCAAGGGAAGTGACCTTGTTAGGAAAGCCATTGATGATTCGGTTGACCTACACACAGGAAGAGGTCATGTAGTGGCCACAGGCACTTCGTAAGTTCACATGGTATGACACAGGAAAGTATTCAAAACCCAGAGTGCCACGTTCATTGTTACAGTGGATAACTGTCTGATCCATGTGGAACCTTGGGGGTTGGCTGCTGTTGCTTGGGTTTGCTGCTGCTGTTCTCACCTGAACTCTCGTCGTAACCCTCCTAGAAATACTGCAGCAGCTGCACCAGCAGCTGGTAGAAGCCGAGCGCCGGTCCATGACGTACCTGAAGCGGTACAATAAGATTCAAGCCGATTACCACAACCTCATCGGAGTCACAGCTGAGCTGGTGGACTCGCTGGAAGCCACGGTTAGTGGCAAGATGGTAAGGAACACCCCAGCTGTGTATGTTTCTGTTGGAGAAAAGAAGCGCTGGGGGCCTGTGGATGTGGCTCGCTAGCCCCTGTTTCACAAAGCCAGTGTGCACAGAACCGCCATACGGACAGCTCGTGCCCTCACTGGGCTGCTTGTGGTACTTTATCCACAAGCCTCACTCATCATCTACTATGTCTTTGTCTTTGTATTACTGCCAGCTGGGAAATTATCTGGCAACAAGAAAAACCATTGCATAGCTGGGTACTGGTGGATCATGCTTGTAATCCTAGCTACTCAGGAGGCTGAGATCTGAGGATTATGGTTTGAAGCCAACCCAGGCAGAAAAGCTTGTGAGACTTTTACCGCCACTTAGCCAGCAAAAGGCCAGAAGTGGAGGTGTGGTTTAAGGGGTAGAGTGACAGCTTTGAACAAAAAAATCCAAATGGGAGTATAAGGTCCTTAGGTGAAGCCCTACTTAGTTAAGGCCCCCAAAAGACAACAAGTTGTAGTGAACATTTTGTGTATGTCACATACCTGTGAATGCACCCCGAAAGTCAGGTATGGACACCACAATTTTGATAAATGTTACTAACTTACTTTCCTAAACATTTAATGTGTACCAGAATGCCCATTTTCTCCACACAGCTGGCACCTCTGACCAGACTTTGAAGCTGGGTGTGAGGGCGCGCATGAGGTCTGAGGTGAGGCTGGAGGGCTGTGACTTTATGCCAGAGAGAGGGACAGGAGGCATGAAGGAGAATGCCACGATGGAGGCCTTGACGGAGACAGTCATCAAGCAGCGGACAGGGCTACTGCGAGGGCTCTCATTCATTCAACAGGCGTTTCCAGCCTCCCGTTTTATAGCAGGCGAGCCTGTGGCTCCCTTCCCCTCGCTGTGACCCGGGCAGATGGGCAGCGGGGTCTCAGCAGGTCAGGAATGCAAGTGCAAACCTGACAGGACCCATTTAGGCCTTCAGATTTGAAGCCTGAGGCTCTTTCCATCACGTGATGGCTACCCAGGGCCTTTACTTCCTCAACTTACAGAAGTGGTTTAAAATATGTTTATGTCACCAGAATAAAATACAGTGGCAACAGGGGTTATATACTATGGGGGAAGAACATACCAAAGAAACAAAAAAATCACATAGTACATTAAAAACAGGGACAAAGGAAAAAATCTCTTGTGTTTCTATCTTGGGGTTCATGATTCCAGTGCCCTGCATCTTATATATACATTTTTCTAAGTTGGGGAGGGGAAGGAAAATAACAAAATTCTGAAACAAGGACACAGGTTGATCCATTGTAACAATGAGACATATAAGACACTATGTTGAAAACGAACTTTACAGCTGGGCGCCAGTGGCTCACACCTGTAATCCTAGCTACTCAGGAGGCTGAGATCTGAGGATCATTGTTCAAAGCCAGCCCGGGCAGGAAAGTCTGTGAGACTCTTATCTCCATTAAAAACCACTAAAAAATCGGAAGTGGTGCTGTGGCTCAAGCAGTAGAGTACTCGCCTTGAGCTGAAGAGCTGAGGGACAGCGCCCAAGCCCAGAGTTCAAGCCCCATGACTGACCA
>NW_012267217.1:62202082-62204384 GCF_000151885.1 Dipodomys ordii
AAAACCAGAAGTGGCACTGTGGCTCAAGTGGTAGAGCACTCGCCTTGAGCTGAAGAGCTGAGGGACAGCGCCCAGGCCCAGAGTTCAAGCCCCACGGCCGACAAAAAAAAAAAGAAAACTTCGGCGGGGGGCGGGGGTGAGTTGGGGCAGTGGGAGGGAAGGGATGGTAGGGGAAAAACAAAGGAAGAAGTAACAATGCTTGATAGGAAATGTACTCATTATCTTACCCTTGTAACTATAACCCCTCTGTACAGTATCTTTACGGTAAAAAAACATTTAAAAAAGGGGTTTTTTTTTTGGTTAATGACTGGCTTTATTTCTGTGTCCCTTCTCATTTTGTGAAAATGTTGAGCCAAGGTCAGAATTTAGAAACATGTTGTGTTATTTAGATATAAAAATAATATACATGGTATAGTTTCATTTACTAGATTTTAAGACATGCAAACATAAATTATGGATATATTCATATCTAGTAGACACATTAAGTATGTAAGAAAAACCATACATTCTAAAACACTGAAAACAATCATAGGCTCTGACACTAACAACACATACTTTGTTAAACAGAAAAGGGGAAAGAAAGCCAGGCACCAGTGGCTCATGCCTGTAATCTTAGTTACTCAGGAGGCTGAGATCTGAGGATTGCAGTTCAAAGCCAGCCTAGGCAGGAAAGTCGGTGAGACTCTTATCTCCAATTAACTACCAGAAAACTGGAAGTGGTGCTGTGGCTCAAAGTGGTAGAGCACTAGTCTGAGCAAAAGGGGCTCAGGGACAGCACCCAGGTCCTGGGTTCAAGCCTATGACCATTAAAAAGGGATGGGGGAGAGGAACCACTAGTGACTATACACACACACACATGTTTTTGTTATATCACCCTCTATTCCTTTTTTATATAAATTTTTTATTGTAAAGATACTGTACAGAGGGGTTACAGTTGCATGAGTTATGGTAATGAGTACATTTCCTCCTCTCTCATACATAACTAAAAAAAAAAGTTTATGTCCTGACATAAAATAGGGTGTGTTGTCTGAGGAGTGATGGCCTGTAATCACACCTGTCCTAGGAAGAGTTTTCATCTGTCAGGTCAGTGTAGTAATTCCCACGAGCTCTGAGGCCAAAGCCAAATGATGTCCAGCTCAGTCATCTCCTGACCACCCTGTGCAGCAGGGAGGAGCCGCCAGCAGGCCTCGGAGCTGGCTCGGGAGCAGGTGCATATGCTTCACGGTGTCCTCCGTCCCCCTGCAGATCACCCCCGAGTACCTGCAGAGTGTCTGTGTCCGCCTCTTCAGCAACCAGATGCGGCAGAGCCTGGCTCACAGCGTGGACTTCACCAGGCCTGGGACGGTAAGGCTCTGCTTGAACCGGGGGACTCCGGTCTGTTCCCCCAAGTTTAAAGTGCATGGAACTAAGGAAAGTGAAATTGCAAGAGAAAATCACATTAGAGGCTGTTTTTCAGCTGGGTATGCAGGTGTAGAAAATCAAAGGAGAGAAGGCTGTGTGAGGAGGGCACTGTCCCTGAGCTTCTTTTTGCTCAAGACTAGCACTCTAACACTTGAGCCACAGCACCACATCTTTTTATGTGTTTCTGTTTATGTGGTACTGAGGAATTAAACCTAGGGCTTCATGCATGCTAGGTAAGCACTTTATCATTAATCCACATTCCCAGCCCAAAGGTTACTCCCCCCCACAGTTGTAGGGCCTGAACTCTGAGCCTGGGCACTGTCCCTCAGCTCTTCAGCTCAAGGCTAGCGTTCTACTACTAATGCCACAGCACCACTTCCAGCTTTTTCTGCTTAATGTGGTGCTGAAGAATCAAACCCAGAGCTTCAGGCATGTGAGCCACCTTACCAACCCCCAAAGGTTACTTTGGGTTTTTTTTGTCACTCATGGAGCTTGAACTCTGGGCCTGGGCGCTGTCCCTCAGCTCTTCAGCTCAAGGCAAGCACTCTACCACTTGAGCCACAGTGCCACTTCTGGTTTTTCTAGTAGTTAATTGGAGATAAGAGTCTCAAGGACTTAACTGCCCAGGCTGGCTTTGAACTGCAATCATCAGATCTCAGTCTCCTGAGTAGCTAGGGTTATAGGTGTGAGCCACCAGCACCCAGCCCAAAGATTACTTTCTAATGGGTACAAAAATTACATATGTTGGGCTGGGAAGGTGGTTCAGTGGTAGAGCGCTTGCCTTGCATGTCAGAGGCCCTGGGTTCGATTCCTCAGCTCCACATAAGCAAAAAAAAAAAAAAGCCAGAAGTGGCGCTGTGGCTCAAGTGGTAGAGTGCTGGCCTTGAGCTGAAGAGCTGAG
>NW_012267217.1:62205449-62255039 GCF_000151885.1 Dipodomys ordii
GCCTTGAGCTGAAGAGCTGAGAGACAGCGCTCAGGCCCAGAGTTCAGGCCCCATGACTGGACCCAAAACAAAACAAAAAAAAGAGTCTCACAGACTTTCCTGCCCAGGCTGGCTTTGAACTATGATCCTCAGATCTCAGCCTCCTGAGTAGCTAGGATTTCAGGTGTCAGCCACCAGTGCCCAGTTAGGGCTGCTGTAATCCTGAACATTACCTAGTCTCTTCACTTTCCTGACAGTGTCAGGAAAGGACAAATATTTTTTTTTAAAAAAGATTATTTCACCTTTTGTCATTGATGTAGCCTTGTGATTCCAGTTACATATCTGAGGCTAAATGTTACCAAGTCATGTCGTATCTTTCTTAGGATAGCACATCCTAGAGACGTGGGGTGACACAGGACTTCAGACCCAGGGCATGGGCACTAGGAAGCCATCAGAGTTCAGGAACCCACGCAAGGCTCTGGAGCTCACACCTGGTGTCAAGCCTAGGAGTAAGGCCGGTTGCACATGTGGAGTTGGGGCACCCTGTTGGTCAGAACCACCGCCTTGAAATGAGGGGTTCCATACATAATACATTCTTCATAAAGTATTTTTTTTAGATTAAGTTAATACATACCTGTAATCCCAGCACTTAGGAAGTGGAGGGAGAGGATTATGAGCTGGACGCCATCCAGGGCTATATAGGAAGAATTTGTCTCAAAGAAAACAATTTGCCGGGCGCTGGTGTCTCACGCTTGTAATCCAAGCTATTGAGGAGGAGGAGATCTGAGGGTCGCAGTTCAAAGTCAGCCCAGGCAGAAAAGTCCCTTTGAGACTCTTAGCGTCAATTAACCACCAGAAAACCGGAAGTGGAGCGGTGGCTCTAAGTGGTAGAGCACTAGCCTTGAGTGAAGGAGCTCAGAGGCAGCGCCTAGGCCGTAAGTTCAAGCCCCATGAAACCACTAAAAAGTAAAACAAAAATTTGCTTAAAAAAAATAAAGGGTAAAGGCTGGCATGCAAACAAAAATGTATGTCAGCTGGGCACCAGTGGCTCACGCCTGTAATCCTAGCTACTCAGAAGGCTGAGATCTGAGGATCGCAGTTCAAAGCCAGCCCGGGGAAGGAAAGTCTGTAAGAGTTTTGTCTCCTTTTAACTAGCAGAAAGCAGAAAGTAGTGCTGTGGCTCAAAGTGATAGAGCGCTTGCTTTGAGCACAAAGAACTCAGGGACAACGCCCAGGTCACCTATGTCCAGAGTTCAAGCCCCATAACCAACAGGAAAAAAGAAAAAGCAAAAAAGACTGCTGCAGTTATCCTAGAAGCCCTAGAAGCCTGGGGCGCTTCCCTGGGACTCCGTGAAAAGGAAGGGGGTCACAGAGTAAAGAAGTTTCCTGTGTTCTCAGAAGGCGCATAGAGCTGGTCATGGTGGCCATTCTGCACATGGGGACAGACAGATGATGAAGATTGCATAGTCTCCACTTAGATTCTGGCTAAAGGGTTTTAGCATGCAGAAATCTTAGAGGATCAGCCATATTTCAAAGCAAATGTTGGCTATCCCAGTTTTAAAAACAACTGCCTGTCCAGTCCTCCAGGATAAAGTGCTTTATGTCATTCCCTGAGGGCTGGTGACCTCTGTGTACCCTGGACAGCCAGCTGTAGGCCAGGTGTGGGACAGTGTTTACCAGAAATGACGATTTCCCAGCCGCTGCTCTCTACTGCCCTCTCTGGAATTTATTAATTCTTCATGTAATTGGTGTTTTTCAAGTTTGTTGTAAAACCCCATTCACCTTACTACCTACAAGTGTCCTGTGTTTCCTGTATATTGAAGGTTAAGGGATAGTTTAAAGGAGCCAGGGGTTCAGTGCAGCCAAAGTTTAGTTCTATAACACATTATTAGTGTCATGGACATGAGCCTCGTCAGCCATCCTTGCCGTTTGCTGGCATTGAGGTGCAGACTGTACAAGCGTTAGAAATTGGGGAGGAGGCACTGGGTTAGCTAGCCACAGCCGTTTTCTTTCTTTCTTTCTTTCTTTCTTTCTTTCTTTCTTTCTTTCTTTCTTTCTTTCTTTCTTTCTTTCTTTCTTTTTTTGTCGGTCATCGAGCCTGAACTCTGAGCCTGGGTGCTGTCCTTCAGCTCTTCAGCTCAAGGCTAGCGCTTTACTACTTGAGCCATGGCACCACTTCCACCGCAGCCATTGCTTTGCATTGCTTTGCTTTTTTTTTTGTGTCAGTACTGGGGCTTGAATTCAGGATTTGGGTATTGTCCCTGAGCTTCTTTGTGCTCAAGGCTAGCATTCTACCACTGAGCCACAGTGTCACTTCTGATTTTTTGAGTGGTAATTGGAGATCAGAGTCTCATGGGGACTTTTCCACCTGGGCTGGCTTTGAATCGTGATCCTCAGATCTCAGCCTTCTGAGTAGCTAGAATTACAGGCATGAGCCACTGTGTCCAGCAGATTCTCTACTCTGGACTGTGGAATTCCTGAAGCAAACCCACTAGGCTGGGGCCATTGCTACCACATGTGGGCAGCACCCAGAGCTGACCCTACCCTTGCTTGTAGATGCTTATGACTGCCTTAATCCCACAAACCCAGTGAGTCACCCTTTTCCCCTCAAACACTAGGAGAGACAGGAGGCACGCCTCTGCTCTTAACTGCTTCCTGTGCCCTGGTAGAGCTGTTTGCAAAGGCTGCCAGCCTTATCAGAGCTGGCAGCTGGCCAGGGGCTGCCAGAAGGATTAGTATTGCTAGGATTTAGGCTTTCTGACGGGAAGATCCTTTCCAGTGACCCTGGGTGGCCCTGGCGTAACCCCAGGTTTACCCTTCCCTGTCTTTGACTTCTCAGGTTCTCAAACTGGGATCCAGATAAGTCAGATTATGTTATCAGCAAGCTAGTGGGGAGTCAGGGTTTTCCTGGAGCACAGGAGATAAAACAAGCAATTTTCTAGGATTACACAAGTACAGCCTGTCACACGATGACATTTCAACATTTGGGCCAACAACAGACTGCAAATGCCATGTGATCTCTTGATTTTCTATTACCTCATGATGCTGGAGCTGCTGTGTCTTTGGTAGTCGTGGATAATGCCTCTCTTGGACCTTAGCCCTTTATTACTCAGCACATAACGTGAATCGTGCACTACATGTTGGTGTGGAACCTGGTGCACCTTATCTCTAGGTGACCACCTGAGCCAGGTTTCCAATGCTCCATGCATGGCAGAGTGGCTCCCCCGTCTCCATGTATTGGAAGTCACTTTCCCAGGGCCTGAACCTGGGGCTTCATGCATCTGTTCACTGGAAACAGTGGTGGCTGGCCAAGGTGGACAAGTCCCTCACCCAAGGACTGCTCACCCCAGGGCATGGAGGACACCTAATCACAACTTTCCTTCACCTGATACTGAGCCCTGTGACACACCTGTGCAACCTAACATTCTGTGTCCTTTGCAAATGACATGTCATCCAGCTGTCTTGGGTTTGATGTGGCCTGTTTGTTGGTGGTACTGGGATTTGAACTCAGAGTCTCAGTTTGTTAGGTAGAAATTCTGCCACTTCCCTAGCCCTTTTAGTTTTAGCTCTTTTTTGTTTTTTGTTTTTTTTTGTCGGTCGTGTGGCTTGAACTCTGGGTTTGGGTGCTGTCCTTGCGCTCTTCAGCTCAAGGCGAGTGCTCTACCGCTTAAGCCAATGAGCCACTTCCAGTGGTTTTTATTGGAGATAAGAGTCTCATGGACTTTCCTGCCTGGGCTGGCTTTGAACCGCAATCCTCAGAACTCAGCCTCCTGAGGAGCTAGGATTATAGGCGTGAGCCACCGGCGCCCGGCTTATAGATGTTTTTTCTAGTAGGGATTTACACCTATGTTCTGATCATCCTGAACCGTGATCCTTTCACTTATGCCAGCTACGTAGCTAGGATGACAGGTATGAATCAGCATTGATTGAGATGCAGTCTTGCTTTTGGTCAAACACAGTCTTCCTGATCTCTGTCTCTGGAATAGCTTTAATCTCCATAACAGTTGTCATCATGTGCAGATGAGGAAACTGAGGCTCAAAGAGCTCCTTGGCCACTTCCTTCTCCCCCTCAGATCGCTGCTCTTATGGAAGGTACTGGCTTTGTTGACCTGTGTATTGCCAGTGCCAGGAGGAGGCCTGGCAGAGGCCAGTCAGGAAGTGCTGGTTAATGAGTGAATGGCCACAGCCCCGGGCCACCCTCATCTCTGGCCTTTCTTTCTTCTTCTTCTTCTTCTTTTTTTTTTTTTTTTTTGGGTCCGGTCATGGGGCTTGAACTCTGGGCCGGGGCGCTGTCCCCTCAGCTCTTCAGCTCAAGGCTAGCACTCTACCACTTGCCACTTCCGGCTTTTTTCTTTTTGCTTATGTGGTGCTGAGGAATTGAACCCATGGCCTCAGGCATGCAAGGCAAACACTTTACCACTGAGTCACCTTCCCAGCCCCCTGGCCTTTCTTTATTTAATTAGCTATGAAGCCTCAGTAATGCTTGTCTGACTCATGAGAGGGCCATGGTTCTTAAAAAAGGGAAGTGTTGATTTTTATTTGGGGAAATAGGAATTAGCAACGTTACTAATTTCTGAAACATTTCTGTGTGTTATATATATTGTGCTAATATCTTTGTGTAGCTTGATTTGCCCCAGTTGGCTTACTGGCTTACTTTCTTGATCTTTTAGTATATTAAAGGAGTCATTTAGATAGTGTGTCAAACTTATTTTCTGAATTGAAGAAATAGGTTACTTTAATTCAGTTTATTTGGAATAAGTCAGGGCTAAAGACAAGAATAGTTTGGGGCCATTTAAAAAGGGGTATGATGTGTATGAGGTAGGAATCTGTGGCTTGTGAGCCTGGCAGAGGGAAGTAATCAGAAACAGGGTCTCAGCCTGGGCCGCTTGTCAATAGAGGTCTCAGGAGTGACACTAGGTGACATTGTTGAGTGTCTTCAATCATCCAACAAGTGTTGACTGAGTGCTGCTCTGTACCCAGTGCTGGGAAGGCCAGGTGACATTAGCTCACAGTGGAGATGACCTCCATGCCTCTGGGCAGCCTCATCCCCAGCCTCAGCATTTGACCGAGCTTTGTTCCTTTTTTCTCCTCTACTTAGGTTTCTTGCCCGGAGTTCTTGAGACCCATTTCCAAGCATATCATTTCACCAGGAAATAATTCAGTATACATCTCTTCACAGATGAAGGGTTTCAAAGCCAACAAAACTCACAAACACAATGCCAAATACAACAATACCAATCCTTAGTATTATTTTTCACCAGTCCAGCCCATGCTCAGATTTCCTCATGCCTCAAAATAGCATTTTACAGTTGGCTTTTTTGAGTTGGTCCAAATAAGCCCCATACTTGAACTACATTTGGTTATTTTCCCTCATGTCTATTTTAATGCATGTTTAATACCGCACAAAGAAAAATATGTTGCATACATAGATGTGTGAGCCACATCAGGGCAGCGGGAATGTCTAGAAGGCAGCAGTGACCTGCTCAGAGGGGACTGCGAGAGATGAGGGGGAGGGGATTGCTGGTGCTCTCCTTCTGACTTGGTACAAAGTGCAGCTGTTATTTTTATACTTAAAGAGAAATGTTAATAAAGAAGAAGCAAGGAGCATGTATTAGTTCACGTTGCATTTCTTCTTCTTGGGGTCAGAGGAGGTGTCTGTGGGAGTCTGCTGTCAGATGAAGGACCTGCCATGCTACATGAAGTTTGGCTTTAAAATGGAGACTTCAAAACTTGAGGGCAGTGGCTTGTGACAGGCGTCCCCAGGGCCTGCTAGCTTTTAAGTCATACATTATTTTAGTTGGAGAACCAAATCTAGTGGATTAAAAGGTAATGTTCTGCTTAATGTGTTCTTATCAGTGATTAATGCAATCTGTTTTCTCCTTTCCTCTCAGGCCTCAACCATGTTACGAGCCTCCTTGGCCCCTGTGTAAGTAATCACTGTTCGGAATTTTTATTAACAAGAATAGGTAGATGTATGGGCTGGGAAGGTGGATCAGTGGTAGAGTGCTTGCCTTGCATGCATGAGGCCCTGGGTTCGATTCCTCAGCACTACATTAGCAGAAAAAGACAGAAGTGGTGCTGTGGCTTAAGTGGCTCAAGTGGTAGAGTGCTAGCCTTGAGCTGAAAAGCTGAGGGACAGTGCTTAGGCCCAGAGTTCAAGCCCCATGACTGACATTAAAAAAAAAGAAAAAGGATAGATGTCAAACTGGAATATAAATACTCAGCTACTTGTAAATGTGGAAGGAAATACCAGTGCTTATCAGTAAAGCAGTTCAGCTAGATTCTTTTCACATTAGTTCTGTTTCTTTGGGTAATGTAGCGACAAGTGAGAAAACCTGTTCTTACCGTATAGTGCAGTTGTGCAGAGCGTTTCAGGGTCTTGAGTGTTCTCTGCGGTCTCACGCTGTGCCCCGGGCCTCAGCCACATCAATCAGATTGTCACCAGAAGTGTCTAAACATGCATCTGATAAGTGTGTTGCAGCAAGAAAGTAGAAACCTTGGCTTTGGACATGAGGATGGGGATGGTTTCTGGGGAACTTCTGAGCCAGTTTTGTGGGGAAAGACTAGAAGATAGTTCTGAAGGCTGAGATGGCCACCCACTTCTGCCTCCTCCCCTATCGGAGGCTGACACTCACTCTGCATTGCTCTCTTCTGCCACTTGGTGGCAGCATACCATGCTTTCCAGAACAGACTGCTGGTTAAAATCCCTTCACTGCTCCTGGCTGGTGACTTTGAACACTTACTTACATAACTTCTCTGCGTTCTAGCTTTGAAGAGCAGTAATTCCACTGTATGGTTATGAGGATGCCAGTGGGTCGATATGTAAGGCAAATAGGGTGGTGCCAGGACAACCAAGAACACTCTAGAAGTGACTTAAGGCACGGGGCACCTGCAGAGCGAAGGGGGAGGAGTTGTGGGAGGTTAAGAACAGGGAAGAAGTGACAGTTTTCTTTTTTGTGTGTGTTGTTTTTTGTTTGTTGGTCATGGGGCTTGAACTCTGGGCCTGAGTACAGTCCTTCAGCTCTTCAGCTCAAGGCTAGCGCTCTACCACGAGAGCCACTGTGCACTTGCGGTTTTCTGAGTGGTTTATTAGAGATAAGAGTCTCATGGAGTTTGCTGCCCGGGCTGGCTTTGAACCACAATTCTCAGACCTCAGCCTCCTGAGTAGCTAGGATTACAGGCATGAGCCACAGGCACATGGCTAAAAGTGACAGTTTTCTTGGTCAGTGGGGGAGTGGCTGGCCACTTTGTACTGGGCTTTGGGGGCAGTCCTGATGCTGCCATACTGGTGACACTCAATATAGCCCACCCCAGGCATGGAGGTGGTCAGACTTGGCCTTAAAAATGGAATGTTTTTTTCCTAAAACAAGAGGCTGTTTAAATTTTAAGTTACAAACATTCTTTTCATGTGAAAATAGTTCTGAGTTGTAAAGGTAGTACAAAGAACCCCCACAGACCCTTCACCCAGCCTCTAAATCTATAATTATTTCAAAATAAAAGGCTTGAAAGCCAAAACAAACAGAATGAAACAAAAATAGAATTGTCTTGCACAAGCCAGTGTAGTTAGTAAAGTCAGAAAATCAGCACTGATCTAACTACATCAGATCTCCACCCCACATTGCACAGTACACACATGCGCACTCATCTTCTTTCTGCATGTAGGCAGCACCCTCTGCTGATTTAGTCACAGTTGTTGTTGTCGTCGTCGTCGTCTTCTTCTACTTTTTTTCTTCTTTTTGGTCAGTCATGGGGCTTGAACTCAGGGCCTGGGCATTGTCTCTGAGCTTTTTCACTAAAGGCTCTATCACTTGGAGTTACAACACCACTTCTAGTTGCTTTTTTTTTTTTTTTTTTTTTGCCATGGGGCTTGAACTTAGGGTCCCTGAGCTTCTTTTGCTCAAAGCTAGCATTCTACCACTTGGGCCATAGAGTCACACTTCTGGCTTTTTCTGTGTATGTGGTATTGAGGAATTGAACCTAAGGGCTTCATGCATGCCAGGCAAGCACTCTACCACTAAGCCACATTCCCAGTTCTTCACTTCCAGTTTTCTAGTGGTTAATTGGAGATAGAGTCTCATGGACTTCCCTACTGGGCTAGCTTTGAACTGTGATCCCTAGATCTCAGCCTCCTGAGAAGCTAGGATTACAGGTATGAGCCATCAGTGCCTAACTTTTCTTGCTCTTCTTGAAATGTTCCTTAATCTTAATATTTCATAGCCTTTGCATGTTTTAAGAATTCTGGCCAATGATTCAATGTTGGGATTGCATAAGTAGCTCTGTTAACTTTTCACTGAAAATAATATTTTCTGCCAGGCACTGGTGACTTATACCTGTAATCCTAGCTACTAGGAGGTTGAGATCTGAGAGTCATGGTTCAAAGCCAGACCAGGCAGGAAAACTCTGAGATTCTAGTTAACCACCCAAAAGCTGGAAGTAGGCTCTATGACCCAAGCAGGAGAACACCAACCTTGAGCAAAAAAAGCTTAGGACTGAGGCCCTAAGTTCAAGCCCCAGCATATATATTTAAAAAAATCTTTCTGGGGGGAAAAGACATGGAGCAACAAGTGTGCATGTGTCTTTAGGCTTCTGCTGAAGAAGGTGCTGTCCTCAAGCATACTGAAAGCTCATCTGTTACCTTCTATTCCTTTGTTTTGCACCTGCTGTGAGACTCTCACTGTGTCTAATAGAAACTGTTAGGGTTGGTGACACACAGCTGTAATCACAGCATTAGAAAAGTTGTGGCAGAAGGACTGAGGATTCCAGGCAAGCCTATGCTACAGACTGAAAAATAAAATTAAGATATAATCTTTTCATATTGTATTCTACCCACCAGGTACCAGTAGCTCATACCTGTAATCCTAGCCACTCAGGAGGCTGAGATATGAGGATTGAGGGTCAAAGCCAACTTGGGCAAGATCTTCAATAAGCTACCAGAAAAAGCCAGAAGTGGAGCTCTGGCTCAAGCTGTAGAATACTAGCCTGAAGCTAAACAGAAGCTCAGGCCCTGAGTTCAAGCACCAGGACTGGCACAAAAAAAAGAAAGGAAGGAAGGAAGGAAAAGTAACCTTTATCTTCAATCTTTCCAATAGACTGTATGTCTTTTTTTCCTTGATACTGAAGGGATTTTTGTTTCGCTTCTTTCTTGGTTCAGGATGTTAGTTTTTGACTTTGAAATCATCATAGATGTACAGGAAGCTGGGTCTCACCACTGCCCTAGCGAGGACATCTGACATGATAGTGCACAAAATGGTAGCTAGACCCCAGACCCTATTCAGTTCACGTACACCACGCTCCTCTATTCAACAAGGCAAAAAAATAAAACAGCAGCAGTATGAAGACCCCTTGTATGAGGAGTCTGAGTGGCCAGGCTTAGCTTGATAGATCCCTAATTGGAGATATTTCCATTGAGATGTGGCTTCTCTGGGCACTTCCATTTTTCATGAGGAAGCTTTTCAGGATTCCCTACACCCTTCCCACAGATCTGTGTGCCCCCAAGCCGCTCCCTGGACATGCCCTCTGGCTCCCCAAGGCCGTATGTGTGCTGCTGGGCTCTGCCCACGTGCTTTCTTCATCATAGGAGCCAGGCCTAGGCTGAAGGCAGTGGTTCCTAAGCCTGTCCAGGCAGTCATGAAGTTTGAACTCAAGGTCTGGGTGCTGTCCCTGAGCTCTTTTTGCTCAAGGCTAGCACTCTACCACTTTGAGCCATAGCTCCATTTCTGGTTTTCTAGTGGTTAACTGGTGATAGAGAGTTTCATGGACTTTCCTGCCCGAGGTGGGCTTTGAATCATGATCCTCAGATCTCATCCTCCTGAGTAGCTGGGCTTACAGGAGTAAGCCACCAGTACATGCCCCAGGGAGAGTCTTGCTTTAGCCAGGATGTAATAGAAAGCCTCAGCCCATCCAGAGCAGGCGGAGCTGAGCTGGCTGGGGTGGAGGTGCGGTGGAGACCACCCCTGGCCTGCATCGTACCAGCTCTCACCGTCCTGATTCAGACAACATCGTGATCATCCCCTTTCTCCTTTTCTTTCTCCTTGAACTTGATATGCTGAGTAGAAAACCAAAGGATGTTCCATTGCTGCCCTCCCTGGATTATGAGAAACTGAAGAAGGATTTGATCTGGGGGAGTGACCGCTTGAAAGCCTTCTTGTTGCAGGCTCTGCGCTGGGTAGGTGCCTTTCCCTTGAAGTTACAAAACAAAGAGAAGCCCAGCACTGCGGTTGTGGTCTGGCTACTTGCTTGTATTCTTGTAACTTTCCTTCTTAAAACTGCTGCCAGCTGCCACCAAGAACTGAAGTTAAAAGCAGCTCCTGAACGTAGCCTTGCCTCTTCCTGAAAAGCCTGCGTTGAGCGCGCTTGTTGCTGTGACCTCAGCAGCAGTCTCCAGGCCCGGGAGCAGCCCGCCATTGGCCCTTCCCAGCTGGGCAGCCACGCTCAGCCCTGGGGTCCAGGTGTCTGCGTGTGCAGCCAGGCCCTGGCAGCGCCACAGGGACCCCATGTTGTCCGGTGCTCACATTGCCATAACTCTAGAGCACTGGAGCCTGTACTGGCGCTTTCCTCCCCTGCCCACAGCGCTGCTTCCTGAGCTGTGTGGTCATGTTCAGGATGACGGAGGACTCCAAAGACTCTTTGCTTGTGTGAACCTTATCTAACAGCACTTGCCATATTTGAAATGAAAACAGAGAAGACAAATTTTTATCTTAATTCACATAAATAACAGAAAACGACATGTTAACATAAACAGCCTTTTGTTGTTGTTGTTTTGGTCCTGGGGCTTGAACTCAGGGCTCAGGCGCTGTCCCTGAGCTTTTTGTGGCTCCAGGCTAGTGCTGTACCACTTGAGCTACAGCTCTGCTTTTAGCCTTTTGGTGGTTAATTGGAGATAAGAGTCTTATGGACTTTCCTGCCCAAGCTGGCTTTAAACCGTGATCCTCAGATCCTGAGTAGCTAGGATTACAGGTGTGAGCCACCTGTTCTCAGCTAAATACACCTTGGAGATGGATCTTGAAATCTCCCATCATACCTTAGTGTTACTGTGAAAAATGATCACCTTGCAGATGCCTTGAAAGGGTTTTGAAACCTAGACTGCACTTTGAGAACTGCCAGTTGGCCCACTCTCTGAATGATCCATTCTAACCTGGGCTGCTTTATGTCAGTATCCGTGACTTGGCTTCAGAATCCTTTGAGCAGAAATAGCCCTTAAGAGACACTTCACTTCTAGTATCTGCTAGTTCAACCTGAAATCTCGCATGAGGAGGATTCCAAGGATGCCCCAGGGACAGTGGGGAGACCCCTGTGCTGGGTGTCTGTTCTGGCTTTGTTGGGGCCAGTTGAACAGGGTGAGCTGCCTCATCCTGACGGCTTCCTCTGCCCCTGATGGCAGACTTGCCTCCTGTCTGCCACGTGGCATGGCCTGAAGTGCATGACTCTTACGGAGACAGCATTGCTTTGCTGAACCAAGGTAGCCAGGAAAACCGAGCAGGCTTGATTTTTGCCTGTCTCCCTCCAGTGCTCTTCCCCAGCCCCGGCCCTGCCTCCATTCTGAGCAGGCGGAAGGTGGCAGGCACACCCCTGCAGTGGAGTCCTCTTCCCTTGGAGGCTTCTGGGCACCCTGGGCTGCTCTGCCCCTTCACGACTCTGCCTGGCCTGTGTCCGTCCTCGAACCAGGAAGCTCCTTGCAAACCTGGCCAGAAGCAGGGTCCACAGCTTCAGGATATTTACCTAGTAAGATGTGCCTGGAAAAGCAAATGATGGGTATATTTGCTCACATCAGATACTTGGTTTTCTTGTGCCCTGCACATGTGTGCACATGCATTTCACACACGTTCCATACTAAAATTTCTTCTGCCCTCTGGACATTATGTAAATTCTCACTGCATGATGACAGATGTATTGGCTTCTTCCCAAAGTTTCCAGATTTTCAATTAGTGATCTCTACACACACACACACACGCACGCACGCATGCACGCACGCACTCACACATCTATCTTGCTATCAGAATAAAGCCTAATGAATTGGCCTGGCATGCATTCCAAGCCCTGTACAGTCTACCATGGGCCCTACCCATAGAGCCATTCAGATCTGATGCCTTTTACTTTTTGTCCCTCCAGCGCCTGACCACATCTCATCCTGGCGAGCAGAGGGAGACGGTGCTGCAAGCCTACATCAGCAATGACCTCTTAGACTGTCACAGCCACAGCCAGGTTGGTAAAGGTGACCAGGCCCAGCAGAATCTTCATTCCCAGGAAGGGGCCTAGCCTGCTCCTGGCGTGGTGACCATGCGCCAGCCTCGCTGCGCTCCTTAAGTCAGGAAAACCAACACTGGCTCACATGGAAAGAGGGAAAACATTGGGAATTGGAGAAAAGGAGAAATAGCAGAAAATCCCCAAAGAAAGGACTAAAATAGGATTTCCAACTTGAAGATTCTTTTTTTTTTTTTTGTCTTTTGTGGGGATTGAACTCTGGGCCTGAGCGCTGTCCCTCAGTTCTTCAGCTCAAGGCAAGTACTCTGCCACTCTAACCACAGCACCTCCTTTGGTTTTCTGGTAGTTTATTGGAGATAAGAGTTTCACAGACTTTCCTGCCCAGGCTGGCTTTGAACCGCGATCCTCAGATCTCAGCCTCCTGAGTAGCTAGGATTACAGGCGTGAGCCACCAGCACCCAGCTGTTGAGGACTCTTACTAGAAGAGAATGAATCGTTTTATACTTTTCCAAACTAATTTTTTTGCTCTCACCTTTTTTTTTTCTTTTTTTTCTCTCAGTTGTAGGCCTGGGCGCTGTGCCTGAGCTCTTCAGCTTAAGGCTGGCACTCTACCACTTGAGCCACAGCACCACTTCTGGTTTTCTGGTGGTTCATTAGAGATCAAGAATCTCATGACTTTCCTGCCTGGATTGGCTTTGAACCTCTATTCTCAGATCTCAGTCTCCTTAGTAGGTAGGATTACGGGAGTGAGCCGCTGGCATCCTGCCACCCTGTTATTTCGACTCTGTGTTGTGTGTCAGAACCTTCCTGGGGTGTTTAGGTATCTCCTAGAGAGATTGCAGTGCATGGAGTTGGTGGGCGGGTCTGTTCACAGAGTGCCCCACTGAGGGATCACTGCTCTCAGTTCTTTCCCACACCGTCATATTCTTCTAGGGAGCCTTCTCATTTCCTCCTTGGGGCAAGGCCGCATTGCCAATATTCTGGAACTGGGCTGGGGTGGCTCAATACTTAGCGTTCATTTTGCAATCAGATACTACTCTGCTCTGTCTTTTGATAGATCTCTGCCCACCTGTGCCCCAAAGCAGAGACCCTCCCGTGAGAACTCGCCTGCCCAGTTCTGCGCTAGGAGAGTGTGGGGTGGGTCGTGGGACCTAGCTGCTTCCATACCTCAGTTATTTGGGTAATTCCTCCTTGCCCAATGCTGCGTTGACATTTGGTCTTCAGGGACCATTGTTCTAGGCCAGAATCCCCCTTCTAGAATTTTGTTGTTATTTCTCATACTGTTGCGAATTTATATGGTGGGGTTGTTGTTGTTACTAGAGCTTGAACTCAAGCCCTAGCACTTGGTCCCCTTGCTTGCCTGGCTAGTGCTCACCACTTGAGCCATGCCTTCAGCCCTGCTTTTTTTGCAGATTATTTTAGAAATGAAGTCACAGACTTTTCTGACTAGGCTGGTGTCAAACTGTGATCCTCTGGATGTTGAGTAGGTAAAGATTATAGTGTGAACACTGGCACCCGTCAAAGAAGTTACCTCTTAAAAAAACAAAACAAACAAAACCAAAAACAAGACTATTTGCTGGAGTTCTGTGGAGCTGGGTGGGAGCATCATGACCTGCGTTTGGGTGCTACCCCCCTAAACTAGGAAAAACCCAGCAGCCAGTTCAGCCAACAGTTGGCTTCCTGTGAATGTAATAGGTTGCATAGTTCATTTAATTTAGAAGTCTAGATAACTTCCTTTTGCCAAGTTTCAGCAAATATCAGTTGGAAGTCAAGACTTCCAGATGAAGTGTTTGGCTTTGGAGTATTTATTTTCCCCCCTGGTAAATTCAAGCCAAGGAAGAGCACAGCCAGAGCAGCCGAGGGGCTGCCAACCTGTCTTGTCCTCTCCTGACACGTGTCCCATGCTTGTCTCCACAGAGGAGCGTGCTGCAGCTGCTGCACTCCAAGAGCGAGGCGGTGCGCCAGTACATGGCCAGGCTCATCAACGCCCTGGCGTCCCTGGCAGAAGGTGAGACCAGCGGGCCCCGGGCAAGCTCGCGCGCTCCCCGCACCGCCCCTGCCATGCCAGGTTGCTTCACCCCATCCCCTGTGTACACTGCTTCTTGTCATGTTGTTTTAGTTCTGTCACAGCAGATTTTTGTAGCCTTTGAAATTTATTTTATAACTTTTTTGGCTTTATACTTAGTACATCATAAGTCATTTTTTCTAATTTTCCTTTTTATTTCTCTCTTGGTGGTGCTGGAGTTTGAACATTGTTAGGCTGGTGCTCTGCGACTGAGCCACACCTCCAGCCCCCTTTTTCTATAACTTTCTACCTAAAGGCTGATTCCAGGAAGCACTGCAGCATTTCCAATAGCCTGCAATAACTCCGAAGAACTTGAACATTCCCCAAATAAAATGCCACCCTAACCAAACGTAAAATGATTTTACAACATTACTTTATCTTTCATACATTCTTAGTTTGAGCTTTTTGGGGACTGTGTGCCAGTACAGCTTGAACTTGGGGCCTCATGGTCTCACTTGGCTTTTTTGTTCAAGGATGGCTCCCACACCAGGAAAGTCTCCCAGACTTTCCTGTCCAGTCTGGCTTGAGCCTTGATCCTCATATCAGCCCCCTGAATACCTAGGATTGCAATCATGAGCTATTTTTTAATGTGATAAAGGAATTTTCAAGTTACGGATAATACATGATACTCCAAAGTTTATTTCTTGACTCTTTCATTGATTTTCCTATCCATGTGGCTGGCATTTATTATCAGCCAGGTTTGCAGTGAGGACCATTTTAAAACTTAGGTCTCAAACGGACATCTCGGTGTCAGTATAGAGGTACACTGCAGGCTAGTGACCACTCTGGACTCATTAGAGGGCCCCAGCGAGGGCTCCCACCTTCATCAGCCCTGCACCTGTTCTAGATCTCTCTACAGACCCAGGAAACATGGCCACAAGACTCAGCTGCCTCTGTTGGAAAGGCCAAGGGGCTTATCATGTACAGTCGCTCCCATTTCTCCTCAGAAATCTATTAGGTTCAGAATTTCAGCCACTGAAGAATGTTGCCACATAATGTGGGACTTGTTTTAACTTTCCAGAAATGAAGTTTTTTTTTGGTTTTTTGTTTGGGGGAGGGGGGCTTGCTGGTTTTTTTGGGCTTGAATCAGGGTCTGGGCGCTGTCTCTGAGCATTTTTGTGCTCAAGGCTATCACTCTTCCACTTGAGCCACAGCACCACTTCCAGCTTTTTCTGTGTAGTATTGGAGATAAGAGTTTTACAGACTTTCCTGCCCAGGCAGTCCCTGAACCATGAACCTCAGATCTCAGCCTCCTAAATAATAGGATTACAGGTGTGAGCCACTGGTGCCCTGCTAGGAAATGAAGTTGTCCATTCATTACATAATTGGTTGAATAAAACCAACTTTTAGAAAAAATACATTCTTTTTTAGGAGGCAGGGTCTTCTTAGATAGCCAAGCCTGGGATTGCAGGCATATGCCACCACATTGGCCTCAGAAGAAATATACTTTAAGGTGTTTGTTTGTTTGTTTGTTTTGGTCAGTTGTAGGGCTTGAACTTGGCCTGAGCGCTGTTCCTCAGCTCTTCAGCTCAAGGCTAGTGCTCTACTACTTTAAGATTTCTTATAGAAGAAGCAGGGCACTAGTGGTTCATGCCTGTAATCCTAGCTACTCAGGAGGCTGAGATCTGAGGATCAAGGTTCAAAGCCAGCCCGGACAGGAAAGTCCAATAAACCACTAGAAAACTGGAAGTGGCACTGTGGCTCAAGTGGTAGAGCACTTGCCTTGAGCTGAAGAACACAAGGACAGCGCCCAAGCCCAGAGTTCAAGTCCCCAGGACTGACAAAAAAAAAAAAAGTTCTCATAGAAGGTGTTTTTAGAACATACCAGAGTAATTCTATCTCTTCTGTCTCATCTCTGGTATACTGTTAGGTCGCCTCTACCTTGCCCAGAACACCAAGGTGCTCCGGATGTTGGAGGGAAGGCTGAAAGAGGAGGACAAGGATGTCATCACCCGAGAGAATGTTCTCGGGGCCCTGCAGAAGTTCAGCCTCAGGTAATGACCCTACAGTGGTTCGTGGTAGTGTTTGTGAAGTCAGCTTGGGGGTATTTAAAGCCATGATTGACTTCCTATTTAACTCCTATAATAAGCCAGCAGGCGGATGATCCTTTCCTGTGGGTGCTTAAGAGAGGCTGTTTGACTTTTCAAGACAGAGCTGGGTAGCTTATCTATCTAAGCTGTCCTGCTGAGGCTGCTGTGCTAAGAACACATCACGTGAAAGCACTGTTATTGTCCCCATGCATGTTAGGTCATTGGTACCAGCTTAGGGCTGGATTTGTGTCCCCAGCATGAAGCAAGTTTGAGATAAACACATCGGGAGTTTTCAGGTTGCTCCCAGCCCCTGTGAAACCAGACATTTACAGTTGCTGGTTGGTCCTGTGGGGGTTAAGGTTAGGGTGTCCTGCTCCTCAGGCTCATCCACCAGTTCACCCCTAATCTTGGCCTGCACCTGTTAGGACTTAGAATCAGTGCATCAGACATCCAAAATTCAGATGTCCACATATAGCTCTGTTATTGTTGTTGTTAGAGATCAGGACTCAAACTCAGTATCTGATGCTCGACTACCTGAGCCATTCCTCTAACCCCCAGGGTTATTCTTTCCACCTATAGCTTTTTACAAATGAATAACTTACTGAAGTGTATTTTTATATGCCACATAGTTCACCAGCATAAGTGACAAGCCAGTGATTTTTTTTTTTTTTTTTTTTTTTGTCGGTCATGGGGCTTGAACTCTGGGCCTGGGCGCTGTCCCTCAGCTCTTCAGCTCAAGGTGAGCGCTCTACCACTTGAGCTACAGAGTCACTTCTGGTTTTCTGGTGGTTTATTGGAGATAGGAGTCTCACGGTCTCTCCTGCCCGGGCTGGCTTTGAACCGTGATCCTCAGATCTCAGCCTCCTGAGTAGCTAGGATTACAGGCGTGAGCCACCAGCGCCAGGCTCAAGCCAGTGATCTTTATCAAATTTGCAGTTGAACAGCCATAATCATAATTTAGAATATTTCCATCCCCACTAAAAAAAAACCCTCAAACCACTTAACAGTACCTCCTCATCCCCGCCCCAGCCCCGGCAGCCACCACATCCATTGCAGATGTGCTTGTCCTACACATTCCTGTACTGTAGTCTGTAAGGGTTGTTCTTTTTGACATGTCAGTACTTCTTTCCTTTTTTTTCTTTTTTTGGTACTGATGATGGGACCTCATGCTCTTACTTGGCTTTGTGCTCAAGGCTGGTGCTCTACCACTCTAGGCACACCTCCACTTCTGGCCTTTTGTTGGGTAATAAGAGATTCTTATCTCCGATTAACAGATTTTTTTTTCCCCAGGCTAATTTCAGATCTGAGCCTCCTGAGAGGTGAGCCACTAGTGCCTGACTACTTTGTTCCTCTTTTTACTGGAATTGTTGTGTCACATGATAACTTCTAGAGCCTAGCTCCCTCTCTTGTTAACTTTATGAATGACTCTGATTGCTCCCATTCTCATCTTTTTTGGCCCATCCTTTTCTGAACACACCTTCTTCCAATTAAATGTGTTGGTACTAGGTCTAATTACCCAGAAACCTGAAATATGAAGCATGTGTATATGCTTTGGGGACAGGGATGCTGTCTGCAGCTTGTGCTGACTCTGTAGACTAAAAAAGGGCTTCCAGAATCTAGAGTTGACACTTTCTTAGAGCTGTGGACACCTTAAGGAGCACGTAGCTTACTTTAAGACACAGTGACCATGCACTCAAGGTAACTCATATTTATTGCAATTTTTTTCTCTGAACAGTAATTTAAGTTCTACTGTTCTGCAAGACACACCCCTTGATCAGGTCAGCTGAAGGCTTTTGAAGATGGCAAGAACAGATTGGTTCTCCCGCCCGAAGTGGTTATTTTACCCTAATATATTGACCAGGATAGGAACATGCTAGTCCTTCTGGTGTTCAGATAATTCAAGTGTTTTCTTGTGGTGACACCACATTCATGTCCTGTAATGACATTCACCATTACACATTTGGAGGAAACTTTGGATTTTGTAAGATTTTTCTTTTCTGGTATTGGTACCAGGGCCTTATGCTTACTGGGTAAGTGCTCTTCCACTTGAGCCATGCCTCCCACCTGGACTTGGTGAGAGATATTACATCAGACTTTGAATAGAAAATTATTATACCATCTTACTCTACAGAGAGTAAGATGGTTTTGATCTGGATTTTTGCCTGTCTAATTTTTCTTTATTTTCCTACAGCTCATTATGCCTAAGATGTATTTCTGTGGTCCTATTTCCTGGGTTAAATAGACCAGAAGCTATTCATAAATATTCTGCTAAATTTAAATCTTGAAAAGGAAACTTTTGAAGTGGAGGCCTCCTTTTTTACTTTTTTTTTCTTTATGATAGCCTTAAAAGGTGGGGAATTTCTGTTTATTTCAGCCTCGTAGTACACCTCCTGTACACCCTGACTACAGTCAGGTGTAGCACCCTCTGCATCTTCTTCCATGTATGTCCTTTGTCAGTTCATTCACCTGAGGCTATTTCATGGCAGGCGCCCACTACAGACGGCGATGATTCGAGATGGCCTCATCTTCTGGCTGATTGATATTCTGAAGGACCCCGACTGCCTGTCTGACTACACACTGGAGTACTCGGTGGCCTTGCTCATGAACCTCTGCCTCCGCAGTGCAGGTGTGGCAGCCCCTCCTCACGCATGCGCCCTAGTTCTGGGGGATGGGAGAGTCCTAACCAGGAGTCTGGACTCCAGGCTGTCCATGAGGGCTTGCTGCTGCTTTCCTCATGGAAAGATGACAAAGGAATATGAAAGCATTTCCAGCTAGGTAGGAAGCTAGTCTGTCCCCAGAGCCAGAATGCCTTCTGGCCTCAGAAAGAATGTTTTATTTATATGATCATGTCTGCATGAAGAGGAAATTAAACTCATTACATTTTCCCTGATCTTAATGCATTATTCAAAGGTAGGAGGTTAAGAATGAAGATCTCTTCTCTGGAGACAGAGGATAGGGTTCCCATATTGCCCAGGATCAAGTTGGTGGTAGACACAAACAGGTTGGTTGCTCACAGCTGTCCAGGCCTGGCGGTAGAGGGTGATGCGAGCTTGGAGCTGCTTGCATCTGTACTCAGCTGAGGTGTGGCTTCACCTCTGTGTACCTAGCAGCTCGTTCTAGTGCTCTGTTAGCTGGAATGCCAGAAGCTTCTTTAGAATAGGCGCCAGGTCCACTAGGTCTGGAGAGGAAAGCGGCTGGACGCGTGGCCAGCTCCCGGGTACTGGTTAGAAATGTTTCACCTTTGGTGCCTCGTACTCTAAGCTTCCTACTTGTGTTTTTGACTGGGAATGGCTGTTACATCTGTCCTCTCCCAAAATGCCTGTGCAGAAAGCCTTGTAATACTCCTGTCACATTCTGATGACTTTTCTTGATGAGCGTGGATTTCTCTCAGTAGCTTATGATGTTGGGCCACAGGACATTGCTCATACCAGTTATCTGCTTTACCCACAAGGCCTCAGCATCTGATGGCAGCATGGCCACTAGTTCCTGAGCCCTGGGGTGCATACCGGGCCCTGCCTGTATGCTGGCTTACTTCAGTCTATATGGCCCTTTGAACCAGGTGTGAAAGGAAGAGAAAACTGAGGCCTGGAGTGGTTAGACCACTTGCTTAAGGTCACTCAGCTTCTACGCAGAGAAGCCAAGGTTTGTCCTGAGAGTACCTGACAGCCCAGGGCAGCATGTCACTTTGTGCTTTGCCTTGCTTTCTACAGGGAAGAACATGTGTGCCAAGGTGGCGGGCCTTGTACTCAAAGTACTTTCGGACCTCCTTGGACACGAAAACCACGAGGTACTCAGTCAGCGCTGCTGGCCCTGGGCCGGGGTGGTGATGGGGTCCTCGGTACCGATACCCTCACAGGCAGGAGTCTGGCTGGAGAGTGCTAACACGTTTTGCAAGTATGTGAATATTCCCCCTTCTGGGTGCTTTTACAAGTGACCAAATTGTTTATAATTTGGACGTTGGAGGCAGGAGTTGTCCTCACCTTCGTCCTCTGGCCCACTGCCCTCCAGGTGTGGCTCATTTTCCTCATCTGTCCTGCTGCATCCTTGCTCACACCCACACTCCCCCAGTGGGTTAGTATCTGACTATAGACACATCGTGTGGCCTCGGAGTAGACATGACACCGGTCTGTGTGTGCTCAATTTGTGTAAGTGGCCGTGAGTCTAGAGCTCATGCAGATCACAAATTGGTCCCTGGACTTGGAACCTTTCTGTTTCACACGCCTTATTTGTTAAGTCTCATTACTAGAGACGCTCCCTGGCTTGCGGCCTACCATGTTACTTGCCAGCTGCTGGAGGGTGGACATTTCAGTGGCCTCCACTGTACTGCTACTGCCTGGCGCATGCTGTGACCGCAGTGACCAGGGCCACACACAGGGGAGCTCTGCATGGAGAAGACCCCAAAATCAGAGTTGAAAGTTACACAGGTTTAATGTGCCAATAAGTAAAACGCTTCTCTTAAGTTTACAAGTAGAAGTCAAACAGTCTGTCAGAACAAAGACAAGAGTAAAGGGGGAAAGAAGACCTTTCACAGCATAGTACATTTTACGATGGCCTGTAAACATGAAAAGATGTTCAGCATCACTCGCAGTCAGGGAGATGACAGACAGTAAGACTGGCCAATAGGGACAGTGTGGTCCAGCGCTGAGGGGTGGTGGGTGGCGAGGACTGCTGGCCGTGGAGGTGGGAGCACACACTCCACGGAAAAGGGACCTCATTTGTCATACCCAGCCGTGTGCCATCCAGTGCTCGTTTCACGTTAGGGTCTCCTGGAAGAATAGAGTCCTGTCCTCAGAGCTCCAAATACAGGAGAACTCAGTAGCATGGGAAAAAGCCAGGGAAGCAGCTCAGAAGTAGAAGGAGGTTCAGGAAGTAGAGGTGAGCATGGGTCAGCTCCAGAATGGCTTCCAAGGAGACCTGAGTTTGAGACCTGGTCTGATCTGGGATTGAAAGGCTAAATCAGCCGTCAGGTAAAACATAGAAGGAGAGCTTCTCCAGCCAGGGGAGCTTCACACACCAAAGCCGGAAGATCTATGTGGGGGAGTCTCCATGAGGGGTGTAAGGGAGGTTTCCTAGGTGGGGAGAGGGGTGATTTATTCCGTGTGTATTGCAGACTTTTGGCAGTGATAGGATGATTAAGTCGAACAGTAAGCATCAAAGTTGGAGTAACTTAGAGATTTGTTGTAGTCTCGGTCATGGCCCGCCATGGCTGAGCAAGGACAGCAGCTGTGGCTGTGGAAAAGAAGGGTTCCATTGAATCGGCTCAGAGACCAAACTGGGAGCAGCAGAAAGGAGTCAGCAGAGACTCGAGCTGACTTTCCTGAAGTGATGAAGTATAGCAGGAGGAAGCTTTGGAGAGAGGGATGGGTTTGGCTTTGAACTCATTGTAGCTGTCACAGATAAATGAAAGTCCTGTCCTTTGAAAACATCCTGAGTTCTCAAGACCTTGGGATGCCCACCTCCCCATTAGCCAGATTGTCCTCAAGAGTGGTGTCTGGGGCTGGGAAAGTAGCTCAGTGGTAGAGCGCTTGCCTTGCATGCCTGAGGCCCTGGGTTCGATTCCTCAGCACCACATAAGCAAAAAGAAAAGCCGGAAGTGGCACTGTGGCTCAAGTGGTAGAGTGCTAGCCTTGAGCTGAAGAGCTGAGGGACAGCACCCAGGCCCAGAGTTCAGACCCCACAACCGGACCCAAAAAAAAAAAAAAAAGAGTGGTGTCTGATAAAATTGTGTTGGCATTTGAAAACTTGAAAATGACTGGGTTTTTTTCCACCCCTTATAGATCCAGCCATACGTGAATGGAGCTCTGTACAGCATCCTTTCCATCCCGTCCATTCGTGAGGAGGCCAGAGCCATGGTAAGGACACACCTGCCAGTGCAAGGGCTCCTGCCACACAACAGGTCATGGCTGCCTCCCGCACTCCCGGGAAGGCTGCACACAGCTTACACACCCCTGAACGTGCATACAAAACATGTGTGTGAAATTTACAGGGAGAGAATCTGTGGGTTTTAGTTGAATCACAAGGGGATCCCTAAAATCCTTAGTCGTTAAGAATCACAATGTCAGCTGGGCACTGGTGGCTTATGCCTATAATCCTAGCTACTCAGGAGGCTGAGATCTGAGGATCATTGTTCAAAGCCAGCCCGGGAAGGAAAGGCTGTGAGACTTTTATCTCCAGTTTACCACCAGAAAACCAGAAGTGGTGTTGTGGCTCAAGTGGTAGAGCACTAGCCTTGAGCTGAAGAGCTGGGACAGTGCCAGGCACAGAGTTCAAGCCCCACGACCAACAAAAACAAAAAAAGAATCACAGTGTTAGAAAATTTCTAGCAGGTTATTTTCTCGAGGTTGGCAGATATTCTGAGAATAGCCACATGGATTATAAAACTGCCCAGTCCTTGGGCATTTGTTCTGATATTTGAAGTAAAAGAACAATGGCCCAGTGATTAGGATCATATTTTGAGAGGGCAAGTGTTTCTGCATCCAGAGAGAAAAGCCTTTTTCTTCTTCATGACACTGTGTGAAATCAAGGTAACCAAGTGCAGATGAATGTGTGGTGAAGGGATTAAAGGCATTTCCCCCTACCACAGGCTGGATTCCTTCCCCAGGTGGTTTTGCTTACTTAGAATTGCTCAGCCATCTAATTGATCATCTAAAATCATGTCAACACTGACACCTGAGATGAACATTTCCTCAAGAACTGTTCTATATAATCACAATGGACCTTAATTACTTCCTGGGTTTTGTTTTTTTGGTGTCCTGAGCTTGAACTCAGGGCCTGGGCACTGTCCCTTATCTTTTTAGCTTAAGGCTGTCACTCTACCACTTGAGCCACAGATCCACTTCTGGCTTTTTGGTAGTTAGAAATAAGAGTCTTATGGACTTTCCTGCCCAATGTGGCTTTGAATCTTGATCCTCAGATCTCAGCCTCGTGAGTAGCTAGGATTAGAGGTATGAGCCACCAGTGCATGGCTTTGCCACCTAGTTTCAATATAATACTGCTACTTTTTTCAATACAGAACAGAGAAAATAAACTTAAATTCTGAATTATGGCCATCTAGGTAAAAGAAAAGGAAAAGGACAGGAAAAACCATGTAGGCTGAAGAGGAAGAAAGAAGGGAACTGACATAGCCTCCAAAGAGGAGGAGGGCTGGGGTGCAGCTCACTGGCAGGCACACCCGAGGCACACCAGAACATGCACAAGTGAGAGGCAGCCACAGGACAGGGTCCTCATGAGCAGACCATCAGCGTGTCCCTACAACATGGGAGAAAATGCAGAGCCTAGGGACCTGATGTCAATGTCAGGAGAGCCCCAGAAGGAGAGGCTCATCTGAGAGAGAATGGTGCAGAAGAAAGGTTGAATAGTAATGAAGACATTTGGTGAAATGTTTACATTTGGCGTGGTTCAGCTGCAATGGGTTTTAATATTTGGAGTTTTTGTTTTGATTTTTGAGGGGAGAGCAGTACCTGCGCTTGAATTCAGGGCCTCATGCTTATTAGGCAGGCACTCTACTATTTGAGCCATGCCCCCAGCCCCTTTTGCTTTGGTTAGTTTTAATGCAAGATCTCACATTTTTATCCTTACTGTCCAGGATCCTAATCCTCCTATTTACACTTCCTGCATAGCTGGGATGACAGGTGCCTGCCACCATTCCCTGCTGGTTTTGTTGAGATGAGTTCTTACTTCCTTTTACCCAGGCTAGCCTCAAACTGGGATCCTCCTGGTCTCCACTTCCCAAGTAACTAGGATTAAAAGTCTGAGTCAAAGTTCCAAGTGTCCAGTGCATTACTGTTTTTTTACCTTGAAAAGAAAACTTGAAGCTGGGCGCCAGTGGCTTAAACTTATAACCCTAGCTACTCAGAAGGCTGAGACCTTGCCTTATAAAAGAGCACCCCCTGCAGAGAACCAAACAAATTACACACACACACACACACACACACACACACACACACACACACACATATACATATATATTAAGTCTCTATAAGATGAATGTAAAACATAAATGAATTTTATGTTTGGAGTTGAATCTCCTTGCAGATTTGCAATATCTGAACTAGAGTCCCAGGCATTTCTGTAAAGGGCTACTCCTCCTGCGTCTCGGCAGTAGTCTTTAACCACAGCTGCTTGTCCAGCGTGAGTTCCTTGTTCTCTTCTTTGGGTATGCTGTTCTCATGTCTACACGTTTGGCTGGTGAGTCCCAGTCAGTGTCCTCCCCATCTACCTGAGCATATTTTATTTGGCCAGAATTACTTCAAGTCACAAGTTACTATTTTCAGGATAATATAGCACTGTTGTTCATTTGAGACGGGGTCTCACTTTATAGCCAAGCTGCTTTGAACTTGTCTTCCTCGCCTCAAACCTTCCAAGCTCCAGAAATACAGGCATGGTTTTTCTTTTTGGTTTTTTTTTGCCAGTCCTAGGGCCTGAACTCAGAGCCTGGGCACTGTCCCTGATTGAGCCACAGTGCTACTTCCAGCTTTTTCTGTTTATGTGGTTTTGAGGAATCGAACCCAGGGCTTCACGCATACTACGCAAGCACTCTACCACTATGACATGTTCCCAGCCTTTTTTTTTTTTTGAGTATCCATTTCTATAATTTAGATTAAACATTACCTAATATATGTGGTTTTTAAAAATAAATGGACTTTCTTATTGGAGTGTTTTTTGTTGAAAGAAAAATTATCTCCAAATATTCCTCCTAACTATGAAAGTTTATTGTTTGTCCAAGTAACAGCTGAGCTAGAGCTTTATGGAAGAGAGCAAATGAAAATAAAAAGATCTGTAAAGATACAAGCAGATAAGTGCATAGAACCGTACATAATGAAGTATATAAAAATGGACTGTAAGAATTGGAAACAAGATTCTTGTTATATCCTGTATGCTGTTACTTCTTTTTTTTTTTTTCTGTTTTAGTTTTCTGTACCCTTTGTCTTGTAAAAGCTTATCTGATCCATGAAAGGGAAAGAAAATCACAGAAGCAGCAGGACAAAGGATTGAATTAATGCAACAAAGATACTCACTAGACACGGTGTGGGAAATAAACTTTACTTGAGGGAGAGGGGAGTGGGAAGTGGGAAAAAATGAGGAAGGGGGTACAATGATTAAGAAGAAATGTACTCATGGGCTGGGAATGTGGCTTAGTGGTAGAGTGCTTGCCTAGCATGCATGAAGCCCTGGATTCGAATCCTCAGTACCACATACACAGAAAAAGCCGGAAGTGGCACTATGGCTCAAGTAGTAGAGTGATAGCCTTGAGCAAAAAAAAGCTCAGGGACAGTGCCCAGGCTCTGAGTTCAAGTCCCAGGATTGGGAAAAAAAATGTGCTCATTACTGGGTTTTTTTTTTGGTAGTTGTGGGGCTTGAACTTTGGGCCTGGGTGCTGTCCCTCAGCTTTTCAACTCAAGGCACAGCACCACTTCCGGTTTTCTGGTGGTTAATTGGAGATAGTCTCAAGCCTTTCCTGCCCAGGCTGGCTTTGCACCATGATCCTCAGATCTCAGCCTCCTGAGTAGCTAGGATTACAGGCATGAGCCACTGACACCCAGCAAATTATTACCTTACTTATGTAACTATAACTCCCCTCTTCATCACTTTCACAATAAATTTTTTTAAAAAAGTTATCCTGAACATTAAAAAAAAAAAATCCCAGTGCCAGTGACTTACACCTGTAATCCTAGCTACTCAGGAAGCTGAGATCTGAGGATCACAGTTCAAAGCCAGCCCAGGCAGGTAAGTCCGTGAAACTCTTATCTCCAGTAAACCACCAGAAAACCAGAAGTGACTCTGTAGCTCAAGTGGTAGAGCATTAGCCTTGAGCTGAAGAGCTGAGGGACAGTACTCAGGCCTAGAGTTCAAGCTCCACAACCTACAAAAGAAAAAAAAAAGATACAAGCAGATAATCACAGGCAGTTGTAAACTCTGGAGGAAAAGCTGGGAGAGAGGCTGCATGGATTCTTTGTCTTGTTCCTCTGACGAAAGTGCCAGAAGAGACATGGCCATTCCTGTGTGGCGCAGGTGATCTTGCTCTTAGCACATGGGGGTTGTGCACATCACTTTTGCTTGACAGTGTTCTTTCCCTGCTGGCTCTTATCTGTGGGACACAAAGGGGAAGCTCCATTTCTGAACAGAAAGAACAAATTCAGTTCTCTGGGCAGAAAGAACAAATTCAGTTCTCTGGGCAGCCAAGGGCTATGGTATACTTGGTTAGTGACTGTGTCTTTGAAAACACAAGCAGGCCCCCAAGTCCTGGCAACCCGCTCCTCTTTGAAATTCTCTGCTCTTAACTCACTCAGTCTTAGTTCTCTCTCCCTTCCAGATTGTTCCTTCAAGGTCTCTCTGTGGGCTCACCTGTCTCTGCCTTGCAGTGCAGTGTCCTTATTCTGTCAGGTTCTGTCCAAAGATTGTCACTGAGAAACCTTGCTTATCCCCTCAGCTCAGCTGCCACAGGCCGAGCCACTTCCTGCCAGACCAGCAGGCACAGTCTCACTATTTACCGACCATCTACATTGTGCCACCATTGGACCAGATACTACATTTTTAGGTATAATATGCAAATGATGTGATGACACACACAGGCTTTCGTGTATAATTGAGTGCATCTTGACAAATGTGGATGTCTAGGTAACCAATATCAATTATATACACTAGCTTTTTTTTTTTTTTTTGGTCGTGAGGCTTGAACTCTGGGGACTGGGTGCTGCCGTGAGCTCTTCAGCTCGAGGCGAGCACTCTGCTACTTGAGCCACAGTGCCACTTCTGGTTTTCTGGAGATAAGAGTCTCAGGGACATTCCTGCCCAGGCTGGCTTTGAACCACAATCCTCAAATCTCAGCCTCTTGAGTAGTTAGGATTACAGGCGTGAGCCACCAGTGTCTACCCATACATTAGCTTTTTAAAAGGTCAGATCAACTCAAGGACTGGTCATCATTTTAATTAATTTATTTTGTGTGTGTGTCAATCCTAGGGCTTACACATAGGACCTTGTGCTCATGCTTGGCTTTTTCGTTCAAGCCTGGTGCTCTATCAAGTGAGCTACACCTCCACTTCTGGCGTTTTGCTGGTTAGAGATAAGAGTTTCACACATTTTTCTGCCTGGGCTAGCAGTGAACCTGGCTCCTCAGATCTCAGCCTCCTGAGTAGCTAGGATTTCAGGTATAAGCCAACAACATCCAGCTTCATCATTTTATAGTTGAGGAAGCTGGCTGGGAGAAGTCAAGTGATATGAAAGAGCGGCTCAAGGGGTAAAGGCACCTGCCTAGGACTTAGGAAGCACTGACTTCAAATCACAGCACTACTACATGCACACAAAGAAGTTGATTTGAGCTGGGTGCCTGTGGCTCACACCTGTAATCCTAGCTACTCCAAAGGCTGAAATCTGAGGATTGCAATTTGAAGCAATCCCGGGCAAGAAAGTCTCTGAGACTCTTACCGCCAGTTAGCCACCAGAAAACCAGAAGTAGAGCTATGCTCTAGAGAACACTATCCTTGAGCAGAAAAAGCTCAGAGACAGTGCTTAGGACCAGCACCTACACACACACAGTATTTCATACCAAGCAGCATATTTCCTTTAATTATACATGTCACCCCTAAAAAGAAAGATCAATGTGCCCCCCTGAAAAGTGGCGAGTCCCTATGAAACAGTGAGTATAAACTGTTCCCTCTTGCTACAGGGAATGGAAGACATACTTCGCTGCTTCATCAAAGAAGGCAACGCAGAGATGGTCCGCCAAATAGAATTCATCATTAAGCAGCTCAGTTCTGGTGAGTGCCATCAAGATTCTGGTCTGCCTTCCCAACAGCTCGCTCATGCTCCTGAGAAAGATGCCTGGCCTTCCGAAGAGGGCTCGGCTGCCCCAGTCCGTCCAAGGCCTCTGGGAAGCAGGCAGGCCCAGGAGAACTCACAGCTGAGAGTCTGGCCAGGTGCCCAAGGCCAGAGTGTCCACACATTAATGATGTCTTATCACACTGTGCATCTCTTATCACGCAGTAGGCGGATGTGCAGTCTACAAAAAGGAGTTCAAAGCAGTTACTGACGCCTTCCCTGCCTTGTAAGTTCTCTTTATGGGCCCCTCCCTTCTTCCTTCAAAGTTCTGCCCAACCCAGAAGGGTGACTTCCCCAGGTCCTGGGGCCAGATGCCAGTCCTTATAGCACCAACTGTAGAAAATGCCATTGACCTGGTCACTTACTCCACTGGGCAGTAAGGGAGGGAGGAGGCAGCGTGGCCCCCTTTCTAGCCGCCTTCAGTACCACGACACACATCCCATAATAAGCAGGAGAGGACCTGGGACACCTCAGGGAAGGGGAGTGGGGGCTCCGCCTCTTCCAGCCCAGGGGTCATGATGGTCACCTCCATCTCTCTCCATCCCCTTCCCTGGCCCCCAGCAGGGCATGCGCACAAAAGCTGAGCTGGTGGGAGTTCCTAATTTAAATGTCTTCATCTTGCCTCATGAGTCAGTCATGTGGCCAGCACCAAGCTAGGAAGCCCACGGGCCTGTCTTGTAGGAATGGTGCCTGGCTTGAGCTGCCCCGACACCTGCTAATGGCGTTTCTCCTACTGCAGGAGACAGCTTTGAAGTTCCCAGAGGGTCCAGCAGGCAGTGAGCAGGGCACCATCTGTGCTTCAGGGAAGAGGAGGTGCCAGGGGTTCCTGCAGGAGGCAGCAGGGATGAGTGGCAGGGGGCTGAAACCCTTGCGGCCTTGCATTTTTGTCAGTCGTGAGGCTTGAACTCTGGGCCTGAGCATTGTCCCTCAGCTCTTCAGCTCAAGGCTAATGCTTCACCTCTTGAGCCACAGTACCACTTCCAGTTTTCTGGTGATTAATTGGAGATAAGAGTCTCATAGACTTTCCTGCCCAAGCTGGCTTTGAACTGGGATCCTCAGATCTCAGCCTCCTGAGTAGCTAGGATGACAGGTGTGAACCACCGGTACCTGGCTCCTCCTTGCTTCTTATGGAGCAAGTATAGTTCACCTCCAAATTCAGACAGGCAGAAGATAGAGCTTTATTTTCTCAGCATTTGTTCTGACTCAGAATAATCAAATAGAATGAAATGGCAGCTGGCCTCCAGGCCTGGCGGGGTCTTTCTGAGCATGCCTCTCAGGGGCAGTTGTGCCTTAGCCTGGAGGGCAGGGTTCCTCGCAGCACAGTCCCATTCCAGTTAGAATCTTCGTCAAGGCTGCCTCTGTGTGTTCCAGTCCATTGAGAATACATGCAGTTCCTTGCCCTCTCCCCTGCCTGGCAGCCAACATGCAGGATTCAGGCTCATTGGCACTCTGACCTGAGCTAAAGAATACCCACCCTGCTCCTGGAACGCCAGAGCCAGTGAGGGAGGAGATGGTTCTTGCTCTTGTAGGGGACATACTTTGACAGGGACTTGTCACAGGCAGAGCTTTGTATCCCAGGGTGTTCTGGCAGATGGGAGAAATAACTACTTCCTATTTATTTATTTATTCACTTAATGCCTGTATGGGGGCCTGGACTCAGGGCTGGGGGTCTCGCCCTTGGCTTTTTCACTCAAGACAGGCACTCTGCCACTTGAGCCATACCTGCTTAATGACCTTTCTGCATTGGCTGGCTTCAAATTGCAATCCTCTGGGTCTCAGCCTCCTGAGTGGCTAAGATTACAGGTGTGAGCCACTGGCACCCAGCAGGTGATCCTTTTCCAATAAGAGGCCAAGAGGTATTTCTTCTTTATCTCCAGTCCTCAGGTGACTCATTTTCCGTAGACAGAGGTGGGACCCAGGAATTGGTTACCCTACAGTGTGCTGCTTAGAAACAAGATTTGGAAGTTAAACTCCACTTAGGATATGTGTCACCCACACATCAAAATGGAGCTTGTGGAGAGCCTGTGTTCCGTCTGCTTCATCTGGTGGAAAGTATGAGCAGGTGTACGCTGGCACCATAGCTTAATAAGATGCATGACATGGCCACCACCTTTGGGTGGTGGTGACGTACTGGTTTCCCTTCTTTTATTTTTTTTTTTTTTTTTGTCTGTTGTGGGTTTTTGAACTCAGGGCCTAGGCACCTGGTATTCCTGAGCTTTTTTGCTCAAGGCTATCACTTTACCACTTTGAGCCACAACTCCACTTCTAGTTTTGTGGTTTGCTTTGTTTTGTTCTGTTTTCTGGTGGTTAATTGGAGATAAGAGTCCCGTGGACTTTTACCTGGGCTGGCTGGGAACCTCGGGGTCAGTTCTCAGCCTCCTGAGTAGATATGATTACAGTCTAGGCCCAGCAGGATTGGCTTATTTTATTTGAGTGGACATTTACACTGAATGTCAGTCCTCAGAACTATTTTCCAATGAAGTCTTAAGATCTTTAAGTACAAAGTCACAGGAATATTTTAGGATTCTAGCCCTAAAGGCTGGGTGGGAACAGACAGTGATGGAGCCTTTGGGGAAATTCCAGTCTGGAGACAGTGACCATCCGGTTACAGCAGTGTCAGCAGGAACGCTTGCCCCTGGCTTGGGCCCAGGCCTCACTTCCAGTCCTCAGCGAGGGTTTCAGGCAGATTCCAGCTAGACACACGCTGGCCCAGGCACATGTGGAGGCAGCTGGCCCAGGGACAGGACTGGATTGTCCTGGCAATGCAGACTGTGAGCAGGTGGAGGGATTATGGTATCAGGCAGTAAGAGAGTGGGCAAGGCAATGAGGGGTGCCAGACGTGGCCCATCCACGTGAACATGAGGGGTTACCACTGGTGACCTTGGTGGCCATTTTGAAGGACATTTTGGAAGGCTGACTGGAGTGTGCTATTCGTGACAAAGAGGACGGGTTAGAATAAGGAAACCTCAGCCAAAATGCAGATGCCATGTTGGCTTTGTGTCTGCACAGTCACTGCGGGCCAGCTGGCATATGGCATGGTGTGGGCCAGGATGGGTGTGAAGGCAGGCGAGTCTGCCTGGGCACCGGCTTCCCTGAGCACTGGCCTGACACCCGTGGGGTCCATGGAGTCCCTCCCTGTAGGGTGAAGCTGTGATTTCCTCCCTGCAGGGTTCACGGGGGACAGACGCCTCTGCCTAGCCCCTCTCGGTGAACTTCCTATATGAGTCTTCACTCAGGCTTTCCTGACCTTCATGCCTGTGCTCACGAAATGCATGCTGAAAGCCAAAAGTGAAGGTGTGGCTCAAAGAGAACAGTGCCAGCCTTTAGGGAACAAGCCAAGCAAGAGTACAAGGTCCTGAGTTCAGGCCCTGGTACTGACGGGGGCAGGGGAGGGGGGTGCGGCAAAAGAAGTGCTAATAAGGAGATGCAGTGGGGAGGTAGAAAGGAGACAGTTCTGGGACAGGCTGGGGGGAAGGATGCCTGGAGGGCACTAGCCAGTCTCCCTCTGGAGCACAGGGGACAGTGCTGTGGGGTTGGAGGTAAGGCGCTGAGTATGTTTGGAGAGGTGATGGCATTAGGGGAAGCTCCGGATGAGTCAGTAACCCACATCTGTTGTATAGCCGCGGCCACTGTAGCTCCGCTGTGTATAAATACTCAACAAACCCAGGAAGTAATTAATATGAGCTCCATGTGACAGGTGAGGAAACTACTCACTACCTAGGCATGTACACGTACGTGCTGTGAGAACTTACACTCATGTGTAAACTCCAAAGATGATTCAGATCAGAAACTTCAAGACCCCCTTCTTGCTGTAACCACACCCCTCCTACCATTCAGAAATCATAGAGTTTAAAAACAGGCTTGGCTTAAATCTCAGCTTGGCCTTACACATGCAGTAGGACCACAAGCAAGTCCTGCGTCCACCCTGTGCCCCCATCAATACCTATGAAATGGGGATGACAGGCAACAAGGCTGTTCATAAGGACTGATCAAGTGCAATGAGTGCCCCTCTCAGTATCCAGCAAGATGCCAGCCGTGAAGCGTAGTTTGCTTTCATTCTCTGAAGAGCCCTTAGATTACACTATGCGTGTCTGCCTACTCCCTCTCTTTTTTTTTTTTGTCAGTCGTGGGACCTGAACTCTAGGCCTGGGTGCTGTCCCTCAGCTCTTCAGCTCAATGCTAGCACTCTACCACTTGAGCCCCACAGCACCACTTCTAGCTTTTTCTGCTTATGTAGTGCTGAGGAATCGAACACAGGGCTTCATGCATGCAAGACAAGCATTCTACCACTGAGCCACTTTCCTAGCCCATGCCTACCCCTTTTCTAAGTGAGTTTTTCACTTTTCCCCATGCTACTATATATCTACCCTGAGAAAGGTTGATTTAAAATTGATTTCAAGCCGGCTTGCTGGTGGCTCATGCCTATAATCCTAGCTACTCAGGAGGCTGAGATCTAAGGATCGAGGTTCAAAGCCAGCCCGGGCAGGAAAGTCCGTGAAAGTCTTCTCCAACAAACCACCAGAAAACTGGAAGTGGCGCTATAGCTCAAGTGGTAGAGCATTAGCCTTGAGCTGAAGAGCTGAGGGACAGCACTCAGGCCCAGAGTTCAAGCCCCACACCAACAACAACAACAAAAAATGATTTCAAATTTAAAATTAAGGTTGATAGGAAACTGGCTGAATGGCCATGATTAGGAATGGTTAAAGCTGAGTGTAGTAACACATTCCTGAATTCCCAGCACTTGGCAGACTGAGGCAGGAGGATCTCAAGTTCAAGATCAACCTTGAACTTCAAGAGTGTGAAATGGTCATGTTGGAGAGTGGCTGAAGTCGCCTCACTTGGCGTCTCTGCAGTGCTGGCAGTGTGGTGGCCAGGCTGGCACTTGGAGGGAATTCACTGACCTCTTTTTCCTGACAGAAGAGCTGCTGGATGGCGTTCTGGAATCTGATGATGATGAAGACGACGATGATGAAGTAAGTTAGAGGCTCTGCGCAGCCCCTTGTCAGTCAGCGGTGGAGGGGGTGGTTCTTCCACTCTGCTCCTCGCTGCTCTGGGGGCCACTGAATCTCAGCTGGTGGCCCTTCTGCCATTCCTACACGGGGTCTCTGGTGGGTGTCTCGGTGCCCAGGCTGGACTGCCTCCTCCAGGGCCTCTCCAATGCCATTGATGGTCTGACCTCCCAGGTTTGAGGAAGTGGAAGCTTCCAGCATCTGTGTGCTCAGTGGCCTTAGAACTTCTGCCACATTCTGCTCAAAACACATGGAGCCCAGCCCGGACTAGGAGCAGAACCGGGCGCTGCCTGCCCTGGAAGGAGCGGGGGAAGTGCAGGGGTGGCAGGATGTGGTGACCATGTCCCAGTCTCTGCTACCCTGCGGACAGCAGAGGTGCGGCGCGTACGTGTGCATGCCAGCCTCGGCCTGTTGGGGAGAGGGGTCCTGGGGTTGGTTCAGAGCTGGCAGAAACCACCACATTAGTATGCAGCTGCTTTCTTTTTCTTTTTCCTTTTCTTTTCTTTTCTTTTGTTGTTGTTATTGTTGGTCGTGGGGCCTGAACTCTGGGCCTGGGCGCTGTCCCTCAGCTCTTCAGCTCAAGGCTAGCGCTCTACCAATTGAGCCACAGCTTCACTTTTGGCTTTTTGAGGGTAGTTAGTTGGAGATAAGAGTTTCACAGGCCTTCCTGCCTGGGATGGCTTCAAACCGAAATCCTCATACCTCAGCCTCCCGAGTAGCTGGGATTACAGGCATGAGCCACTGGTACCTGGCTAGAAGGGGCTTCATTTATTTGGAGGAACATTCACTCCAAATGTGGATGTGGAAGGTATATTTTGTTTGCAGTTGCAGTCTGTCTGCTAAAACTGAACGTGGGGCTCCCTGCTGGCATCAGATGGGGAAGTGCTCATCCAAGAACGCCCCCCCCCATGTGCTGCCACCCCCACCCCCCACCCCCAACAACTGTGCTGGATCTGAAATGGGCTGAGATTTCCTCAGCAGGTCCCCTCCCGGACTGCTATTCCCTTCCTGGGCTGCAGGTGGCAGCAGTAGACGGCCCTGTGTGGTGGAATGGCAGATCTTGACCTGTAGCCTTTATCCTCCCAAGTGAGAAAGACCACTCTGGGTTACAGAAAGGTAGCAATTAACCGAGAACGGAGGGTGGGCAGACTTCTGTAAAGTGGGATTAGAAGCTCTTAGGCTTAGCAGACCACACAGTCTGCTTCAACACAGAATAACTGTAGAAATCTGGCTGTGTTCCCCTAAAACTATTTGTGGACACTGGAAATGAGTGTCATATAATTTTCAGATGTCATTGAGTTGTTGGGTTTGTTTTTCTCAAATATTAGAACATAAAACTCATTGTTAGCCCGGAGGCCAAACAAAAATCCATCTATGCCCAGAGGCCATTGCTGGCCAGCCCTTTGATGGAAACAGCCAGTCTGCTCTTCACTGTATGAAGACACCTCCTCTGTATATATAATAGCTGTTCGCTATTATATATTAATGTTTTAATTATTTGCTTCCATTAATTCTTGTCACCCTGTCCAAAAGTTCCTCTTGAGATCTATTTTTTCCCTTTCCTATGTAATTCTTTTGGAATTTTTAGTTGGCTTTGGTCTGATTTGTTTTTGTTGTGGTGGTGGTGGTGGTGGTTGTTTTGGTTAGTTGTGGAGTGTGAACTCAGGGCCTGGGCACTGTCCATGGGGCTCTTTGTGGTCAAGGCTAGCTCTCTACCACTTGAGCCATACAGCCATTTCTGGTTTTTGAGTGGTTAATTGGAGATAAGAGTCTTGTGGGGACTTTTCTGCCCAGACTGCCCTAACATGATCCTCAGATCTCAGCCTCCTGAGTAGCTAGGATTACAGGCGTGAGCCACCAGTGACCCGCTTTTGTTTGACTTTTTTGATAGTCTTCCTCCCCTTCTGTGTAGCCCAGGCTGACCTCTCACGGGAATCCTCCTGCCTCAATCTCCCAAGTGCTGGGACTGCACGTACTGCTCACCACACCCAGCTTACTTTGTTTTTGTTATTAATCCTTCTGTTGTTTTATCCTAAGGAAAATTCCTTTGGTTCCCTCTCCTTCCATTAAATGATGGGGATTTGACGTGTGGAAATTTCTCCTTGGAAGCAACTAGAACCATCATTGAGGCCTTTCAGTTCTCCGGACTTGTGGCTACTCTGTGCAGAGATTTGAAAATGTTTGTTGTGGAACAAATTTTGAGAGAATTTCTAGAAGAGGTTTAGTGGGAAGAGGGAGGGAGAGATAAACTGTGACTGTGATAGGGGACTGTGTGACCATCACAGCACGCTGCAGTGTGAGCCCCGGGGACCTCAGACACGTCCCCACATCCTGGTTCTGTGTGGCTTCTGCTAAGGGCAGGCATTACTTTCCTCATTGCCTGTTAAGTCATTGATAGATGCTGAAGGAAAACCAACAAGATCTTTAGAGCAGTAACCCTGTTGTCAGCTCTCAAAGTAACAGTTCTGAAGTAGACAGCAGAGTACTTGTCAGGGCATTTTACCATTGTAAAAGTGTGTTTTCCTGGTATAGAGGACTTGAACTCAGGGCCTTGCACTTTCATTTGGCTTTTTCACTCATGGCTAACGCTCTACCGCTTGAATTACATCTCCAGTCTGGCATTTTGCTGGCTAAGTAGAAATAAGAGTCTCACAGACTTAGCTACCTGAACCATGATCTTCAGAGCTCAGTTTCCTGAGTGGCTAGGATTACAGGAATGAGCCACTAGTGCGCAGTTTGTTTTTTTTTTTTTTTTTAGTATTTAGATACAAAATACTAATCACTGTTCTTGATTGTCTGCTTAGCACAAACCAGAAACCAGAGAGACTTGTGCTCCTTGGCTTACACTGAGCTGGAGTGTGCACTCACGCACCCCGGCCCCACCCTAGAAGCTCTCCAGAAGATCCCAGATGCAAAACCTAGTTTTTCTTCTTCTCATTTCTGAAGATGCCATAACTTTATGCCAGTTATATCTGAAGATAAACCATTTATATACTAAAATTTAAAAAACTATAGCACTCAGCTGGTGAGGTGGTAGATGCTTGTCATAGCAGCACGTAGCAGCAACAGGATCACGATGGAGCTTGAGACCAGCCTGGGCCCCAGTGAGATCTTTTTTTAAAGGATGGATGAAGTGAGGTTGAACGAAGTGCGGGAGAATTAAAGAAGGAGTGACTTGGATCAAGATGCGTTGTACTCACCAACTGCCCCTTTGAATCGAAACCCCTTTGTACAACAACTTACAAGATCATTTTTAACCATTAAGAAATAAAAATATAGCTAAGAATGTATCTTCTGAGTTACAGGCCTTCTAGCATTTTAATGTGCACTGAAAAAGAAAATGGTAAAGTTAATGTGGACAGGACTTAAAGGAAACAGGACGGTGCTGGCCTGTGGACCGCAGATGTGCGCCAGTAGGCGTAGTGGAGAGGTCTGGAGGGCAACACCCTTGGTGTTGACTTTAGGAGCTGTACGTGGGGAGTCAGAATGAGGAAGTGTGAGTGAGAGGACTACAGACAGGCCGGGCCCACCCAGTGAGAAGCAAACACAGGATAGCGGCTGTGGGGGCGTGGGACATTTCGTGCACTGATGGGTGCAAGCCGCACTGGGGTGAACAGCGCAGGGGAGCACGTGGAGAGTGGCACTAGCAAGGATGCACAGAAACTGCTGTGCATGGCAGGACGCGTGCAGGGTGCGAAAGCTGAACTTTTTTTTTTTTTTTTTTGTCAGTCGTGGGGCTTGAACTCTCGGTCTGGGCGCTGTCCCTCAGCTCTTCAGCTCAAGGCTAGTGCTCTACTGCTTGAGCCACAGCACCACTTCTGGTTTCCTAGTGGTTTATTGGAGATAAGAGTCTCACAGACTTTCCTGCCCGGTCTGGCTCTGAACCGGGATCCTCAGATCTCAGCCTCCTGAGTAGCTAGGATTACAAGCGTGAGCCACCCGCGCCCGGCCTGAATTTTTCTTTGACTAAAGACAGACCAGGCTGGGTGCCAGTGGCTGACGCCTGTAATCCTAGCTTCACTGGAGGCTGAGATCTGAGGATTTCTATTTGAGGCCAGCCCAGGAAAGTCCATGAGACTCCTATCTCCACATAACTAGCAAAAGGCCAGAAGTGGAGGGATGGCTCAAGTGGTAGAGTACCAGACCAGCCTTGAGTATAAAAGTTAAGGGACGGTACCCAGGCCCCAAGTTCAGCCCCAGTATTGGCACAACAGAAAAATAAAAAGAGACAAAACAGATGTAACCATATCAAATGCTAGGGGAAGTCTAGGTGGTAGGGTCGTGATGCTGGATGGTCAAGGCGGGGGAGAGGAGACGGACAGGGACAGGAGGGAGAGCGAAAAAGGAGAGGATGGCCGGGGAAGGACACGTATCTTCATTAGTTTCTGAATTGCTTCTACTCTTTGGCCCACAGTTCCAGACGCACTTCAAACACTAGAGCATGGGAAGTGCAGCGCCGGTGCGTGCAGTACGGGCAGCTAGTGCGTGGAAGGAACTGGTAGCCAGTGTGCGCACGAGGGCAGGCTCAGGGGCCTGGCGCAGTGTTGTCACCCCAAGTGGCTCGGGTTTCCTTATTACATGTGAAGGTGAGGCTCCCCGTGTCCGGCTCCCAAGTGGCTTTCCATGGAGATGAAAGGCCTCTCTGTGCTATTCTAGAAAAACGATTTGAAGACAAACATTCTCCCTTTTTAACAAAACAGGTTTCAGTGCCAGGGGAAGTCAGCCGTGGACAATTACTTGTTGGTGCCATGTAAGTGACAATCATCTGATCAGCAGTTTTCCTTCTGTTCAGATGTCTCAAGCCCAAGTCAGTTATTATTAAGTGAACAAATATATTTAAGGGCCATGAAACAACAGCATTCTAGGAAAGAACAAGGAAGAGACAGGGGAAAACAGCCTCTCTGGGTGGCTCTGCGGTGCACAGCACCTCCACAGCTTCTGAGGATGCTGAGACCCGGACTGCCACCCGTGTGCCATCACCAGTATGTCTGACACTGTTCTAGCACCGTCCCTCAGTTCCCAAGTGGTAGGTGTTTCATTATTTCTGTTCCACAGATGAGGAAACAGGGAGAAAAGAGGAGGTGTGTCGTGTTCACAAAGCTGCTGAGTGAGCAGTGCTGGGCGCAGAGGCAGGAAGTGGGCAGAGCATGCCCTTAGCCTTGCCCTTGGTTGTCAGACATCTAGAGACCCAAGACCAGCTGCAAAGACTGGAGGAGATACAAGCAGTCAGGTGCATGAAGGAGGTAGAAACAGGAAGTCCTGCAGACATCCTAAGTATTTCTCCCAGTACTGGTAGACAGTTAGTTCATAGGTACCTAGAATGAGGGCTGGAATGTGGTTCAATGGTAGAGCACCTGCCTAGCAAGCATGAGGCCCTGAATTCAAATCCCCAGTATCACTAACAGTAAAAAATAGAATTGAAGCGAGGCATGTGGTCGGGGAGGCAGGCCATCTCCTAGGAGAGGCAGCACAGCACCCGGCGGACAGGAGTTCATCACCTACTGCATGCGCTCTTTCCATGCCTTTTTCTTTCAGTACGGGTATTGGCCTTATACTTGCTAGGCAAACCCTCTACCACTTGACCTATGCCCCTAGCCCTCTGGTTTTAATTTTGTTTCTGAGATAGGGTCTCACGCTTTTCCTTGAGGTGGCCTTGAACTCATGGTCCTGTCAAATACCTGAGATTACAGATGTGCACTGCCATATGTGGCTTCTAGATTGCTTTAATTTGTTTTTCCTGCTGGGTGCCAGTAGTTCATGCTTCTACTCAGAAGACTGAGATCTGAGGATCATAGTTCAAAGCTAGCCCAGGCAGGAAAGTCTATGAGATGCTTATTTGCAATTAACCACCAAAAAGCTGGAAGTGGAGCTGTGGCTCAAGTGGTAGAGCACTAGCCTTGAGCTAAAGAGCTCAGGAACAGTGCCCAGGCCCTGAGTTCAAGCTGCAAGACTGGCAAAAAAAAAAAAAAATTCTTGCTAGTACTGGGAAAAGGCTGTTAGATTTCTCACAGGGCGTTTTTCCTGTATCTCTACCAGCAATAAGTGTTTTGTTCATTTTATGTTTTTGCCAGTCTAATAGTGACAAAGTGCTAACTCAGTGGTTTTTTGTTATGATTTTTATGCCAGTGCTGGAGCTTGAACTTGGCCTTGTACTCTCATTTGGCTTTTTTGCTCAAGGCTGGCGCTCTATGACTTGAGCCATACCTCCACTTCCTAATGTTTTATCTGTTCTCTGACAGGTAGTGAGTGAGCCTCTTTCTGTGTTTCCCCCTGGGGCTTGTGGTGGGACCTGGCCGGAGGGAGTGGTCCTCGAGGACCGTGTCTTCCCTGGCCTTGCCCGTGTTCCCTCTGCTTCCCCGGACGATGAGGGCAGCTGTGCTACCTCCAGCCCCACAGCCATAACCCCCTGGCATCCAGTGAGCTCGTGGCTTTCCTCCTGAAGTTGATTTTTCTCAAGTATTCTGTCACAGCAGCGAAAAGTTGACTAACGCGCTCAATACTTTTTGCTACAAATCTTTAAAGATAAAAACACAAAACTTGTACTCGAGGTGCTGGTGGCTCACACTTATAATCTTATCTGCTCTGCAGGCTGAGATCTGAAGGACAGAGTTTCCCAGCCAGTTCAGGAAAAGTCCATGAGATTCCATTTCCAAAATAACCAGCACAAAGCCAGGCTGGAGTCATGCTTCAAGTGGTAAAGTGACAACTGAGCAAGCAAGCCCAGCAAGCATAAGGTCCTGAGTTCAAACCCAGTACCAGCATAAAAAAAGTTGGGGGCTGGGAAGGTGGCTCAGTGGTAGAGCACTTGCCTTGCATGCCTGAGGCCCTGGGTTCGATTCCTCAGCACCACATAAGCAGGGGGAAAAAAAGCAGGAAGTGGCACTGTGGCTCAAGTGGTAAAGTGCTAGCCTTGAGCTGAAGAGCTTAGGGATAGTGCCCAAGCCCTGAGTTCAGGCCCCACGACCGGACCCAAAAAAAAAAAAAAAAAAAGTTTGGTTGTTTTAGGTCCAAGACCAGGACTTGAACTCAGTACCTCAAGTTTCACTCTTTGGCTCAGTACCTCAAGTTTCACTCTTTGGCTGATACGTTACCAACTGAACCACTGCCTTCAATCCCTAAAATAATTTTTTAAGATATACTAGTTTCTCTTTTAGAACTGCCCAGTTTGCTGTCCTGACTAAATCTTCCCTCCACCTTAAATCTTATGTGTAGTGTCCCTGGATTTTCTTCTGAAAAAAATTTTTCCCTTGAAATTATTAGATACTTTATACATAGGAAGGAAAAATTATAATGTTTAGATAAGACTTGAAGTAGCTGTCCTCTGATTTTTGGTTTCAGGATCCTTATACACTCTGAAATATCACTGAAGATTGTAATACCCTTTGTTTATAGGTATATAACAGAATTCTCCAAAATAGGTGTCTTTAACCCACATTTCCCACATGTGAGGCAGGAAATGCTTCTTTTTCCATTTTCCTAACTTTAACCCTATAATACTAAAATAAATCCTTGCTAAAACTAAAAAAAAGTAAAATTAGAAGTAAAATGGTGAGATGGTAAACATTGAAATATTTATTAGTATCAAAAATAACCATAGTAAAGCCTGGCATTAGATACAGCTGTGATCCTATCCTCGGGAGGCTGAGAATCATACAGAACCAGCCGAGCAGATAAATCTTCAAGACTCTTACCTCCAAATAGCTAGCAAAAAGCTGGAAGGAGAGAGGTAGGTCAAGTAGTAAAGCATCAGCCTGAGCAAAAAAGCTGAGCAAGAGTTCAAGGCTCTCAGTTCAAATCCTAGTAATAGTAATATTAATTAATATTATTGTTTAAATTATTATTATATTATTATTATAAAACCCATAGCAAGTTTAATCAAAAGATATATTCTTTTTTTTTTTGGTGGGGGGGGGGTCCGGTCGAGGGCCTGAACTCTGGGCCAGGGCACTGTCCCTCAGCTCTTCAGCTCAAGGCTAGCGCTCTACTACTTGAGCCACAGCGCCACTTCCGGCTTTTTTTTCTTCTTTTGTGGTGCTGAGGAATCGAACCCAGGGCCTCATGCATGCAAGGCAAGCACTCTACCACTGAGCCACCTTCCCAGCCCCATCCAAAAGATAAATTCTTAGGAAAAAGAATTTTCCAAAACAAGAAGAGTAACATTGTATTTTATTTTTGCAAATCTCCTTAAAAGTCTGGGTTAAACAAAGGCAGTTGGACTCTGAGATAAGCCTTTGGGTTCTATTTGTTCAAATATTTTGTTTTGATTGAAAAATATAAATTATGTCCAGCCTCACACATTTGTTTAGTTGAAAACAGAGGTAACACATTTTAACCACCTTTTCTGATAAGGGTTTTTCTTTGGTAGTGCTTCAAAATCAGTAAAGTAAGAGTTTATTAAAGGTTAGTTGCAGTGTGGAATCAGAAACCATAAATAATAAACCATTCTATTACTAAAGTCTATTGACCTATTTTGCATTTTGTTATTTTTATTTCCTGATTGTTCATTGTTATCATATATTAATAGCGATTTTTTAAATTTTTTTATTTTTTTGTCCGTTGTAAGGCTTGAACGCTAGGCCTGGGCATTGCTCCTCAGCTCTTCAGCTCTTCAGCTAGCGCTCTACCACTTGAGCCACAGTGCCACTTCCAGTTTTCTGATGGTTTATTGGAGATAAGAGTCTCAGGGACTTTCCTTCCCCGGGCTGGCTTTGAACCACGATCCTCATATCTCATCCTCCTGCGTAGCTAGGATTACAGGCGTAAGCCACCAGCGCCCTGCTCTAATACAGTGACTTTTGCATGTTGATCTTGTGTCCTTCAACCTTCTGAACTCCCAAGAGTTGTTGGGTTGGGGGCAGGGGAGGTGTTCATATGGTTCCCTTAGGGTTTCTAATATTCAGCACCATGTTATCATTGAATAGAGATAATTTTACCTTTCCACCCAGCCAGTCACTCCAGCCAGTCTGGACGGTTTTTGTTGTTGTTCCTTTTCTTGCCTAACTTAGCTACAGAAGGCTGGGAGTGAACATCTTTGTCTTATTCCTGATCTTATGGACATTTTCAGTCTTTCTTCTTCTTTTTTTTTTTGTTGTTGTTGTTGGTTGTGGGGCCTGAATTCTGGGCGCTGTCCCTCAGCTCTTCAGCTGTAGACCAGCACTCTACCACTTGAGCCTCAGCCCCACTTCCGGCTTTTTCTGCTTATGTGGTGCTGAGGAATCAAACCAGGGCCTCATGCATGCAAGGCAAGCACCCTGCCACTGAGCCACCTTCCCAGCCCCATCAGTCTTTCTTTCTTTAGTATGATGTTAGCTATGGGTCTTCGGTAAATGCCCATTTGTCAAGTTGAGAAAGTTCCTATCTAGTAGTCCTAGTTTCCGAGAATTGGAGTTTGTCAAATACTTTTTTTATCATTTGAGGTGGTCATTTATTTGTTTTTCTTTCATATTATTAATAGGTGATGTATTATACTGATTAATTTTCATATGGTAAGCCACCATTTTAGTTGGGCAAAATTCCACTTTATCATGGGTGATTGGATTTGTTAGTATTTGTTGTTAGTATTTGTTAGTATTTTGTGCTAGTAGTCCATATTCATGAAAGACTATCAGCCTGTAGTTTATGATGGCTTTGATTCTTCTATCAAGATAATACTGGCCTCACGGTGCGAGTGAGGAAGTATTTCTCCCCTAGTTCAGAGATGGTGAGGACTGTGCTAATAATAAACATCTATTGGAATTCATGACACCATCTACACCTGGAATTTTGCTCTGTAAGAAATCTTTGACCATTAATTTCTTTATTATAGGTCTTGTCCTTCCATATTTTTAAATTCTAATGTTTCCTCTTGAAATAGTCTTGTATCCTGTTAGGGATTTTTTTATGTTTTGACTGTCTGATTTATTGATGTATAATTTTTCATTGCATTCCCTTACTGTCCTTTGTTTTCTGTAAATTCATGAGAAATGTTCCCATGTCCCATTTTCATTCCTAATTTTAAACATTTAATACGTCTCTTGGTCTGTCTAGCTAAAGGTTTGTCATTTTTTCTGATCTTTTCATAGAACCAATATTTATGTTCATTTTGTGGGTTTAATCATTGTTAACTTAGGACAGAGCCCCTGGGGAGATTATAGACACTGAGCAAACTCTCAGGTCAAATAAAAATAAATCCTGTGAAACTGGGCGTGGTGCTACATTGCTATCATCTGAACTACTAACAAGGCCGAAGCAGGAGGATCTCTTGACCATATAAGTTTGAGACCATCCTCAGTAACAAGCTTGTAGAGACCCTATTTATTTAGATCCTGTTCTCAAAGAAAGCAAGAGAAAAAGGAAGGGAGGAGGGAGGAAAGAAAATAGAGAAAGAAAAGAAAGAGAAGGAAAGGGAGAGAGAGAGGGAATATCCTGTGAGGATTTTCAAGAATTTACCAGACAGGTCAAACAGTGCCATTCTTTGCTGGGAATGCTGCATGTGGGGAACAGAATGCTCTGGTTTCCCTGGGTGACCACTCCCTCCTGGTGTTTCCCTTGGTGGTAGGACTGTGGGGTTTCCCTGCTGCTGTGGAGCTTGGCGGGCAGGGTAGGAAGGGGCAAGTTTAAGTGCTCTGACATTCACTGTTGTTACTGAGAGATGGCCATTTGCCTTGCATAAATACTGCTCAGATCACTGCAAACCTTGGTAATTTACAGAGAAACTCGAAACTGAAGTTTCCAAATCAACAGAAACAAGCAGATCTTATCTGTTTTTGCTCTGTTCTGGTTGCTTTTATGGAGAAACGGATTTTCAGAAATTCTTTACAATTCCTGTTGGCTACCTGCCCATCCTGTGCTCTCAATGGTGCTTTTATCCCTGTGTGAGTTTGTATTACTATGAATTGGACATTGGAAAAGTATTAATTTACCAGTTCTTCCAAATGTTTCATTACACCTTTCATTAGACCTCATCCAAAAATTGCATTAGTGCCAGCAGGCGCTGGTGGTTCATACCTGTAATCCTAGCTTGTAAGGCTAGGAGGCTGAGATCTGAATATCATGGTTCAGAGCCATTCTAGGCAGAGAAATGTGAAAGATTCTTATCTCCAGTTAACCAGCAGAAAGGCAAAAGTGGAGCAGTGACTCAAGTGGTAGAACAACAGCCTTGAGTTTAAAAAAAGCCAATAGAGAATGCAAGGCCCTGAGTTCAAGCCCACACACCACACCCACAAAATTTGCTTTACTATCAGCTGGGCGCCAATGACCCACACTTCTAACTCTAGCTGCTCAGGAGGCTGGAAAGGCCAGCCTGGGCTAGAAAGTCTGAGACTCATCTCTAACCACCAAAAAGTTGGAAGTGGAGGAGCTGGGAAGGTGGCTCAGTGGTAGAGTGCTTGCCTCCCATGCATGAGGCCCTGGGTTCAATTCCTCAGCGCCACATAAGCAGGAAAAGCCAGATGTGGCTCTGTGGCTCAAGTGGTAGAGCGCTAGCCTTGAGCTGAATTATTCAGGGACAGCGCCCAGGCCCAGAGTTCAAGTCCCATGACTGAAAGGAAAAAAAAAAAAGGTGGAAGTGGAGAGCATTGTTTTTGAGCCCAGAAGTTCAGGGACAGTGCTCAGGCTCTGTGCCAGGATTGGCACCCCCTAAAAAATGCATTAGTTAAGATCACCACTAATCTCACAGAAAAGTATTTAGATATTGAGATGCTGTATACACACAATGGCAAAAATGACATTTTCTCCTGAAAGTTTAAATTTTATTATTACCAACAAGTAGTATAAGTTGTTTCCTTGAAATGGCAGGCTAACTGCAATGATTTCTGAGAAACTGCCTGCCCCAGACCCAAGTGTGAATAGCCAGAGTTTGTCTGTCAGTTTTTCCTTGAAAATGTGCTGTTTAACTTGCAGCCCAAGTCATTTTCTGGTGCTTTCCCTCATGAGAACCATAGGGCAGAAGTGCTTTATCAGAGCATGCTACATGCTTATACAGAATATTGAAAGGCAGCCGAAAGGGCGGGTTAATATGACCAAGGACATTCTCTTTTCTTTTTGTCTTGTGCTAGTCCTCAGGACCTGGGTGCTATCCCTGAGCTTTGTTGTTGTTGTTGTTGTTGTTTGGGGGGGGGTCCGCTTGTGGGGCCTGAACTCTGGGCCTGGGCGCTGTCCCTCAGCTCTTCAGCTCAAGGCTAGCGCTCTACCACTTGAGCCACAGTGCCACTTCCGGCTTTTTTCTTTTTGCTTATGAGGTGCTGAGGAATCGAACCCAGGGCCTCATGCATACAAGACAAGTACTCTACCACTGAGCACCTTCCCAGCCCCCTGAGCTTTTTTTTTGCTTAAAACTAGAACTCTACCACTTTAGCCACAGCTTTACTTCCAGTGTTTCAGTTTTTGGGGTTTTTTGGAGCTAAAGAGTCTCATAGACTTTGCTGCCCAGGCTGGCTTCAAACCACGATCCTCAGATCTCAGCCTTCTGAATTGCGAGGATTATAGGTGTGAGGTGCTGGCACGTAGCTTGGAAGACATTCTTAAATGAAACTGTTCACCTACCTGTCATAAGTTATTATTTGGATATGAGCCCCCCACAAAAAAAATACTTTTACTGTGTTGAAAGCTTGATCCCTGCTGGTGGCTGGCATCATTGGACCAGTGCGTCCGCTGATGAGTTCACTGCTCAACAGGCTAATCGATTGCAGTGTGGCTTAGTTAGGGGAAGGGAGGTCATGAGGATATATCATGTGCCTTGGAAAGGCACATTGGGTCCCTGTCCCTTTCTTGTCTTCCTCTGAAGGGACCACTGCCACACCCTTTGGACACCATGCTTTTCTACCTCACTTCAAACCCAGAGCAAAGGAGCCTGTCGGCTGTGGACTGAAACTCTGAAACCATGAGGCAAAATCAAGCTTTCCTCTGTTAACACTTGGGTTTGCATGCAGGTATTCCCAGTCACGCGACACGTGTCTGACCCATCTGTGTATCTCCTGCCTCTGTTTGTGCTAGCTGTAGCCTTACCCGTCACTGCTTTTGTCCCTTTTGTGCAAATGCCAGTACTACCAGTGATCCATGGAAGTCAGCAGAAGTGGCAACACGTTAAATATTTCACTGGGTTTTGTTGCCAGGTATTAAGGGATGATTAGTCACTGTTGATCCTGAATGAACACAGGCAAAACAACAAGTCTAGGTGTAACCCTGCACTTGGGTTTGCAGCCTAATCTTGAATTCAGCAGCCTGTTATTTCATTGGGAGGTGGCACCAATGCTATTTTCTTTACTGCCATGGCATCCTGTGAGCATTCACTGATTTCAGTCAAGCAAAGCGATTGTGTGTGTTTCTCTAGCCCATGGTGATAGGATTATTTCCCTGTGGCTTATCAGTGTCTGCATCTTTACATGTCTTATGGGTATGGATAATTTTAGATTCATAAAGGCATACACAAAATAATACACAGAAGTCCTGTATGTCCATCCCACAGCTTAAGGACTTTTAAATTTGTAGTTTAAAAAGTTATTACAAAAAGCCAGGCACCAGTGGCTCACACCTGTAATCCTAGCTAGTCAGGAGGCTGAGATCTGAGGATCACATTTCAAAGCCAGCCTAGGCAGGAAGCTCCGTGAGACTCTTCTCTCCAATAAACCACTAGAAAACCAGAAGTGGTGCTGTGGCTCAAGTGGTAGAGCATTCGCCTTGAGCTGAAGAGCACAGGGACAGCACCCAGACCCAGAGTTTAAGCCTCTTGACTGACCAGAAAAAAAGTTATAACAAAATATCGATCTTTTACTTTTAAAGAGTATATCACATTTTTTAAATATTCAAACCTTTTTGGTTATTAAAGTCTGAATTCTTGGTTTCCAAATTACACTCCTACTTAACTGATATTATAATATTATTCAAATATGTCCTGTTGCATAAATTACAATAAATATTGAAATCTGTAAAAAAATCAAAAAGATGGCATACTTTCATTTTCCTGTTAGCCTACAGTAGTTATACAGAGGCATTTTTTTAAATTTGTAGTTGTACTCAGGTTCTTTAGTTCTTTAGTTGTTTCTCCTACATGTCAGAAGATATTTTTCTTTTCCCTCTTTCCTTCTATCCCTAATTGATTAGGATAACATTAAATCTGAAGAGAAGTGATAACTTTCCAGTGAGGTGTTTTGCTCCATGAACATAGTATGTCTCCATTGTTTTTAAGTCTATGATATGCTTCAAATCTGCTTAAATACCCCATCCATGTGACCTGAGTCACTACCTTTATACCTTCTACTGTGATTAACTCAAATGTGACTCATGTGAAGAAACTGACAGAGCTGGACCAGTGTGATAGTCCAATGACTTATCATCCTTTTCATTGGTGCCATTGTCATCATCAGTATCAGCAAGAAATCATCTCCAGGCCAGGTGCCTGGCTCTGTGGCAGCCACATGAAATACGACAGCTCTGTGCCTTGCATCCTTTTTCCTCTGGCTCTGGGGGAAACATGGCATCATTAGAGGATCCTTGGATAAGGTTCAGCCTCCAAGGAGTTTAAAATACAGAACATGAGTAGAAAACGAGGTTTGGTAAGGCTGGCAGAGGAGCAGAGACCGAAGTGAAAGACGCTCTGTCACTCAGCAGTGCCCAAGAGGCAGGGGTATCACGGGGTCACCTGAGTAAGTGCAGAGATGTGAGGAGGCAGAGGGAGAGGAGGAAAGGCAGCTAGAACCTTCATTATTCTGGCTGTGGGAAACTGAAGGCAAGGCGGTAGAAAGAGGCTTAGGGTGGTCTCCTATGGGTCATTTCATTGGTGCTGGGGTAAAGAGGCTGCCCTAGTTACTTGGCCCATGCCACTGGGTATGTGAGTCCAGTAAATAGGAGGTCCCTGGGGTATGAAGTCTGGATTGCATTTTTAAAAAGCAGGCTGGGCCAAGCGCCGGTGGCTCACACCAGTAATCCTAGCTACTCAGGAGGCTGAGATCTGAGATCACAGTTCAAAGCCAGCCTGGTAGGAAAGTCCATGAGACTCTCATCTCCAGTTAATCACCAGAAAACCAGAAGTGGCACTGTGGCTCAAGTGGTAGAGCATTCTTGAGCTGAAGAGCTCAAGGACAGCATCCAGGCCCCAGAGTTCAAGCCCTATGACTGACCAAAAAAAAAAAAAAAAAAGCAGATGGAGGGCATATTATTTTCTGGCACTAGAAACTGGCTAGCCTAGGAGGGACAGTCTCCCGAGGACCAGCAGGGCACCCCACTAAACTAGTTCCAGCCTCATCTTCCCAGAGTGACGGACACTCTGGTCTTCAGCCTCTCCCACCCCTCAGTTTTCCTGCTTCTGAGATACTAACACCATGGTATCTGCTCATACATGACTTCACATAGGCCCTTAGTTTTCACCCCAGCTTAGGGGTGAAAATAAAGGCTTGTATTTCAAAAGAAGTTGTTATCAAAAACTGAAGGAAAGGCTGGGAATATGGCTTAGTGGTAGAGTGCTTGCCTAATATGCATGAAGCCCTGGGTTCCATTCCTCAGTACCACATAGAAAAAACTGGAACTGGGGGCTGGGAAGGTGGCTCAGTGGTAGAGCGCTTGCCTTGCATGCATGAGGCCCTGGGTTCAATTCCTCGGCACCACATAAGCAAAAAGAAAAAAGCCGGAAGTGGCGCTGTGGCTCAAGTGGTAGAGCGCTGGCCTTGAGCTGAAGAGCTGAGGGACAGTGCCCAGGCCCAGAGTTCAGGCCCCACGACCGGACCCCCTCCCCCCCCCAAGAAAAAAAAGAAAAAACTGCAACTGGTGCTATGGCTCAAGCGATAGAGCATTAGCCTCAAGCAAAAGAAGCTCAGGGACAATGCCCAGGCCCTTATTCCAAGCCCCAGGACTGGCCAAAATCAAAAACAACTGAAGGAAGAAATATAGCAAATAGAAGATGAACTATGTATCCAGATGTCAGTGGAAGAGCGGTGGGTGTGAGCACCAGTCCAGATGTCAGTGGAAGAGCGGTGTCCCAGGCTGGACCACCCAGCCACAAGCGGGCCAAGCAGTTAGGCGAGTTGCAGCAAGACTGGCAAGAACTGGGACCCAAAGGGATCTGAGAGTTGAAGAGGAAGGAGAGCAAGCAGAGCTGTGCCTGTGAGAGATTTACTCAGCATCAGAGTTCAAGTACTGGAGACCCAGAAAGCCCAAAAGTGTGAGCACACTGTGGGCAGGGTTGTGCTAGAAGCTGTGCTTTCTCTAGTGTGTGTGTGTGTGTGTGTGTGTGTGTGTGTGTGTCAAAATTAACCTTCCTGAGTTCTGGAATGACAGGTGTGTGTCACCAGTGCTTAAGCAGGGCTGTCCTTAGCCCCATTTTTTTTGGATGAGAAGAACAAGGTTTAGAGAACCCCAGAGGCCCAGGGCATTAACCAGTGGGAATAAGATTAAACCTGGCCTGGCAGGAGAGCCATGCACCCGCGCCCATCCCCAGGCTTTCTTTTTTTTTTTTTTTTTTTTGGGTCCAGTCGTGGGGCCTGAACTCTGGTACTGGGTTTCGAACCCAGGACTTCCA
>NW_012267217.1:62255089-62285487 GCF_000151885.1 Dipodomys ordii
GTCCAGTCGTGGGGCCTGAACTCTGGGCCTGGGCGCTGTCCCTCAGCTCTTCAGCTCAAGGCTAGCACTCTACCACTTGACCACAGCACCACTTCCGGCTTTTTTCTTATATGGTGCTGAGGAATTGAACCCAGGGCCTCATGCACGCAAGGCAAGTGCTCTACCACTGAGCCAACTTCCCAGCCCCCCTCCTCAGGCTTTCTTGGAGAGTGGGGCTGAACTTGTCTGAGCATGCCCAGAAGTGGAGCTAGGAGGAAAGGGGAACTAAAGAGCTGTCATTGACTTTGAGTAGCTGGGAAAATAGGAATGGTAAAACCATGAGAAGCCATGATTTTAGCTTTTAGATGTGAGGTACATGGAAGGCCTGGAAGCAGACAGGTCCTGTCCAGCATCCCAGCAACCCATGACCCTGTGGAGAGCCGGGCCTCCTCTCTCCCTGCCCTTCCCCCTCCACTGTCATACACTTGGGCCACTTGCAGCTGCTTCAAGGTTCAAAGCCAGAGAGCCTGCAGCTCTCCATGCGTTCCCTCCGCTGATGGCCTCCCCTCCTGGACAGCTTGCTTGCCACGGGATGGGTAGACCATTACCTCATTAGCAGAGAAATGTCTGCTCTATGTTGATATTTCTTGCCAGGCTTTTCCATTATTTAACCAAGTCAGTAAGGAAACTAGGGTTTCCCAATTAAGCCATTGGCATTTTTCTAGTACCTTTTCAGCTTCTCCTGGGCACCAGATCATGTCTGGGTGCTCTGCCCCTAGGTGAGTCATGGCTGCTGCCCTTAGGTCCACTCTGGTTTCTATGGAAACAGACATGAGATGCCTCAAAACAGGGTAAAGGCTTGTAGATGCCTCGTGATTCCTGGGCATTTACAAATCCTATTTGTCTAGTATCCGTTTCCTCGGAGACAGATACAGAAAAGGTCAACCCATTGGTCTACAGTAAACATTTTCCTCCCTTAGGTAATTTCTTTAAAAATTAGGCTGAAATAGTGAGTTTTACCTGTCATCACAAGTTGTTGGAATATTAGTGCATTGTATATTTTTGTCATTTTTAACTATCCAATAAATACTTAGAATTTAAGAGCATTGTGCAGCATTCCATTTTATATTTTTATTTAATAAGTTTATTTCTGCCGAATCAAATCACCATCACTTGACATTTAAAAGTGAAACAGTATCTGGGTGCTGGTGGTTCATGCCTGTAATCCTAGCTACACTGGAGGCTGAGATCTGAAGGTCATAGTTCAAAGTCAGACTAAACAGGAAAGTCTGTGAGACCTTTATCTCCAGTTAACTACCAAAAAGCCAGAAGTGGAGCTGTGGCTCAAAGTGGTAGAATGCTAGCCTTCAATTTAAAAAAAAAAAAAAAAAAGCCCACGGACAGGCTGGAACTGTGGCTTAGTGGTAGAGTGCTTACCTCGCATGCATGAAACTCTGGGTTCAATTCCTCAGTACCACATAAACAGAAGTGACACTGTGGCTCAAATGGTAGACTACTACCTTGAGCTAAAGAAAGTCAGGGACAGTGCCCAAACCCTGAGGCCTGAGGTCAAGCCCCAAGACTGGAAAAAAAAATCATGGACATTGCCCAGGCCCTGATTGTAAACTCCGAAAAAAACAAACCCTAAAACCCCCTTTGTTCCATGCTAAACAAATACATACTGGGTTTTTTTTGTTTTTTGTTTTGATTTGGGGGTTTTTTTTGGTGTTGATATTGGAACTTGAACTCAGGGCCTCATGCTCTTCCTTAGCTTTTTGCTCAAGGTCAGTACCCTTACCATTTGAACCACAGCTTTACTTCCTTAAACACATATTTTTAATACACTAGTTGTTAGCTTTTTAGCTTTATTTGCTTTATAAAAACATTGGTTAAAAGGACTACAATAGATGTCTTGTCATAATCTCCTCTGAGTTAATACTGATTTATTTCTCATAAAGCATGAAAACTTTCTATCTATTTGGCTCCACTTCTGTTCCTCTTTTGTACTCTGATTGCCATAAATAGTATATAGATACTTGCTTTCAACTCAGTGTTGCATCTTAATTCTTACAAAGAAACTAGGGGAAAGGAGACATATATATCTATATATATCTATTATATATCTCCATATACCTGTATATAGATATATATAACTCTTCACTGATGCATTTATCATTCCTATTAATATGGGTTTGTTACCAGCAAATTTTCTCATTTTGTGTGTGTGTTGTGTTGTTTATTTGTTTTGCAGTACCGTGGACTGAACCCATGCTTTGCATAAGCTAAGCAAAGTGCTCTACCACTGAGCTACATTCCCAGCCCTTGGTTTATTAAGACAGGGCTTCATTGTGTAGCTCAGACTGGCCTTAAACTCTCTATGTAGCCCAAGCTGGGTTTTCCAGCCTTGGGCTCATGGTCTGTTTTTAAATTTGGGGCTTATCTTTTTCATTTATCTTTTCTTTGAGACAGGATCTTGCTGTAACCCTTGCTGGCCTGGACCCCCCCTGATCCTCAGGCCTTGGCCTCCCACATGCTAAAATCCAGTATCCTGACATTACTGGGGTTTATAAAAATGTGCCACATTTTGTACTTGATTTCTGTAGAGGAGAAATGCAGGATCTACTCATGTTCCATCAGACCCTATGGAGATAGAAACAAATGTCTTCTATGGAGACAGCGCAGACCTTAGCCAAATAAGCGAATAGGAATGCAGTATGTCATGTGGAGAGAAGTGATTGGAAAGACAACAGAAAGGACACAGCGAGCCTCATGGTGGACAGAGTGCTATTCTGCCAGTTTACACTGAGAGCTAAAACTGCCAAGTGAGTTTGTAAATCGTTGCTCGAGCTTGGCTCCTGGGGGACTTCAGCTGAGCCTCAAGGCAATGGCCAGGTGCACAGAGGGGCGGATGCATCCAGCCGCACTTCACCCTGCGTGGCCTGACCACTCTGTACAAACACGCTGCTTTCTCTTAGTAAGCCATCTGTTGGCTATTAAGCTAGAGAGGCTTATCCTGGTCTTTAGCCCCTGGGCTAGGTGTTGGGTCTGAGTGCACCAAAGTCACAAAACTCACCAAGGTGAGCTTCGGGTGTGGCCCGCCTGCCTAGGGCCCCTGTGCCTGTGAATGCTGAGGGACCCTGGACTCACCACTCTGCTATTCTTGTCACTGTCTCCCGGTGCTGTGACTCATCGTCTGAAAGTCCCTTGTATCTTTCATTTCCCTCTCTGTTCCCCGTTGTGACCCAGGCCTCGTCTCTGCTCTCTCTGCAGACTGCCCATTTCCGGTGCTCGTGGCCTATCACGCATGTGGCCTCCAGACCATCTTCTTAAGGGGAGGACATGGAGTTTTTGACCTAAGAAATCCTTTTAGACTTTCCAGAAACTACAGAAAATAATAGCCACCTTAGGATCTATCCCTTCTCCTTCACCTCCCTCCCCAGACTCCAGAAGTAGCTGGATGATTCTGTGCTTTCCACATGGATCTGGTTCCATCTGCACTGTGTTTATGGTTTGTTTGTTTTACAGGGCTGGGGTTTGAACCCAGGGCCTTGTACATGGCAGGCAAGCACTCTCCCTCTTAGCTATACCCCTAATTTTATGTAAGTGGTTTAATAGTCTATGAATCATTTACCAACATGCATTTTTCATTCAGCGGTAAACATTAGCGGTTCATCCCTAGCACACTGCCTCGTTCGTGCATGCAACTGCAGCGTGGCTTTCTACCAGGAGAACAAACCACTCTCCAAAGAAGGTGGAGTTCACACCGGGCCACCGACTCACTGGTTAAGGGGTATGAAGGTTTCCCATAGTTCTGCCAAATTGTACTCCAAAGGGACTGAACCCTTATATCATCCCACAGCATCCCCAACAAACACCTCTGTTTATGCCAGGAGAGGGGCTTAACTCAGAGCAATGGAGCATCTTACTCTCACTTAGCTTTCTCTCTCAAGGGTACTCTACCACTTGAGCCACACCTCCAGTTCTAGCTTTTTGGTGGTTATTTGTAGGCACGAGTCTCGTGGACTTTTCTGCCCCGGCTGGCTTCTAACCATGATCCTCAGATGTCAGCCTCCTGAGTAGCAGCTAGGGATGACAGGCATGAGCCACCAGCACCTAACTTACCATCATTTTATAGAAAAGAGAAGGATAATCAACTATTTTTTTTATTTTTTTAGAAACATGTTTAAAACTCAAAAGATACCCTGGTCATCTTCTCTAATTATTGACATAGAAAACCGTTTGGTTATTACCATTAAATCTATTCACAGATTTTGACAGATGATCCCCAACATAACCTTGGCCAAATAGTGATATTTGAAAATATCTTGACAAATAAGGTACCTGGATTGGCTTCAAACCTCAATCCTGAGATCTTTGCCTCCTGAGTAGCTAAGGATTACAGGTGTGAGCCACCAGAGCCCTGGCCACATGATCCCTTTTTAAACATTTCTTTGTTTAGCTTTACATAGTAAAATCTTGAGTTGTGGTCAGGCACTCCCAGACTTCCTAACTTGGACATCAGAAATAAGTGTCAGCAAGCAAATCAAGCAGCTAACACAATAGTCAAAGAAGCAGGAAGTCTCTAGTTAGGGTCTCTGGGTTTTATTCTGTGGTTATTTAATGAACTGCTTAGGTGGTTAGACCAGCTGTCACAGCATTTTGTGAATGAGGAAGTAGATGTCCAGAGCAACCAGTCACCATGGCTGAGGTGTCACCACACAGCCCTGGAGGAGTCAGAGCTTGCCCACATCCACAGCCCGGCCAGGAGCACACCAATGGGACAGCGCCTGACAGCTAGGGAAATGGCCGCCCACAGCGCCAAGCCTGGGCACCTCCGTCCGCCCGGCTCTCCCAGGCCGAAGATTTCCCTGGAGTTCTGTAAGAGTGAAGTGTCCAGTTCAGGGCAGTGAGGAGCATCTCAAGTTTAAACCTCCAAAGAACTCTTGTCATTCTTTTCCAGTGGCAAAGCACACCGGCTGCTCTCACCGGGCCGCGTGAGCCCACTCCCACCCAGTCTGCCCTCTGCATTCATCTGCAGGAATCTGAGTTTTCCCAGTGCATTCAGTGGTCAGCCCATTTTGTGTTCAGGCCAGTTGCTTCGAGTCGGGTTTGTCGGGGTATTTTGTGTCTAAAGCCTCCAGTTAAGAATCTCGTAGTGTCATAGGATCTCACGCTGCTCTGCAGAAGCCTCGTATTAGAACATCTAAACTTCTTCTCGTCTGCAGGGCCTTTCTCCTGAGGCATTTTTAATCTTGGAGCTACCGTTCTCACTCTGCTTCCCCAGACTGGTAATCTGATGCATTCTGCCCAAGAACATAAAGGCAGTAATTTTAGTAAAATTCCTCCAACAATGGTATTTAAGACCCACCCTAGGAAGGCATTTATTCTTGAAGGCTTTCCTTATTCATCACTGCCGAGCTTCACAAAGTGGATTTTAAGTGCTGTGTGGTGTTCTTGGCATTCAGGAGCCACCCACAAGCACAGCAAGCGAGGTGCCCGTCCACAGAGCACACCTTGCACCCAGCCAGGCTGGCACCATCCCTGCTAGTGCGCCCGAGCCATCATGCCTGTCCCCTCACCCTCCAACTTGTTTCAGTCCACTCGGCGCCCACCCAAAAATGGGAGCAGGTGTTACTCAGCAAGGCTCCATTCTGGCAGGTCCTCCCATAGGCCATCCCCCCCTCGCCCCCCCATCAGGCGGCTTCCTCCGCCTGCCTTGTCCATGCAGTTTCCAGACATGGCGGGAAGCTGGCTTTTTTGGTGGTTTTGGCATCTGGCTTCAATACAAAACTTTTTAAGTCATGACATTCACACCCATTTTCTTACCACCCTACATTTTGCATTGGCATCTGGTTAGCGCTGTGGCGTTTGCCTGTGCGGCACGGTAGAGAAACTGAAGCAGGAGAAGCAGTGTGCACATCGTGAGCGTGTCAGTCAGTTGTAGGACCCTGGCTCTTCCTGTACTCTTTCTGCCAGTGTTAACTAAGCTGCAGCCCCATGTCACTGGTATGAATGTCTTACATATGCACAGTCCAAATGCAGGAATTGTCCTGGGTTGGGGGGGGGCTGTCAGTTATTAATGGACATAATTATGAGGTACTTTTAATTAAAGAAAAACTTAAGCGTTAAAAAACAATTTGAGCTAGGCACTGGTGGCTCATGCCTATAATCCTAGCTACTCAGGAGGCTGAGATCTGAGGATCTTGGTTCACAGCCATCCCAGGCAGCAAAGTCCATGAACTCTTATCTCCAATTAAGCCCAGGAAACCGAAAGTGCCTCATAGTGGTAGAGAGCAAGCCTTGAGCTCAAAAGCTCTGAGGCTATAATCAATCCAGTTCAAGCCCCATGACCAACAAAACAAAAACACACATTTGAATAAGTGAATCTGTATATGTACTGGAATTTGAACTTGGGGCCACGTACTCTCACTTGGCTTTTTGTTGTTGTTGTTCCCAGCTAGTGCTCCAATACTTGAGGCACACCTCCACTTCTGGCTTTTTGCTGATTATTTGGAGATAAGAGTTTCATAGATCTGTCAGCCTGGATTGGCTTCAAAATGCAGTCCTCACATCTTAGCCTCCTAAATAGGGTTAGAGGTGTGCGCCATTGTCTCCTGGTCTTACTTTATCTGTGGTGAGGGTGTGCGGCTGGCCAGCGTGGTATGTATAGGTTGATTTGCCAGTGAACAGGCCTTATATATGTCCCAGTTCTGCGGGCAAAGAAATACCTGCGCTGGTAATGGCTGGGGTCAGCCATTGCATCTTTCCCTTTGAAATGGAATGTGGACATGTGTTTTTTGTTCCTTCAGGTTTTGTATTTGCTCCTGGCAGGGAGGGGGGCTGTCAGGGTGTCTATGAAACTCTGATTCACGGTCCCATTTCCAGCTGGGGCCCCGAGGCTTATTCCCTGGACAAGAGTGAAAGGCTACAAGGCCCAGAGCCTGCCACTCACAGCACAGAGGCCTGCCCTGGGTCCTCATGAGCAGTCATTTTCCCCCAAAGAAGTACACAATATGTACACACTATCCGATCCCCGCGATGTTACTCTTGATAAACTCAGCTCAAGCCAAGTTGGCAATCTTCCAGGGCCAGCACAGAGGGGGCCCGGGGTAGGGGCCATGCATTCGTTACCCTTAGGGAACCCCTAGTGAGCTGCCAGGCCGGCAGGCCCCCTAGCACTGGCCAGCTCCCCTCACCATGAAGAAGAGGACTGAGGAGGGGCTTAGCGCAGCGGCGGTGGCAGGAGCTGGGAATTCTCCACCTGTGACTGGAGCAGGGAGGGGAGAGGGACCTGGTGAGCCTTCCCTTTCCTCCCCTCTCCATGTTGAGTTCACCTGCAGCAAGCACCAGGGCTCCATGGAGCTGAACTCACCACGTAGCCGAAGCTGTCCTTAACTGAAGATGCTCCTGTCCCTCCCTCCCAAGTGCTGCGATTACAGGAATGTGTCACTGTCCACCATGGAGTTGTTTGTCCTCTTTTTCAAATTGTCTTAGGCTATTCTAGCTCCTTTGCCTTTCCATATAAATTTTAGAATAATCATCTATGTCTTTAAAAAAAAAAAAAACTTGCCAGGCGCCTGGTGGCTCAAGCCTGTAATCCTATTTACTCAGATCTAAGGATCCCAATCAAAGCCAACCGGGTCCAGGAAAGGCTGGGAGACTCTTATCTCCAATTAGCCAACAGAAAACGGGAAGTGGCGCTGTGGCTTAAGTGGTATAGGGCTCGCCTTGAGCTGAAGAGCTGAGGGACAGAGCTCAGGCCCAGAGTTCAAGCCCCAGGACCACCCCCCCCAAAAGAAAACAAAACTTGGGCTTTGATACAAGTTGCACTGTATCGGTGTTATCACGTAGGGGAACACTGGCATCTTCACAGTGTTGAATATCAGTTTATGACCAAGCGGTGCTTCTCCATTTGGATCCTCTGATTTCACCACCAATACTCAGCCTGTACATCTTGTAACTTCTCTTTTTCCTTCTTTGTTTTCCTTTTTTCCTCCTATAAAACTGTTAGAACTACACCTAATCATTTCTTTGTGAATGTGGGGTGTGTGTATGTGTGCGTGTGTGTGCGTGCGCGCGTGCATGCACTCGCCAGTACTGAGGCTTGAACTTGAGGCCTGAGCTCTTACTCAGTTTTCGCTCACAGCTGGTGCTCTACCACTTGAGCCATGCCTCCAGTCCAGTCCACTTTTTTCTATTCTTTTTTTTATGCAAAGGCAGGTCATTGTGATATGCCCATGCATGATATATTATGATCAAGTTCAGCCCATATTTTAAAGGATTTCTATACTATTTTCATGAGGGATATTTCTTTTTCTCTCTCTTTTTTTTGGTACAATCTGTGTCTGGCTTTGGTACCAGAGTAACACTAACTTCACAAAATGACTTAGGAAACATTGCCTCTCCTGTTTTCTGGATTATTACTTCTTTAAAAGCATAGTTGACTTCTCCAGTGAAACCACATGGTCATGGAGTTTGTTTTGTGAATTTTTAAATTACAAATTTGTTTCCTCAATAATTATGCATTTATTCACATTATCTATATCACATTGAAAGGCCTGTAATTGTGTTTTTCTTCTTAAGTTGTCAAACTTATGTGTGTTGGGTGGCAGGTCATGAGTCCTTATTAACAGTTTCATGTCTATAAGGTCAGTAGTGATGTCACTTGTTGCCTCGTGTGTGTGTGTGTGTGTGCATGCGTGCGTGCACGTGTGTGAACCAGTACCAGGGCTTGAACTCAGGTTCTGGTGTCTTCATTCAACCACCCACAGTTGGTGCCCTACCATTTGAGCCACACCTCCAACTGAGCATTTTGCTGGTTAATTGGAGATTAGAGTCTCAGATTTGTCTGCTCAGCTGGCTCAGAACTGTGATCCTCAGGTCTCGGCCTCCTGAGTAGCTGGGATTACAGGACCTGGGGGCCCCAGCCTTCTGTTCCCTTCTACTATGGAAAACGTGTGTTGTCTTTCTGTCAGGCTTACTGGAGGTCTGTCAATATTATGGATCGGCTCAAGGAACTAGCTCTTTAGCTCACTAATTTTCTCTTTTTTTCCATTCTCATTTTCATTCTCTTACTTTTTCTTCTCTGCATTAGGGATGGAACCCAGGACCTTGCAGCACATGCCAGCCAGACTCCACACTTGAGCCACACCCCATCCTTTATTTCTTTTCATTTTTATCTTTTTGGCAGATGTACTGGGTCTGAGCTTAGGGCCTTCCTCTTGCAGCCTGTGCTCACTCGTTAGGATTTCTGTAGGCCAGGGCACCCACTTCTCAGAGGAACCGTATCTCCAGCTCGTTTTTGCACTGATTATTTTGAAATAGGGTCTCACTCTTTGTCTGGGCCTGCCTGGACCACAGTCCTATTTCATGCTTCCCACTGAAGCTGGGATAATGGGGGCCATCATGTCAGGCTTCTTCTCTTGGGATAGGCTGGCCTGGAACTGTGATCCTCCCAAGGAGCTGGGAATGATAGGTGTACACTACTTCACCCAGCCTTTATCTTGTTGTTGAGATAGGATGTCACACTAACTTTGCCCAGGATGGCCTCAAGCTCATGATCTCCACGTCTCCAATTCCCGAGTAACTGAGATTAAAGAAGGAGCACCGTCATGCCCAGCTTGTTTTCCTTTTCATTGATTCTGTTTCCACTACCTTGCTTTGGCATATTTTTCCTCCTCTTTTGCTATATTCTTGAAACTGCCTCTTTTTGTAATTTGCTTCATAACATTTGTAATTGCTCATTGTGAAGCATGATGGCTAGTCCAACATCTGTCATAATTCTAATGTCTCTGTCAGATATTGGCTCCTGCCAGGCATGATGACACATGCCTCTAATCCCAGCACTTAAGAGGCTAAGCTAGGAGAACAGTGAGTTTGAGGTCAGCCTTTACCATACAGTCTCACAGTCCCATGAGGCCTGTACATGTGACTGGACTCTTGTCTGTTGGCTGACTTGACTGACCGTTCATGCCCCTGGCACCTGGCCTCACACAAATCCTAAGGACAGAGATTAGGAGAGATTGCAAAGGGCTTCATTGGACCTCTTCCTGCCTCAGCCACAGCCTTGGACGGGCTGACTGAGCATCACTTCCCAGGGGGCTCTTGGCCTTCTCCCCTCACCCTCATGGGGAGGTTCAAGGCCCTATGAGCTACAGCCCCATGTGTTGTTGTGTTGGATGCCTTCCTGTTTGGTGGCAGCTGCACCCCTGAGGCGCGGCCCCCAAGGCCCTGCGAGATGCAAGCCCGTGCGTTGTCATGTGTGAGGCCTTGGCATTCATGGAGCTGCACCCCTGGGGCACTGCCCTCTGGGGGCCTGTGGCAGTTTCCAGAACACTCACCTTGTCTCCTTTGAAACAGGAAGACCACGACACCATGGAAGCCGACCTGGACAAGGATGAGCTGATCCAGCCCCAGCTCGGAGAACTCTCAGGCGAGAAGCTTCTGACCACAGAGTACTTGGGAGTAAGTGCCCCGTGGGGGCGGGGCTGGAGCGGAAGTGCACACGCGGGACTAGGGTCTCCAGAGAGGCTCCTTATAACACCGTGTTTATCAGAGGCCAGGTTAAAATCGGGCATGGTCACTCACACCTGTAATCCCAGCTAGGCAGGAAGTAGAAATAAGAATTGTGGTTTGGGCCTGGCCAGGGAAAAAAGCCTAAGATCACCAGTCATGGGGGGCTCACGCTGTAATCCTAGCTACTCAGGAGACTGAGATCTGAGGATTGTGGTTCAAATCCAGCCCAGGCAGGGAAGTCTGTGAGACTCTTATCTCCAGTAAACCACCAGAAAACCGGAAGTGGTGCTGTGGCTCAAATGGTTAGGCAACTAGCCATTATCTGAAATGCTGAGGGTCAGTGCCCAGGCCCAGAGTTCAAGCCCCATGATCCACACACACACAAAAAGCACGTCTCTGAAATTAAAGCAGAAAGGGCTACAGGTAGACCTTAAACCTGAAGCCCTAGTTCAAACCCCAGTGCTGCCAAAAAGAAGATCCCGTTGTCGCGTTGGTCTCAGCGGTCGTGGAGACGCATCACAGGTGGACATGCTGGTGCGCAGAAGTGCGAGAGGAGGAACAGGACCAGAGGCGCCTGCTGGACCCTGCAGCGGCCTCGCCATTGCCGCTCCATTCCCAAGCGCTGATCCTGCAGCGGCCTCGCCATTGCCGCTCCATTCCCAAGCGCTGACCAGCAGGTAGGTCAGCGCAGGTGGAGGCTGGTGCCCAAGGAAACCGTGTGGAAAGGGACGAACGGACTGAGGCAGGACCTCTCCAGTGGGGAAGAAGAGGAGCCCTGAGCACAGAAGGCCAGTGGAGAGCCTGAAGACGCAGTGTCAGAACAGAGGAGAAGCATTCAGGATGCACTGGCAGCATTGGAAGCGCTCTAGAGGAAGGGCCCATATTTCACTCCACCTGAGCACAGCGGAATAAGTGTGTGATTTATGCTTTCACATGTCAGCTTAGATTTGCACTCTGGCTACTTTGGGCTGCGTAGACTGAGGACAAGATGAAGGAAGAGCCAGACATTAGGGGCTCACGCCTGTAATCCTAGCTACTCACAAGGCTGAGCCCTGAGGATCTTGGTTCAAAGCCAGCCCAGGCAGGAAAAGTCCGTGAGACTCCTGGGCCTTGGACCATGACTAGGCCTCTGTTTCCCTCGGAGACACACGGGCTTTGTCAGAGGGCTGGGCCTCTGGATAGGACGCACATTCTTCAAAGCATGGGCGGGGAGGGGGGCCCTGCTGCTTCACAAGCTGGCGGGGAGGAAAACAGAGCAGATGGGACAGAGTCCTCTGGATGGCCGGTGAGGACACCTGTGCCTGTGTCCCCAACTCCCAGCCCCAAACAGCCATATAGCATGTGAACGCCAGCAGCGACATTCCCTGTAGCACATGGACCTGACTCCGCCCTCTGGTGATGGCATGTGGCACGTGAACTCCGTGAAGTGCTGGGGCGGGCAGAGTGTGGGGGCCGCTCGCCCAGCCAGCACACCTGTGAGGCCCAGAGCACCAGAGCATCCCACCTGCCCGTAACCCAGATGTTGGCATCTGGAAATGGCAGCCACATGGACGTGGAGACCAAGGGATTCGCCTTCCTTGGTGCTGTGATTGGAGCGGCGTCTTGGCGGCCATGCGTCCAGCACAGCCATGCGCGGGCATGGAGGAGGCCGCCTCGTCTCCCCTCGTCTCCCGGGCCCCTCCCCTCTCGCCTGTGTGCTCTCACCCCCCGTGGTGACACGCGCAAGGGGTGAGGGCCGCCTTCCTTTCATCATGTTCACACGCCACACAAGTCAGGACGCAGCACAGCCTCTGGGTCCCCTGTGACCCATCCTGAGTCACCAGGAGGGCTTGTGTAGACACCCAGCCAGCGCCTCCTGCCCTGGTCACGCTGCCCTGGCCGCCTGGGCCCGGCACCTGGTGCTGCCCACCTGCAGCAGAGGGGCCTCCCTCTCCCCTCATCCTGGGGTGCACAGAAAGTCACCTCCTAACTGTGTGCTGAACAAGGGCCGCTGGCCACGGCTGGGCGCACTGCACCGGCAAGGAGCAGCTCGGGCCTCGCAGGCTCTCCAGGTTAGTCTGAAGACGTTGGCTTTTGGAAACATGCAGTCAAAAACAAATTTACACTCTTTGGGCTGGGAAGGTGGCTCAGTGGTCGAGCGCTTGCCTTGCATGCATGAGGCCCTGGGTTCGATTCCTTACCACCACATAAGCAAAAAGAAAAAAGCCGGAAGTGGCGCTGTGGCTCAACTGGTAGAGCGCTAGCCTTGAGCTGAAGAGCTGAGGGACAGCATTCAGGCCCATGACCGACAAAAAAAAAAAAAATTACACTTGAGCCAGTCACTGGTGGCTCATGCCTGTAATCCTCGCTCAGAGTGGAGCTGTGGCTCAAGTGGTAGAGCGTAGCCTTGAGGAGGAAAAAACAAAGCTCAAGACAGCACCTAGGCCCTGAGTTCAAGCCCCAGTAGTAGCACACACAGAAAGTATTTCAGTGTCTTTCTTGAAGCTGACCTGTCACGACAGAATGCTAACGACGTTTACAAAAGCAGCCACGGAACAGTTGGAACCGTGCTTGCTGAGAGCTGGAAAAAACAGCCAGAGTGGCAGGAGACGGGCAGATCTCATCCTGCAGAGCCAGGACCACAGCATAGGCTTCAACATGGTCTGGGAAGCTGGGCAGCGGCAGCTCATGCCTGGAATCCCAGCACTTCCGGGCTGAGATCTGAGAATCATGGTTCAAAGCCAGCTCAGACAGAAAAGTTCATGGGACTCTTTTTTTTAATTGTGAAAATACTGTACAGAGGGGTTACAATTACATGGGCAAGGTAATGAGTACATTTCTTATCAAGCATTGTAGCCTCCTCCTCTGTTTCCCCTTCCCATCCCATCCTCCCCTCACCCCCCTTACGGGACTCTTATTTCCAGTTAACCGCCAAAAAGCTGGAAGTGGAAGTATAGCTCAACTGGTGGAGCACCAGACTTGAGCAGGAAAGCCATAAAAGGTAGCCCTCAGTACGGGCTCTTTGGGAAGGGAAGGGGGGGGAGGAAGGAGGGAAAGGAGAAAGGAGAAAAGGAGAGAGAGAGAGAGGAAGGAAAGATACAAAGAACAACGACAGTCGTTCCCAGCCCCGATGTGGCATGGGGCGGGGCTGCTGCGCCTGCTCAGTGGATGGACTTTCGCCGCAGCGGCGCCTCGGGCCCTGGTCTCCCCACCCCACCCCACCCTCCCCGTCATGGGGCCTGAACTCTGGGCCTGGCCACGTCCCTCAGCCCTTCAGCTCTACCACTTGAACCAAGGCCCCCTAGTCTTTTTCATTTCACCTGACTGCCAAGAGAAGGCAGTTTGGAGGTCTTCAACATAAAAGAATATAGAAGCTGGGCAGGTGGCACAGGCCTGTAATGGCAGCCCTTGGGAAATGAGGCAGGGTCACTAGAGGTCAAGTCTCAGCTGGGTGAGGCGGCTCCTCCTCGTACATGGAGCTACTAGAGACAGATGGGAAAGGATTGAGCAAAGCCTTGAGATCCCCCATGTCATCCAGTAAAAAGCTGGGTATCCTCCCAGCTGTGGAAGAATCATACATAGGGAAATCAGGACCCATGCCATCTGAGCAAAAAGCAAGACCTTATTCAAAAACATACAGCAAAAAGGGCTGAGACATGACTCAAGACAAGCTCCAGGCCCTCCACACAGTGCTCCACACAGCGCATAGATTTTCTTCTGTATCTTTGTGTGATACCTTCTGTTCACCTTTCTTTGTGGCAAGTTTGTGGTGCTTTATAAACATAAAAATTGTGATCTGAAGTTCTCTGAACATGCCCACCTCTGTTCAAGAGCCTCAGACCAGTGGGGCGCCGGTAGCTTGCGCTACCAGAAAACCAGAAGTGGCGCTGTGGCTCAAGTGGTAGCTCACCTTGAGCTGAAGAGCTGAGGGACAGCGCCCAGGCCCAGAGTTCAAGCCCCACAACCAACAAAAAAGAAAAAAGAGCCTCAGACGTTTGGCCTTGGCTGACTAGAACATGCATGTGTACAGATGGGATGCTGCAGGTAAAGAGCCAAAGATTTCTTGGGCATCATTAGTCCCTTTTAAGAGCTGTTTACCACCATCCCCTGCATCCAGCCTAGAGTCTCCAGAGCCCTAGCTAGAACAGGGGGCGGGGCTGTCTAGATGCCCTCACCTGCCTCAAGGCAGCTTCTGCCCATTGAATCCTGTACTGTAGAAGCCCTTGGTAGGGATGACTCCTAAATCCTGCAGCTACTCCCACCTCCTGACCCCACCTGCCTGTTCCATAAACACATTGACTCCCAACCATCGTTGCTCCCTGACTATAACATAACAGTTCCTGTAATTTGCTGGGAACCCAAGCTACTTACGAGGCTGAGGTCCAGAGGATTGAGGTTCAGAGCTAGCCTAGGCCAGAAAAGTCTGTGAGACTTCATCTCCACAATAACCAGCAAAAAACCTAAAGAGACTGGAGAGGTGGCTCAAATGGTAGAGCACCAACCAAGCAAGCACAATACTGAGTTGAAATACTGATACTAGAAAAAAAAAAAAAAAGTTGCGTAGCTCCCTCTGGAAATGTGAGCCAGGGAACTTGAGTCTGTGCTCACTCATTCTTGGCCCAGAATTTTTTTTTTCCCTTGTAAGCAGAGTTGTTTCTTTTTCTTTCTTTTTTTTTTTTTTTTGGTTGTGGGGCCTGAAATCTGGGCCTGGGCACTGTCCCCCAGTTCTTCAGCTGTAGACCAACACTCTACCACTTGAGCCTAAGCCCCACTTCTGGCTTTTTCTGCTTATGTGGTGCTGAGGAATTGAACCCAGGGCCTCATGCATGTAAGGCGAGCACTCTACCACTGAGCCACCTTCCCAGCGCCCAGAGTTGTTATTTTACACCAACAAAACATAATTTTTAAGTTTTCATATCTTAAGAGTCTTAATACATTTTCCTGAGAGGAAAGATAAGGCATTCCGCAAGTGTCCATACAGAATTCTGTTGTATAGCATGCCCTCGAGGGCTTTGCCGTTTGTCCTGGTATAGGGAGGGAGTCATTCACTTGAACATTTTGCTTTTATTTTTTTTTCTTCTTTGGGTTCTGGGTTTATTTATTCATTTATTTTTTGTGCTGGTACTGGAGCTTGAACTCCAAGCCTCATGCTGTTGCTTGGCTTTATGGCTCCAGGCTAGCACTCTGCCACTTGAGCCACACCTCCAGTTCCTACTTTTTACTGGTTAATTGGAGATAAGATTCTCTCAGATTTGTCTGCCCTGGCTGGCCTCAAACCACAGTCACCAGATCTCAAGCCTCCAGAGTGGCTAGAATTACAAGCCTGAGCCACTGACACCTGGACTACTGGGATTTGCTAGGCAGGCTCTCTACCACTTGGACCATGCCCCCAGCCCTTTTGCCTTGATGTTTTCAAATATGGTCTTCTACTTTGTCCCAGGCTGGTCTGGACTGGGACTCTCCTATTTACACTTCCTACATAGTCTGAATGACAGACAGGAACCACTATGCCCTTCTTTTTTATGAGTTGAGATAGAGTCTCTCAAACTAGACTACCCTTGAACCATGATCCTCCAATTCCTGACTCCTGAGTGGCTAGGATGGCAGTCATGAGCTACTGCACCTAACTACATGAGAATCTTGAAAAATTCTTGTTTTTGAAACCAGAATCTTAGGTCCAAGGCCTAAACTCCAGGAGTTGCCTGTGTCGAGTGCAAATATAAATGGCTAAATAAAGAGACACGAGAAAGGGCAGGGAAGGCGGATTGTTAGGGCCTGCAGCAGCCCTGGGAAGGCAGCCCGGCAGCCCATCTTCAGCCCTCCTCAGGTGAGGCTCAAGTGTGAGGCTCAAGCAGACAAAGCATTAGCGTAGGGGCAAAAGGTGTGCATGCACTTGCACTCAGAACATACTCTTGAGGGTTGTTGTCTCAGTCCTTGTCAGGAGGACTCAAGGGAAGCTGGCATCACGTGAACTATCTGGTCAAGAGGAACTAGACCTCATGGCCGTCTGCACGGTCTGTCCTGAGAGCCCTGCTGATCCTTGAGAACAGCTTCCTTCTTCCCTTCTAGCCACTGAGGACTGAGATCCAGTCAATCCAGCCTGTGCAGAAAGCCAAAAGTAGAGCTGTGGCTCAAGTTGTAGCACCAGCCTGGAGCAGAAAAAGCTAGAGAGTGAGACTCTGAGTTCAAACCCCAGTACGGACACACACCCAAAAAATTACATATTGCTTCTTACACTCACACACCCCTCCTTTTTTTTGGGGGGGGGAGCGGACCTTGAACTCAGGAACCGGATGCTGTCCCGAGCTGTTGCGCTCAGGGCTAGCTCTCTACCACTTGAACCACATCTCCACTTACGACTTTTTGGTAGTCAATTGGAGATAAGAGGCTCACAGACTTTCCTGCCCAGGCTGGCTTTGAACCGTGATCCTCAGATCTCAGTCTCCTGAGTATCTAGGGTGACAGGCGTGAGCCACTGCCCGCTCCCGCGGCCTCCTGGTCACCAGGTGATCGCGCAGCTCCCGCCACGCATCCATGCTGAAGTCAGGCGGCCAGATGCTCTAGCAAGCCACGCCGGCCCTTCATGCTCCCCCTGAGCTCAGTCTGGTGACTTCCACAGGAGTGCTTTTTCCTTTGGCTTTGTTTATTAGCTGAACCCTGCACATGGAACCCCTTCACTGGAGAGGAAAACACCACCCACCTTAAATGACCTCCCAGGGTAACAGGAGACAGGTGACCGCTGGCCTCCACCAGGACGCCCCCACTGGAGGACAGGCTCGGGAGAAGGGGGCCGGGAGGGGACTGGAAGGAACTCGCTCTTCCTCCTTCTCCTCTCCCTTAACTCTTGCCCCGTTGGTTTAGGCCAGGTTCTGACTGGTACTGTACACAGAGGCAGAGGCAGGCGTCCCCGAGGAGAAGGCCCTGCGGGCGGAGGCACAGGGCATCTGACAGGGGCCAGTGGGGCCTGGGGTCCCAGGGACATGGGGAGGAGGGGAGCGGGCAGTGGTGCAGGCCACACCCCTGCCTTGTGTGCAGGGTGAGGAGCTGCAGCTCCGCTCTCTTGGCAGAGCCCGGTTTGGTTCCATGCTCCCACAATGGTGCCCCCCTCACCTCTCTGTTGTGGGGGTGCTCCCAGCCCCTCACCAAAGCACGCTGTCCCAGGCCTGCCTGCTGCCCCTCATGAGGACATGGTGCTGCCCTGGGTTCACCCAAGGTATGAAAAATGTCATTCCAATTCCCTTGGGTTCGGGGTTTTCTTGTATGTCTATTTTGAAATAGATCTAGATTCCCAGAAAGTTGCCAGAGCGCCACAGATAGGCCCCAGGGAGCCCGGTGGTTCCACTTAGGTCATTTATTGCACACGATCGAAACCAGCAGGGTGACATTGCTGGCTTCTACTCTGAACACTTTCGTTCATTATTAGTGTGATCGTAAGCAGTTATAGAAAGCCCAGAAATGGTGAAAGAAAGCCCACCCTCGGTCCTGGCTCCCTGGGAGCCGTGGGGGTCATCGCAGCCATTCCCGCCGGCCTTTAGCGCCCTTAGCGTGACCCCAAGTACTATCGATGCGTTCCAGAGACACCTGATTTTCACTCAGTGTTTTCAGTGTTTTCTTCATAATCTAATTGTCCTTATGAATGGACAAGTAACAGATTTATAAGCCATTTTATTTAATTATTCTATTCCTAGACAGATTATTGCATCTTTGCTCTGCAGTCTTGTTTAACACTTTCCATGTTTTGGGTTGCTCTCTAAGATTTCCATTCAAGGGACACGAACGTTTTTGCAACTTTCCTTTTTCCAGGAGGTGGCCAGGATCTGCCCACCTCGGCCTCCCTGCGGCTGGGCTACAGGCAGCTGCCGTCGCCCCCCTTACTATTCACCATAGAAAAAGAACTGTCTAGGGCTGGAGGCATGGCTCAAGTGGAGAGAACCTGCCTAGCAAGCCTGAGTTTCGAGCCTTAGCTCAAACCCTAGCACCACACACACAAGGAGTCGCAGTGTTCCCGAGGCGACATAGTGAGGAGCAACGGTTACCACACCTGGGTAAATAAAGCTGAAGGAAGTGTCCGCTTTCCACGCCGGGTGGTTTGGGCTGTCTCACCTACAGTGGGAGGTCTCTTGTTGGCCTCTGTTCTGGGAAGCGCAGTTTCTAAAGTCTTTGATGTTTGTGGTTGTTGGTGACCGCTGCCTGCTGCCTGCTTGCTGTTGACCATGGTGCGGGGCCTTCGCAGAGGTGCTGTGCAAACGTTTCCTCGCACCTTCGCTTCCCTGCGGGCCCGGCTCACCCTGGACGAGGATTCCCTGACCACAAAATCACGTCTGTCCATCTTTTGTGCTCATGTACTTGCAAAATCCGGGTCCTCAGTCAGGATGGCAGCTCGTGCACCCCTGAAGTGACCTTTCCCAACAGTCCATGTTTTCCTCTAGTGACCTAGCGCGTGGTCCTTCACTTCACAGCTGGGGCTTGAACTTAAGGCTTCAAGCTCTCGCTCGGCTTCTTTGCCCATGGCTAGCTCTCACCACTTGAGCCACAGCTCCACTTCTGGCTTTTTGATGGCTAATTCGGAGAGAAGAGTCTCCCAGGCCTTTCTGCCCAGTCTAGCTCTGCACCCTCAGCGTCCTGAGTAGCTCGGATGACGGGCGTGAGCCACCGGCGCCCAGCTCCTTCACAGCCTCTTGTCAGGGGAACTGACAGGAGGAATCTGACGTCAAGGAATGATGTCTCCAGCCGTTTCTTTATTCCCCAGATCATGACCAACACGGCGAAGGCGCGGCGGAAGGGGCTGCCCAGCGGGCAGCAGAGCGGGGACGAGCCCCTGCGCCGGCCCGTCACCCCCAGCGGCCACCGGAGCGGGGGCCCAGCGTAAGTCCGGGCTGGAGGAGGCGGGAGTCTTGCTTTCTCACACCTCCCCTTGACTGACTGCTGTCGGAAGATGTGTGGATTTTTGAAAATGCAGAATAAAGCATTGCTGTTGGAAAGCGCTGGCCCTTCATTATTTGTCCTCCAAGGATTTGGGGGAGGCAGAAGTTGAGCCCCTCCCCGCCACGCCCCAGTTTCTTTCAGGAAGAGATCTTCAAGGCCAGCTCTGTGGTAAGTGCTGGCCAGGGCCAGGGCCACGCCACTGTGTGTGCTCTGCTTTGCTGCCATTGTAATGCCATACCTAAAGCCTCCAAACCTTACGCTACATGAGTTGGAGTCTTCTGTTTTTGTACCCGTCCTGGGGCTTGAACTCAGGGCTTGGGTGCTGTCCCTTAGCTTTTCCACTCAAATCCAACACTCTCCCACTGGAGACACAGCTCTACTTCCAGCTTTTTGGTGGCTGATTGGAAGTAAGAGTCTCATGGTCTTTCTTGTGAGTCTGAACTTTGAACTCCAGTCTTCAGATCTCAGCCTCCTGAGTAGCTATGGCGACAGGCATTGAGCCACCAGCGCCTGGCTATTTACATGAATGTTTTGGGTTTTTTTAGGACAGATGTCATCCCAGTTACTCAGGAAGCAGAAATCAGCAGGATCACAGTTTGGGGCTGGCCTGGGCAAAAATGTTAGCAAGACCTCATTTCAACAAAAAATACATAAAAAATAGCCAGGCATTGCAGTTCACATCTGTAATCCCAGCTTTAATGGAGGCCATAGGTAGGAATGTGAGACTATGGAAAGTGACTAAAGTGACTAAAGCCAAAAAGACTAAGAGGATGTCCGAAGCTGTAGAGCATTTGCCTGGCAAGCCTAAGGCCCTGAGTTCAAACCCCCAGCACTGCCATTAAGTAATAAGCTGGAGGAAGTAGAGTGTCTGGCAAGGTGAGGCTGTGGATTCCATTCCTATCACATAAGAGAAAAGTGCTGGGCACTGGTGCTCACGCCTATAATCCTAGCTACTCAGGAGGCTGAGATCTGAGGATCACTGTTCAAAGCCAGCCTGGGCAGGAAAGTCTATGAGACTTATTTCCAATAAACCATTCAGAAAATCGGAAGTGGTGCTGGACTCAAGTGGTAGAGCACTCACCTTAAGCTGAAGAGCTGAGGGACAGCGCCCAGGCCCAGAGTTCAGGCCCCATTACCGCCCCCCCCCAAAAAAAAAGTTATCAGCTCTGTGCACTTTAAGCTTCCAGACATCATTCATCCTTCCCCACAGCTCAGGCCTGCCAAGAAATAAAACTCTGCTCCCCTGGAAGACCTGAGGCCCGTTGTCCTGTAGGGGTGATAGGCAGGGGTCAGGCAGGAGGGCCAGGACTGACTGACAGCCTCTCCTCTCATCCATAGATGCTGAGAGAAGCCAGGCTGCTCAGGAGGCTGAGAGCTGAGGATCAGGGTCCGAAGGTAGCCAAGTCAGGAAAGACCATGAGACTCTTATCTACCAGTTTTTTTGGAGCCAGTCCTGGAGCTTGAACTTAGGGCTTGGGTGCCATCCCTGAGATCTTTGGCTCTTCTTAACTGTGATCCCCAGATCTCAGCCCTGAGTAGCTAGGATTACAGGTGCGAGCTACTGGCACCGACTTTTTTTTTTTCCGTCATGGGCTCAAACTCAGGGCCTGGGCGATGTCCCTAAACTCTTTTTGCTCCAGGTTAGCACTCGGCCACTTTGAGCCACAGAACCACTTCCAGTTTTCTAGTGGTTAATTGCAGATGAGTCTTACAGACTTTCCTGCCCTGGCTGGCTTTGAACCCTGATCCTTAGATCTCACTCTCCTCAGTAGCTAGGATTACAGGCGTGAGCTTCCAGTGCCTGGCTCTGTTTTGTTTTTTGTTTGTTTGTTTGTTTTTTCTTAATAGAAATAAAAAGAACTAAGACACTTCATCTTGCCAGATATAGGAAAAAAGGCTGGCTTGTTTTAAATTATTTTCTAGTTTTTGGGGGTTGGTTTTCGTTTTCAGTGGAAACAGTGGGGACATGAGGACATTCTCTGAGCTGAGGATTGAGAGGAAGGGCCTAACTCTCAGATCTGGCCCTTGAGCACAGCTCATTGTCGGGCCAGATACCACACTCCACGGACTCTTCCTGCCCGTGGCCCAGCTAGCTCCTCCGATGGAGGGCGGCCTGTCCCCATGTTGCCCCGTGGCCCTGACTGGCTCAAACCAGCCCATCAACTCAGCATACACTTTGAGCACTCTGACATGAGGGTTCAAGCGTCACAGTGAGCGGGAGACCCTCACCAAACACTGATCTCAGACCTCTCAGCATACCTCCGCCTCTTGAACTCATTTCTAGAAAGTTCTTTGTTTGGGTTTTTTTTAACTGTATTTTTTTTGTCTTTTCTTTTTTGGTACTGGGGATCGAACCCAGGACGTTGCGCTTGCTAGGCAAGCGCTTTGCCACTGAGCTACATCCCAGCCCTCTAGAAAGTTCTTTTTTTTTTTTTTTGGGTCCGGTCTTGGGGCCTGAACTCTGGGCCTGGGCGCTGCCCCTCAGCTCTTCAGCTCAAGGCTAGCGCTCTACCACTTGAGCCACAGCGCCACTTCCGGCTTTTTTCTTTTTGCTTATGTGGTGCTGAGGAATCGAACCCAGGGCCTCATGCATGCAAGGCAAGAGCTCTACCACTGAGCCACCTTCCCAGCCCTCCTCTAGAAAGTTCTTGTGCCTCGCAGCCAGCAGCCCTGATAGCCCTGCATTGGTTCAGGTAGATTTGGAATCTTAGCATTCTTGGGGACATGGATGCGTGTTGCACACACATAAGAGTACTTTGAAGCTGAGTGCCAATGATTCACACCCGTAATTCTAGCAACTCAGGAGGCCGAGATCTGAGGATCACAGATCGAAGTCAGCCTGGGCAGAAAAGTCCCCATGAGACTCTTATCTCCAATCAACTATTCAAAAACAGGAAGTGACGCTACGCCTCATTGTGGTAGAGTGCTAGCCTTGAGCAAAAGAGCCCAGTGATAGTGCCCAAGCCCTGAATTCAAGCCCCATGACCAACAGAAAAAAAAAAAGAAAGGAAAAAGAAAAGATGCTCATATTTCAAAGATAAGTAGTTGTGTGTTGATTGGAGTGACAGGCCATTGTATATATTCTGTTTACTTAGCTTTCCATGAGTCCCACTGCTACAGATTAACCCTTCAGCTTCGGGCTCCTTTTCTGCTCCTGCCCAATTGGTCATGCTAACACCCCCCCACACACACACACACACATACACACGCTAGCACACACTAATGCCCCTTGAGTTCTGGAGCCCTCTGCTCCAACCTCTGTCTACTTAGGACCCATGTTCCTGTCCTCCCCACCCCCACCTTTAACCCTGTCACTGTGATGTGTTCCACCCCTGAGCGCTCTCTGACTATCCCAACAGAGTTGAAGATGGAGTGCTAACTGCTCACTACATGGAGGGCTCGTTCCCCTCCTGAGTGCTCACAGATCTCTCCGTCTTTGAACTATAAGAGTTGATATTTAAGGCTAAGCATGGTGGCTTAAGTCTGTAATCCCAGTGCAAGTATAAAGCCCTGAGTTCAATTCTCAGTACTACAAAAAAAATTAAAATGAAGTAGCACTGTTGTGCAGGGTCCAGCATTGTGTGATCGCACGAAGCCCTTGCTGCGGAGGTGGCTGGTGCCCCTGTAGAAGGCCCTGCAGGCCCTTGGGAGACAGCTGCTCCTGGCCTCTGTCTCTTTCCAGTCCTGGCTCAGACACCGTGAGGCTCTGCCAGCATGGGCAGCATGAGCAGCTGTGCTGTTGCACACCCACGTAGGCCCAGGTATAAGGAAGCCAGTCCTCCCCAGTCTCCTTGCCTTCCTTTGGCCATGCTGATATGACGGCAGGTCAGGTCTCAGGCTGAATTCATCCCTTCCCTCATCAGCCTCATCCTGGAGAAGAGCCTAAAGATTTGTATATTAAATTTGGTTGAAATGTCACCATGCCACTATTGTTAGAAATATACTAAGCCAGCCAGGCGCCGGTGGCTCACGCCTGGAATCCTAGCTACTCAGGAGGCTGAGAGCTGAGGATCCCAGTTCAAAGCCAGCCTGGGCAAGAAAGTCTGTGAGACTCTTATCTCCAATAAACCACAAGAAAACCGGAAGTGGCGCTGTGGCTCAAGTGGTAGAGAGCTAGCCTTGAGCTGAAGAGCTGAGGGACAGCGCCCAGGCCCAGAGTTGAAGCCCCACCAAAAAAGAAAAGAAATATACTAAGCCTTAGCTGCCTCACACCTGCAATGCTAGTGACTTGGGACATGGGGAAGATCAAGGTTCCAGGCCAGCCTGGGAAGAAAAGTCCATGAGACTCCATCTCACAGAGGGAGGCTGAAGAGCTGGCACATGCCTGGGATCCCAGCAACACAGGAAGCCTAAATCAGGACAGCGATGGCTCAGGCATATGCTGGGACCCCAGCCAAAACATGACTGGTAAAAACAGGAAGGACTGAGGGCATAGCTCAAGGGTAGCCCAGCAATCCGGCGGCCCTGACTTCAAACCCGAGTGCCACCAAAATATGTGTGTGAGTCTATGGATATGTGTCTCTGTTTATATACTCAAACATATGCATCCGAAGCCTTAAAGCAGGAATGTGTGGGTAGCAGAAAGAAGAAAAGTTATCAGAGATGGTATGAACTAGAACAAGGAAACCTGTTGAAGCTGTATTTGTTTGTTTGTTTTACCTTTTAATGTTATTATAAAGGTGAGGTGCAGAGGGGCTATCGTTGTTTAAGTCAGGTAATGAGTACAATTCTTTTTGGACAATTTACCCCTCCCCCACTGTCTCCCAGCTTTTTTTCCTCTCATCCCACCCACAAGTTATGTAGCTCACTTTCAGCATAGTGTCTAATAATACCGCTGCTGCATTTGTTCACCCTTTGTCTTCCATGTCTGTGTTCCCCTTACCTTCCCAAAGACAGATAAATGCACAAATAATACAAAAAGAAGAGCAAAGGGGGAAAAAATCCTCTTGTTTCCATTCCTGGTTCATTTGGATAAATGTTATTGTGTATGATCAGATGCACATAGATTGCGCCTTTGTGTTCCTCCCCTGAGAGTACCCTCCTTTGGTCTCATTGTGTGGGAATGCCTGGAGCCCTGTACAATTTATCATGTCCATGTGTAGTTTAGATCCTGATTCTGCATATGAGAGAAAACATGCATGTTTCTGAGCTGGCTGAAATTGCTTTAAGGGGGAGGGAGGGAAGGATGAAGTGATGACTTTGGTCAGGGGACATTGTGTGTATTGTGGAAATTATCCCAATAAAACTTCCTCATATGTCCAATGTATGCTGACCAAAAATCTTTTTCTAAGAAGAGATAAAGAGCCAGGTGCCGGTGGTTCACACCTGTAATCCTAGCTATTCAGGAGGCTGAGATCTGAGGATAGAGGTTCAAAGCCAGCCCAGGCAAGAAAGTCCATGAGACTCTTATTTCCAATTAATCACCAGAAAACTGGAAGTGGACAGCACCCTGGCCCAGAGTTCAAACTCTAGAATCAACAGAGAGAGAGAGAGAGGGAGGGAGGAAGGAAGGAAAAAGAGAAAAGGCTCAGCTTTGTATCAAACAGAAGTCAAAAGGGAACAGATAGAAGTGAGGGAAGACCATTGTACAGTAGTTTCTGCCAATACTCTAAAAAGCTTACTTTATTTACTTATTTTTTAAGCCGGATGCCAGTAGCTCAACACCTGTAATCCTAGCTCTTCAAGAGGCTGAGATCTGAGGATCATGATTTGAAACCAGCCTGGGCACAAAAGTTTGGGAACCTCTTATCTCCAGTTAACTACCAAAAAGCTGGAGATGGAGCTGTGTCTCCCAGTACTAATATTTAAAAATAATAATAAAAATAATAATAGTTTGATTTTGCTGGTAATGTTGGAGATGGAGTCCTGTGATCTTTTCCGCCCAGGTTGGCTTTAAATCATGAGTCTCTGGATCTCAGCCTCCTGAGTAGCTAGGATTATAGGCAGGAGCCACCAGTGCTAACACATTCATAAAATAGCATCATTTTAACAAAAGAATTTCAAGCCCTGCCAACCTAGACTTGTTTGTGATGCTGTATGGTGCAGTCAGTATCTCCTGCTTACCCACCAGTATTTAGGGCTTTTTTTCATGTTTTCTTTGCAGGCTGGGAGATCACCTCGTTTCTCAGAACACTCAAAAGAGCAGAAATGGCTGCCTGCTGCCCTCACCAGCCCCTCACCTGCCTGCCGCCACCCGGTGCGGCCGGTCCTCTCCATGTAAGAATACTGAGCATGTGGATAGCCTCAGTCCTGGGCTAAGTGAATCTAAGTGAAGCAGCAGTGTGAGCTGCCAGTGCTCTGCCTGCCACGGTGCGGGCCCCAGCCCCAGCTCCCGTGGGCTCCCAGCCCTGGCTTATCCTCCACGCTGCCTTGAAATGATGGGTCCGCGGCTCACATCTGGAAGCCACTACAGCAGGTTTCTGCTCAGGGAAAGCCAGGTTGGATGTGAGACTTCAAAGTAGGGATCTCAGAATGCTGTGTGTTTGGGGGCCATTTTCCATTGCTATAACAAAATGCCCGAGGCTGGGCACTTTATAAGAAAGGAGTTTATTTAGCTCGTAATTTTGGAGGTTGAAAGTGCAGGGTGAGGCGGCCTCGTTGGTTCGGCCTCTAGTGGAGGCCCCTCGGTTGTGTCACAAGGTGGTAGGTGTGCAAGCATGAGGAAGGGATCTCAGCAGCTGGGCAAAACCACGCGTGCTCTTTGTATAACAACCCACTATCCTGAGTGGAGGTGTGATTCAAGTGGTAGGACTCAAGACCTGAGTTCAAACCCCAGCACTGCCCCCAAACCCAACCACTTTGGAGCTACCTGAAGTTCCAGAAGAACTACATTAGTTCCCACCCCATCCCCAAGATTGGTGCCCCCCTCACCTAAACAGCCTGCTCCGCCCCCCACCACCTCCACACAGCTACACTGAGGACCGAGTTTCCACACAGAAACCCCGAGGACTGGATGGGTGGGGGGTTCACACTTTACCCCTAGCTCCACCGCTAGCCGTGCAGGGGTGTGGTGGCAGGTTCTGGGCTGAGACGTCCGCACTGCTGGAAGGCTGAGCAAAGTCAGACTGCGGCCGGAGCGCGGGCAGCTGGCTTCACGGCCACCGGAGCAGCTCAGAGACTGAGAAGGATAAAAGGGTTTTTTGATGCCAGGAAAAGCATTTTAAATCAGAAATGTATGAGGGATTTCTTTGTCATTTTTGAAAGGAAATTAAAAGGATTATGAGCAGGCGAGATAAAACACCAGTCTCCATTCAAACAGGAAAAACAACCCAGAGGCTGGTCAGATTCCAGTATGAGAAACATCTGCGAACGGGGAGAATCTGCTCCCAGTTACAGCCAGAGGCTTCCGGTCCGGGCTCAGGGTAGCAGGGACGTGGAGGGGCAGGGTTGGGGTTATGAGCCCTTTCACTGTGTTCCCAGCCCCTGTCTTCGGTCCTCTGGATGAGCTGAGTGTAAACGTCAGCGCGCCTTCGCTACAGGTGATTGGCTCAGCAGCTCACCAGACAGGTCGCTGCCCGCACAGTCCAAGGTGGTTGTCATTTTTGCCAGTTTGGTTCAATGTCATTGAACTAAAACGCCTTCAAGCTAGGCACCAATGGCTCACACCTGTTATCCTAGCTACTCAGGAGGCTGAGATCTGAGGATCGCCATTTGAAGCCAGCCCAGTCAGGAAAGTTCATGAGACTTTTTTTTTTTTTGGGTCCGGTTGTAGGGCCTGAACTCTGGGCCTGGGCACTGTCCCTCAGCTCTTCAGCTCAAGGCTAGTGCTCTACCACTTGAGCCACAGCGCCACTTCCGGCTTTTTTCTTTTTGCTTATGTGGTGCTGAGGAATTGAACCCAGGGCCTCAGGCATGCAAGGCAAGCACTCTACCACTGAGCCATCTTCCCAGCCCCTGAGACTTTTTTTTTGGTCGGTCGTGGGGCTTGAACTCTGGGCCTGGGCACTGTCCCTCAGCTCTTCAGCTCAAGGCGAGCGCTCTACCACTTGAGCTACAGCACCACTTCCGGTTTTCTGGTGGTTTATTGGAGATAGGAGTCTCACGGTCTCTCCTGCCCAGGCTGGCTTTGAACAGCGATCCTCAGATCTCAGCCTCCTGAGTAGCTAGGATTACAGGCATGAGCCACCAACGCCCAGCTAGTTTGTGAGACTTTGATCTCCAGTTGATCACCAAAAAAGTCAGAAGTGGAGCTGTGGCTCAAGTGGTAGAGCTCTAACTTTGAGTGAAAAGGCTAAGGGACAGTGTCAGGGCCCTGAGTTCAAGCCACACACACACACCATAAATTGCTTTTACTTGACCAAAGATTGTCCCTTTGGAGAAGCCAGGCCTCCTGGAGGTCTTCTCAGTCCATCCATTCAGACCAGCCACCTGTGTGCCCAGCCTCAGGCCCTGCCAGGCACAAGTGGACAAGAAGGCTCCTGCCTCTCTCTCTCTCTCTCGTGCTGCTTTCAAAAGCCTGGGCCAAGGGCAGCGGCATTCCGGCCTCTGCTCTGTGCTTGAGATGCTGTGCAGAGGCCCAGGCCACATGTGCGGATGAGGTTCAGCTCCCCCAGACCCAAGCTGCCTTCCCTCATTCCCCCACTTGGAGGCTGCTCGCTCAGCCCTCGCTGCCCCTTCCCGTGTGGCCCTCCCCAGGGACTCCCTTCAGCTGTCCCCAAATGTGCTGGGGATTAATGTTCAAGCTAGAGACCCCCGGGAGCCCCCAGCCACTAAGGCCTTACTTGAAAATCAAGCATGCTTGGCTGACACTCTGCTACTTCAGCCCCACTGCCACCCCACTTTTTGCCATTTGTATGTTGTTATTTGACCTTTCCAACACATTCTATTTTGTTTATTTATTTATTTTTGGGTCCGGTCATGGGGCCTGAACTCTGGGCCTTGGCGCTGTCCCTCAGCTCTTCAGCTCAAGGCTAGCGCTCTACCATTTGAGCCACAGCACCACTTCCGGCTTTTTTCTTTTTGCTTATGTGGTGCTGAGGAATCGAACCCAGGGCCTCAGGCATGCAAGGCAAGCGCTCTACCACTGAGCCGCCTTCCCAGCCCCCAACACATTCTATTTTGCAGATCAGGGATGAGTAGTTTTTGAGGATCGGCATCTGGATAAATTCCCCAAAGTGTCCCGTTGGTGTCCCCTCTCTGGTGCCGCCTCTGCCCTGGCCAGCTTGGGTGGCTTGGGTTCCAAGCATACATTTACTGACGCAGGCAGAGCCCTGGAGAGCAAGCCTGCCGGCCCGCCGCCCCCCACCGCCCTCCTCCCAGGGAGCTTCATCTGCCCGCTGCCGGTGATTCTGGAGATGGAGTCTCACAAGCTTTCCTGTCCAGCCTGGCTTCAGACCTTGTAAGCAAGACCTCAGCCTCCTAAAAGCTGGGGTTACAGGCATCAGCGCTTTACTCCTCCCACCCACCCCCAAAGCTGGAAAGGGATTTTTATTTAGGTCAGAGGAGAAATACTACAGAGTGCGATGGCTCAGGTGCTTAATCCCAGCCACTAAGCAGGCTGAGGGCTGAGGATCCAGACTCAAAGCCAGCCTGGACAGAAATATTTGTGAGACTCGGCTCTTGGGGGGGCAGGGGGGGTAAAGCTGTGGCTCCAAGTGGTAGAATACCAGCCTTGAGCAGGAAAAAACAAAAAAAAGGGAGAGCTCAGGCCCTGAGTTCAAGTCCTAGTCCTGGCAGAGAAACAAAGAGAATCCTTGAGAAATGAAAACCCTTGTGTGGGTTTGAGGAAACCTTCAGGAAGATTCCTTCAGACAGGAGGGAAAGGGGGTGTCGCCGCGCAGGGACAGGAGGGTTTTCTAAAGGGAAGAGCGAAGAGGAACTTGGAGTAAGAGAGCAGTGAGTCCAGGCCCTGCCTTCATGGCTCCCCAGCAGTAACTGAGCTGAACCCCCTTTGACACGGGTTACGAGAGAGGCCGGCCGGGAAGAAGGGCGGCGACATCTGAAATACAGACCGTGGCTGGGCGCCAGGGGCTCACACCTTCATCCTAGCGACTCCGGAGGCTGAGATCTGAGGGTCACCGTTTGAAGCCAGCCTGGGCAGGAGAGTCCGTGAGACTCATCACCAATTAACCACTAAAAGCCAGAAGTGGTAGAGCACACTAGCCTTGTGCACAAAAGCTCAGGAACAGTGCCCAGGCCCTAAGTTCAAGTCTCAGGACCTGCCCTCCCCCCAAAAAAAATAATGTTCAGGGGCTGGGAAGGTGGCTCAGTGGTAGAGTGCTTGCCTTGCATGCCTGAGGCCCTGGGTTTGATTTCCCAGCACCACATAAGCAAAAAGAAAAAAAGTCAGAAGTGGCGCTGTAGCTCAAGTGGTAGAGTGCTAGCCTTGAGCTGAAGAGCTGAGGGACAGCACCCAGGCCGAGTTCAGGCCCCATGACCGGACCCAAAACAAAAGTGTTCAGACACTGGCCCATCACCAAGCGCCCCACACGTGTGAGGCCCTCCGCGGCCCGGACGCCTGGGCCTTGGCCGTGGGACCTTTCCACGCGCTCAGATCCGCCGGGGGCAGCTCGGGGCCCACCTGGGGAATTGCAGATTTTCAGGTTACAGGAGACCCACGTGCACAGCTGCAGACACGCAGCTGTGTCCGGAGTGAAGCATGGCCCCCAAGCCGGTCCCTTCCTCCAGCGTTGCTCGAGGAGGCACAGGATCGGGGATGCCCTCCGCCCCACCCATGGCCCTGCGCCCACAAACTCCCGGCTGCGGAGTTAAGCTCTTGATTGACATAGGCCGGTGCCAGCCTGAGGCTTTAGGGAAGATGTAACCTGAGCTCTGTCCCCCTCCAGCCGCAGACGCCAAGCCAGGACCGTGGCTGTGGACAGGCCGGGAGGAGCCTCGCCTGCCCGCCCCAGCAGCCCCCAGCCGGCCCTGGGCTGTGCCCCGGGACACCGCCAGGTAGGCTGGGCTGGGGGTGGGCTCACACAGCCCGGTGGTCTACTTGGCCAAGGCTGCTGGGGTCGGCCCCCACGGGCAGATGAACACCCCAGAGCTGTTGGCCCCTG
>NW_012267217.1:62286287-62296996 GCF_000151885.1 Dipodomys ordii
GGGGCCCCTGTGTCTCACCTCCACCACAAAGACAGCTGTGACAAGGCCCCTGCCCTGTGCTCCCACACCCGCGGGTGAATGCAAATGCGCAGGAAAAGGGAAAAGCAGCTCTCTGTGTAGCCTTGGTGGGGAACTGTCTTGTCCTGTCTGTCCGTCTGTCTGTCTCTCTCTCTCTCCCTCCCTCCCTCCCTCCCTCCCTTCTCTCTGTCTGTCTCTCTGTTTTCGTGTGTGGTGCTGGAGTTTGAACTTAGAACCTCATTTGCATGGTTCTTCCCCTAGAGCACTAAAGCCTAGCACTCTTTCCCTTTTCTTTCTTTTTTTTTTTGGAGGGGGGGGGCTGGTCGTGGGGCCTGAACTCTGAGCCTGGGCGCTGTCCCTCAGCTCTTCAGCTCAAGGTTACACTCTACCACTTGAGCCTCAGTGCCACTTCCGGCTTTTTTTTTTCCTTTTTGCTCATGTGGTGCTGAGGAATCGAACCCAGGGCCTCAGGCATGCAAGGCAAGCACTCTACCACTGAGCCACCTTCCCAGCCCACTCTTTCCCTTTTCTTTTCCTTCTTACACCATCTTTTTTAGAATCCTGAGTGTTGAATTACTGGGGAAAGATACTGTTGACCAGGCTTTAAAAATACATTGATCCACCTGGTCATGTTGGCACACAAAAAGCCAAAAGTGGAACTATGGTAGAGACCAAGTGGTAGAGCACTAGCCTTGGGCACAAAAGCTCAAGAATAGTACCCAGGCTCTGAGTTCAAGCCTCAGGTCCAGCATGCACACATGCACACACCTACACACACACATGTGCGTGTGCACACACACACACACACAAAGATGAAACAATGAGTTTTGTGCTTAGACTTAGGACCCACCCTCAAGATACCTTATTATACATATGCAAATGTTTCAGAATCCAAAATCATCTGAGATACAGAATACTTCTGGCCCCAAGCCTTCAGAGAAGCGATTTGAACCTGTGTAGAGGCAGGTGTGTGCTTGTTCACACCCACGGTGCACATCCCCATCCTGAGGCTTAAACTCGGGGCCTTGAGTTTCACTCGGCTTTTTCGCTCAGGCTGGTATTCCACCACTTGAGTCATGCCTCCACGTCTATCTTTTGCAGGTCAGACAGAGATAAGAATCTCAAGGATGGGGCTAGGAAGGTGGCTCAGTGGTAGAGCGCTTGCCTTGCATGTATGAGGCCCTGGGTTCGATTCCTCAGCACCACATACACAGACAAAACCGGAAGTGGCGCTGTGGCTCAAGTGGTAGAGTGCTAGCCTTGAGCTGAAGAGCTGAGGGACAGCGCCTCAAGGCACAAAAAAAAGTGTCTCAAGGATTTGTCTGCTGGACTTCATACTATGATCCTCAGATCTCAGCCTCCTAGGATTATGGGTGTGAGCCATAAGCTCCCCGCCTAGTGGCTTTTAAAACCATGCAAGAAGTTTTTACCCTTTCATGTATCCCCGAGAATGTATGTCGTTTTCGGAGCAGGCTTCAGGAAGTAGGCCAGCACTAGAGCAGACCCTTGTGTGTGCACACACGAGCGCACATAGCATGCGACTGCGCACACACCAGGGCGCACAGCCGGCTCCTCAGCCGGCTCCTCGTGTGGAGCCCGCCATCGCCCGGCCTCCTCCACCTTCTGGTTTCGCTGGTTTGCTGAGATGTCAGTAGCTGTGATCCAGAGCTGCTTGTGAACCTCGTGAGCAGAGATCACACAGGGGGCCCTGAGCCCCTTCTCTGGTGTCCTCTTGCGCACGGAGGGGACACAGGATCCTCTGCCTGACGTGCTCCGCAGCCAGGTGACTCAGCAGCATTCCAGCCCAGTGAGGATGAAGGCTTGCTGCCTTCCACCGCGCGCCCCTGGCAGCACAATGTCCCATTGATGGCCACGCAGAGGAAGTAGCGGGCAGCCAGGTCACTCGGCACCTGCCGGCGGGGCCCTCCCAGCCACCACACGGAGCAAGCGTGTTTTCCACATGTTCCTGCAGCAAATGACATTCTCTGAGTCGGGTGACTGCCGTACAGACTTCCCCTTCACGACCTTCCTCTGCTCTGGCCTGACCTGGCCTTTCTTTTCCCCAAGCAGGGCCGTTTCCTTGCCAAGCTCATGCTGGGCAGCGCATCTTTCCCCAGCCAGTGGGTGGGGCCGGCAAGCAGGAGGAGCCAACCAGAGGGAGTCTCTGGTTGTGTCCTGGGCAAAGGAAAGGGGGAGGTGGCTTTTGAGGTGGGAGGTTAAGGTCCTCCCGCTTACAAACCTGGTATCTGTGCAGAGAGAAAGCCCCACCCTCAGATGTAGTTTGTGATGCTGGAGACCTGGGTAATCGCACGGCCGTGGGCAGCCAGCAGCCTCTCAACCCAACGAGCACCTGCTGGCAGAACTCCGTCCAGCCCACAGAAGGTCCATCATGTTCTTTCTTTTTTAATGCCAGTCCTGGGACTTGAATTCAGGGCCTGAGCACTGTCCCTGGGCTTCTTTTTGCTCAAGGCAGCACTCTATCACTTGAGCCACAACACCACTTCTGGCTTTTTCTTCTATCTTTTTCTTTTTTTTTTTGTTGGTTGTGGGGCTTGAACTCTGGGCCTGGGCGCTGTCCCTCAGCTCTTCAGCTCAAGGCGAGCACTCTACCACTTGAGCTACAGCACCACTTCTGGTTTTCTGGTAGTTTATTGGAGATAAGAGTCTCACAGACTTTCCTGGCCGGGTTGGCTTTGAACCCCAATCCTCAGATCTCAGCCTCCTGAGTAGCTAGGATTACAGGCATGAGCCCCCGGTGCCCAGATATTTCTGGGATTTTCTGTTTATGTGGTGTGAGGAATTGAACCAAGGAGGCTACACGCATGCTAGGCGAGCGCTCTGCCACTAAGCCGCATTCCCAGCCCCGGTGCATTTTTTCTCTGCAGGCCAAGCACTGATCGGGCGAGTCCCATCCTCCCTCTTGTTTTACTAACACCTCAATCTTACCCAAAATCTAACGTCACAGAGACATTCAGAATAATGTCTGCCCACCGAGGCCCAGGCAAATGGGCACATCAGAATAACCATCCTCAGGACTTTGATACACTTCCGGTCACTGTCCAAAAGGCAATCCCTTTCCTGTAATCCTGGGGCTGAGAGATTACAGATTCCTGGACCCTGCTGCCCCGCCTTCTTTCTTCTCTGCTTCCTGGAAGTTCACCTGGGCTGACCCTTGACCACCGCCTGACCTAATGGTCCCTTTGGCTCTAAAGCATCGTGAGTAGAGGTGGCCGGACTCCTGGGCCTGTGGGGCTGGCAGCTCTGGGCCAGCTGCCATGTGATGTGGGGTCCCGCCTCCCTGTCATAGTACCATAGCCGGTGACACATAGAGGCGGCCAAAATGATAGCAAAGAAAACTAGCTGGCTCCCACCTGTAATCCTAGCTACTCAGGAGGCTGAGATCTGAGGATCTAGGTTCAAAGCCAGCCTGGGTAGATAAATCCAATGGACTTATCTCCTGCTAACCAGCAAAAAGCTGGAGGTGACAATGTGGCTCAAGTGGAGAGTTCTGGTTTCAATTAGATAAAGCTAAGCAAAGCATAAGAACCTCTGAACTCCATACCAGCACCAAAAAAAAAAAAAAAAAACCACCTCACTTGATCATAAAGGAAGAGTAAAAAAAAAGCATCGAAGGGTTTGTCACTGTGTATGTTTATGTACTCTGCTGTCCCCCTCCACTTTTTTTTTTGTCAGTCGGGCTTGAACTCTGGGCCTGGGCGCTGTCCCTCAGCTCTTCAGCTCAAGGCCAGTGCTCTACCACTTGAGCCACATCGCCAATTCTGGCTTTTTCTGTTTATGTGGGGCTGAGGAGTTGAACCCAGGGCCTCCTGCATGCAAGGCAAGCGCTCTACCACTGAGCCACCTTCCCAGTCCCTCCACTTTCTTGCTCACAACTTACCCTTTACTACTTAACCATGCTTCCAGTCTAGCTTTTAGATGATTGTATTAGAGATAAAGTCTCACAGACTTTTCTGCCCAGGCTGGCTTTGAACTGGGATCCTCCAGGTCTCTGCCTCTTGAGTAGCTAGTTTTCTTTTAATATCAGGCACGAGCCACCGGTGCCCAGTTTTATATCATTCATTTACAACCTCACCTGACTGGTCAGATCTTCCCACTTTGAATTAGCGAAGAGAGAATTTCATCTGGTTGACCTATGGTCTCATGGCCTGGCGCCGTCCCTGCCACTCGTGTAGTTTTCCAGTGAATGAAAACAAACAGGGCATCAGCCTCACGGACCCTCGCAGGAGTAGGTGGAGCACGAGGTGGAGCAGATGCTGTAGACCGTGGAGAGCGGCAGGGCCCTGGGCTGTCACTGGTGAAAATGTGCTCCCGGGTCAAAGATAGAAGCTGATAGTATCAGTGATAGAAAAATGAATTTGATTTAACATTGAAAAAAAAAAAAAGCTAAATCCTCCCCATCTTTCAAACCGGATTGTGCAACTAGAGCCTCTCAGATTCCAGGAATTGCCGTGTGTCATCCCCGAATGCCAATAAAGAATGTGCTGAAGGGCAGAGGGAGATTTTATTACAGGGCGCAGGCAGCCATGGGAAGACAGGACTTTGGTTTATCTCCAGCTGTCTTCAGCCATGTTGGGATGAGAAAGGTAGAGAGGCACAGATGTGTCCAGGGTGGGCCAGGACTGCCTAGGTGGGGCCTTGTTACACTAAGTCACTGACACCTGGCAAGCAGCCCCTCCTTTCCCACGCGCCACGATGGCAATCAAGTAGCTGCAGAGAGAATTGCTCAGAACATAGGACAGGTACAACATGGAGGACTCTGGGATGCCCAGTCTTCATGTAGCTTCCTTTGTGAGACAATAACTCAGTGTTTCTCAGCAAGAGCAATTAATTTTGTTTTGAAAGCTAGGTACAGGGCTGGGAGTGTGGCTTAATGGTAGAGTGTTTGCCTGGCATGCATGAAGCCCTGGGTTCCATTCCTCAGTACCACATAATAGAAAAGACCGGAAGTGGTGCTGGCTCAAGTAGTAGAGTGCTAGCCTTGAGCAAAAAAAGAAGCTCAGGGATAGTGCGTAGGCCCCAGGACTGGCAAAAACCTAGCACTGGTTACCTTCTGCCTGTAATCCTAGCTTCTCAGGCTGAGATCTGAGGATCATAGTTCAAAGCCAGCCTGGGGAGGAAAGTCCATGAGAGTCTTGTGGCTCAAGTACTAGAGAACCAACCTTGACCACCCCCACACACACCAAAAAAAAAAAAAAAGAGGCTAAGGGACAGTGCCCATATTCTGCATTCAAGCCTTAACTCTAGAAAGAAAAAGCTTTTTTAGTTGTTGGTCGTGGGACTTGAACTCTGGGCAAGGGCACTGTCCCTCAGCTCCAGGTGAGCGCTCTACCACTTGAGCCACAGTGCCACTTCCGGTTTTCTGGTGGTTAATTGAGGATAACAGTCCCACAGACTTTTCTGCCCGGGCTGGCTTTGAACCTCAATCCTTAGATCTCAGCCTCCTGAGTAGCTAGGATTACAGGCATGAACCATCAGTGCTCAGCAAGAAAAAGCTTTTCAGCTGGAGCCTTGCCTGAGCCCCTGGCCTCCTCCAAGAAGTGTATCTTATATTCACTGGGGTCCTGGGCTCCACACCCCAGTAAAGAGCACACTCCCCATCTGCCCCATCAGTGTCCTGGCCAGGGGGACCCATCCTTTAGCAGGGGTGCATAGACCCTGTATAGCCCACACAGAATAAGTCACCCACATAGAGGAGGAAGACAGGCCGCCCCTGCCTGCAGGCCTCTGCACTGAGTGGTGACCACACCCCCAGGTGATGATCTTGGGGTTCCGTGTCTTCAGACATGTTTGGGGAAATGGATACCTCGAAGTAGTGAGGGCCCCAGGGCGAAGTTGGGCCTGGCACTGCCCATGGCCCAGAGGCAGGAAGAGAGGCCCAGGCCCGTGGCGGGTGGCAGCAGATGCCTGGCATAATGTCACCGAGCTTGGGGGGCGGGGACTGGTGGGGCGGGTGTCTCTGTAGGCTTCTTTGTCCCTCCATGCGGCACACTCTCTGCAAGGTGGCTGCGCTCCCCCTCGGCTCTGTGTGTGACCCCAGGAAGGCCCCTGAACTTCAGACCCTCTCAGTCTTTACACCTAATAAATGGGGTGTAGCACACAGGCAGACTCAGCGCGCCTTCTCCACCCGGCCCCCACCAGAAACTGACTTGCGCACTTTGGTTGGCCCAGCCGGCGCCTGCGCACTACCCCCCTGGAGGTAGAGGCCCGAGCCGTGCTCCCCTGGGCGCGAAGCCACCTGTGTCCCAGCGTACACTGCGCGCCGGCCCTTCCCTGCTCCAGAGAACACCTGTCGTCCTTAGCTAGCGGCCCTTCCTCCATCCCGCGGGCCAGCCGCAGTTCCGGGAGGCCAGTGTGACCCGCTGCCGCCCTGCGTGTGAGGCGACCCCGCACACATCCCACGCCCTCAAGGACAGACGAAGGTGCACTTGAGGGGACGGAGGTCCTGCTGCGTGCCCGCCCTGCCGCCTGGAGTTTTCCCTCCCCAACAGCGCACCCGCGCATGTCTTTGGAAACCACCAGTTTCATTCCGGCTGTCCAAGGCCGCCCATGGCTGAGCATGGAAACGCCTTCTCCAGCCTGGCCGGGCCGCGCTGCTGGCCAGAAGCCTTACTAACTCACGCCCTGCCTCTGCACTCTCGCCCCGTCCACCCCGGGCAGCTGTCCTCATTCGCAAGGACCGAGGGCAGCTCTTGGCCTGGCTCCAAAGCCATCTCTTCTCTGACTGGCCTGCGCCACCTCCTCCTTGCTCTGAGGGGCGTCCCTCAGCCGCCTGGACAGCCCCGCACCACTGGCTCAGGATCAGGGTTTGAAGCCAGACTAGGCAAGAAAGTCCCTGACACTTATCTCCAGTTAACCTCCAAAAAGCGCGAAGTGGAGTAAAGTATAGCCGTTAGCGATTAAAAAAACAAAAACTTAAAAAAACCCTCAGCAACAGCACCCAGAGCCAGAGCTCAAGCCCCCAGACCAGCACATTGCATGCATGCACACGCACACACACACACACTTCTCCATATTGTGAAGTGGGCTAATTCTGCAGCCCACTTTGTCAAGTTCCATGGCACGTTCACCGGTTCAGGGACCCCCATTCTGCCGCCGTCTTTCTGCTTAGCGTTTCTTTCTGCACAGGCCAGGATTCAGCCCCACTGGGCCAGGCCTGCCCCAGGCCTTGACACCACCTGTGTGGCATCTCTTACCCCTCCTTTGTTTTTTCTTTTTTCCTTCTTTTCCCCTGATACTAAGGCTGCCAGCAACTCCCACGATTATTAACCCTTTGCTTACCAGCTGGGGGCTCTACATTGCATTTTCCTCCCCTAGGGAATTCCCATCCACCTTTACCTGCAGGCTGTGGGCTCCTCAAGCTCCAGAGACCTCGGAGCTGAACTTGCCCAGGGAAAAGGCATCCGCTCTGGCCCCCCACTTCTCCCCCTGTGGCCCCCAGCACGCCAGCCGCCCCAGCTCCACGCGAGGCCTGCAGAGTAAGTGAGCCGAGCCCCAGGGGGTGGCCAGGTGGGGGGAGGACACTTTTTCAATGATTTTTAAAAATTTTATTAGGGGCCGGGAAGGTGGCTCAGTGGTAGAGCGCTTGCCTTGCATGCATGAGGCCCTGGGTTCGATTCCTCAGCACCACATAAGCAGGAAAAAAAAAAGGCCAGAAGTGACGTTGTGGCTCAAGTGGTAGAGCACTAGCCTTGAGCTGAAGAGCTGAGGGACAGCGCCCAGGCCCAGAGTTCAAGCCCCATGACCCACCAAAAAAACTTTTTTTTTATTATTATAGAGGTGACAGAGGTTACGGTTGCATACGTCAGGTAGAGAGTATATTTCTTTCTTGACAAGGTGGGAGGATTTTGCCTCTGTTTGGACCGTGTCCATCGTGTGCATATCAGGCAAAGGAGGTTCTCCCCTTCTCCATGAGCAGAGGCCAGTTACCCCTCATAGCCTTCCCTGCCTGCTATTATTAAACAGCCACGGGTCGCAGCGGCTCCACACAGGTGCCACTGGGGTGCTCCCGCCCCCGCGTCCCGTCCTGCACAGACAAGAAACCCCCACGCCCACCCCGGCCGCTTGACTAGCTCTGTGTGTCAGCCTGTCTCTTGTGGGAGGCTGTGTGTGTGTATGTGTTTGTGTGTGTGTGTGTGTGTGTGTGTGTGTGTGTGTGTGTCCCAGCCTCCACCAGGCAGCCTGGAAGTCAAACAGAGAAGCAGATGCAGCCTGTGGGCTGGTGCCCCCAGGAACCCCGGGGTGCCCTTTGAGCTCACCATCAGACTCACCTCTCCATCTTTCTTGGCACCCTCCCAGGCTCAGCCAGCAGACTGCCTTCCCCCCATCCCCACCCCCCAGTTCTCCACCGCATCGAAGCTCTAGACCTTTCCAGAAGGTTGCACTAAGAATGAGAGCATCAGGCAGTCCAGAATACAACATGCACTCCCAGAACCGCCCCAGCCCTCCCCACTCCCTGCCTGGCCAAGTGGGGGGGACCTCCTTGACCCCCAGAATCACAGTGAGGGCACGGCTCTGGTCAGACTCCCCCCACCCCACCGCCCAGGCCCAGATGCAGCAGCAGGCAATTGCACACAGTGGGGTCAAGGGGCAGGCGGTCAGGCCCCGACCCTGCCCTGCCCTAGGTCGGGCTCCCCGGTCAGAGGAGCCGGGCGATGAGGATCACCTGGGCTGCACGCCCAGGGCTGGAGGCGGCTGCAGCCCAGGGACATCCCATGCGGGCCCGGCCCAGGCCCGTGCGGCCTGCATCCTGTGTGGACACCAGCCCGCCCAGGCCGGCAGCACAGCTCACCAGGCCGCCTGCTTCCTGTGGGGCAAAGATGGTGACCAAGCCAGCCGCCCGCATGGCCACAGAGCCCAGCCTGGCACGCACGAGAACCTTCTCTGTTGTGTTTGCACATGGCGGCTGGCGGACACAGAGGCGGTCTGTGCCCAGACCACGCGGCTTTTCTTCTACAGGCAGCCAGCCTCACAGGAAGTGAGGGTGGCTTCCGTCCCCCCGTGTCACCTGACTCCCAGCCAGCAGCTGCAGGTGACAGATGTGAAGGGACAGTTGTGAGCCCCATGGAGGCTGGGAGCCAAGCACTGAGGGAGGAGATCGCTCCAGGCAACCGGGAGCCAGCGAGCTGCCGATGCCGATGCCCTCCGGCACAGGACGCGGAGAGCCCGCCGCGCCCTCCCCTCGCTCCCAGGAGACCTGGCCCCAGAACCGGGCCATGGATTCTACCGCCCAGCGCCCAGCCAGCGCAGGAGCCCGCCAGCCTCATGCAAGACCACACTGCCCACTGCCTCAGCAGCCACTGAATGCTTGCCTCCTTCTTCAAACTCCCATCAAGAATTGGGGGCGGGCAGGGCGCCAGTGGCTCCCACCTGTAATCCTAGCTACTCAGGAGGCTGAGATCTGAGGATCATGGTTCAAAGCCAGCCCAGGCAGGAAAGTCCCTGAGACTCTTATCTCCAATAAACCACTAGAAAACCGAAAGTGGCACTGTGGCTCAAGTGGCAGAGCACTCGCCTTGAGCTAAAGAGCTGAGGGACAGCGCCCAGGCCCCACAACTGACCAAAAAAAAAAAAAAGAATATGTTGTGTTCCAGTGTCTTCAGGGCAGCCCCGAGCCGCCTTAGAAAGGTAACCAGGTCTAGCCGGGTGCCGGTGGCTCACACCTATGATGCTAGCTGAGATCTGAGGATCAGGGTTCAAAGCCAGCTCAGGCAGAAAAGTCCCCATAGAGACTCATCTCCAATGAAGTGGCGCTGTGGCTCAAATGGTAGAGCGCTAGTCTTGAGCACAGAGAGGCTCAGGAACAGCGCCCAGACCCTGAGCTCAAGTCCCAGAACTGACAAAAAAAAAAAGGAATCTGATTTAGTTGGGCCTGGGGAGGCATGCCTGCAATCCCAGCACTTGGGAGGCTGAGGGAGGAGGATCTCAAAGTAGAGGCCACCCTGAACTTTGTGAGTCCAAGGCCTGACCAGTTTAATGCCTGTTTTTCCCTCCCCCCCAGTTAAGCCCATAAATAGGAGAGCTTCATCAGCAAAACACCGCTCCTCGCCGAGCCTGGCACCAGGCCCAAGCCCCGGGCCCAGAACAGAACACCACATTCAGAGCCAGCTTGGCACAGGTGCCTCGAGTTACCCAAACAGTAAACCTGAATAAATGAGTATTTAGAGAGACAGAGAATGCCATCCCCTCCTGGTGGGGGCAGGGGATTCCCCCCAGTAGAGATGTTTTTGGCCCCCTGCTCCTGAATGAAGAACAAGCCCTCAGAAAAGCAGGCTGGGGAGACCAAGCCTAAGATGTGCAGGGAAAAAGCTAGAGCCACGAGAGGTCGGAACGTGTCTGTGGGCAGGCGTGGGCGGTCCTGGCACAGCTCTGTTCTCAGAGAAGATGGTTTTATTCTGTCTGGATGTAAGCAAAAAGGGGGTTTCATGGAATATGGTGAATTAGCTGATCGAGGAGGATTTGACCCCATTCACGTGTGTATACACACACATATTTATATTTACATAAAGATATATAGATATAGATATCCCCAAGTGTAGTGATGCATGCCTGTAATCCCAACACTTAAGAGACTGATGGGGGGGGGGGCTGGGAAGGTGGCTCAGTGGTAGAGCGCTTGCCTTGCATGCCTGAGGCCCTGGGTTTGATTCCTCAGCACCACATAAGCAAAAAAG
>NW_012267217.1:62297046-62315099 GCF_000151885.1 Dipodomys ordii
ACCACTGAGATAAAAAAGTAAAATTATTCCCAGCACCAGTTCATGCCAACGGGGAAATTATACTCCCTTCCCCTCCTCAAAAACTTTTTTTCTTGGGGCTGGGAAGGTGGCTCAGTGGTAAAGCGCTTGCCTTGCATGCCTGAGGCCCTGGGTTTGATTCCTCAGCACCACATAAGCAAAAAAGAAAAAAAGCCGGAAGTGGCGCTGTGGCTCAAGTGGTAGAGCACTAGTCTTGCTGAAGAGCCGAGGGACAGCGCCCAGGCCCAGAGTTCAGGCCCCACGACTGGACCCCCCCCAAAAAAAGAAAGAAAGGAAGAAACTGATGTAGGGAAGTGGTACTGGGGCTCAAGTGGTGGAGCGCAAGCCTTAGCCTTGAGCACAAACAGGCTCAGGGACAGCCCCCAGGCCACAAGTTTAAAAGGCCAACTGACCAAAAAAACAAAACAAAACAAAGACTGCCAGGTGCCAGTGGCTCACACCTGTCATCCTATCTGCTCAGGAGGCTGAGATCTGAGGATCAGGGTTCAAAGCCAGCTGGGGCAGGAACACTTGTGAGACTTATCTCCCATAAACTACCAGAAAACCAGAAGTGGCACTGGGGCTCAAGTGTTAAGAGCACTTGCCTTAAGCTGAAGAGCTGAGGGACAGCGCCCAGACCCAGAGTTCAAGCCCAAGACTGTATATAATTAATGCGCGAAAGGTAAAATATGAAGCATGTTCATTAAAAATAAGTCTGAAGCCAGGCACTGGTGGCTCACACCTGTAATCCTGGCTACTCAAGAGGCTGAGATCTGAGGATCGAGGTTCAAGCCAGCCAGGGCAGGAAAGTCCGTGAAACTCTTATCTCCAATAAACCACCAGAAAACCGGAAGTGGCGCTATAGCTCAAGTGGTAGAGCACTAGCCTTTACTGAAGAGCTGAGGGACAGCGCTCAGGCCCAGAGTTCAAGCCCCACAAGTTCTGACCCTGAGTTGTAGGCCCCACACCCCCTCTAGCCCTGGCTTGGCCTGCAGAAGCCTCCAGTGTAAACACAGCCCAGCCTCAGGTACTAGGCAGAGGGACGTGGAGGCCGGGGGTGGGGCCTGTGCAGAGGAGTGAGAGCCTCCTCCCACACCCCAGATTCCTCAGGGCCAGCTGCCTGGCACCTCTTTCCACTGCCTGGTGTGAAGGAAAGACAATCTCTTAGAGGTGAGAGGTCTCGCTGTGCTGACTTCACTGGTGGAGGCCTGGGTGGGCCTGCAGGGAAAGTAAACACCACCGGCCAGGGCCCTGGAGGCCACACCAAGCCACACAGGTACACATTCTGAAGCTTAAGGCTGGAAATGTCCTGAGTGCCGGGACTGCAGGGATGTGGCACCATGCCCAGCTTCAGCTCTATTGCTTTGAACCAAAGCAAAAGATTGGATTTGACTCAAAAAAGAAAATTGATTTGCTCTCTGATGAAACACACATGTCTTCCCACCTCCTGTGCTCTGCCCCAGGATCAGGTGGTGAGTGGAGAAAGCGCTCACTGCACAGAAACTGAGGGAGCATGGGAAGGCCCAGACAGCTGGGCACAGCTGAGACTCAGAAGTCACAGTCTGAGGGCTCATCCTTCCTCACAAGTTCCAAGACTCTGCTCATGGCTTCCCTTGACCCATTTCATGGGAAAATCTTAGGAGTCAAATAATTCGATCTCTAGGTAATTGATTATTTATTATTTATTTTTATTTTGGCATTACTGGGGTTTGAACTTGGGGCCTTTTGCTATGCTGATTCTCTACAACTGGAGCCAAAGCACCGTATTTGAACTTTTTTTTTTTTGGGGGGGGGTCCGGTCGTGGGGCCTGAACTCAGCCTGGGCACTGTCCCTCAGCTCGTCAGCTCAAGGCTAGCGCTCTACCACTTGAGCCACAGCGCCACTTCCAACTTTTTTCTTTTTGCTTCCGTGGTGCTGAGGAATCGAACCCAGGGCCTCAGGCATGCAAGGCAAGCGCTCTACCACTGAGCCACCTTCCCAGCCCCTGTTGGTAATTTTTGAAGCATATTTCTACCGTTCTTGGAAGGCAGAGACAAGGAGGATCTCAAATTTGAGGACAGCCTGGGCTACATAGGAAGACTCTGGCTCAAAAAATAAAATTAGAAAAAGGAAAGAGGGCTGGAGATACACCTCAGGTGGTAGAGCACCCATTTAGAAAGTGTCAAGAACCGAGTTCAAACCCTAGTACCAGAACAACTAAGATTAATGCCAAAAAATGAGAATGTAGTAAACTTTTTTAATGAAAGAGAAGTCTGCCCTTGCATTTGCATAACACTATCTTATCTAACGCTGGCCTCATTCCAATAAAACTTTATTTATAAAATGAGCAGCCGGCGCACAGGCCTATTTGCTCATTGATTGTTTTTAAATAGTAAATCACTGAGGTTTTGGTGCCCCCTTAAATTTGCTATGCCTGGTGAACGCCTGACCCCCATCACTGTAATCATGGCTCTGGATCTGGGGGTTCCTCCTGGGCTTCCCAGGGGACCTGGCAGCACCGCCTTTGGCTGAGTGGCTGGGCCTGTCTGTCTGACCATCTTCATCGCCTTAGACCGTTCATGGTGAGTCATATTCAAGAGTGATTGAGTTCGCCGTGGCTCAGAGCAGACCTCCAAAATCTATTAGCTTCACAGTGGAGCTGTGATCGGCCGAGTTGTGCGTCTGTGGACACAGAGCAGCCAGGGGCCTCACTCAGGTCTGGCTGTTGGCCGGATTCTCGCTTCTCCAGTGAGGCCTCATCCCTCCGCAAGCCTGCTGGGTCTCAGGCAACCACTGCTGGGAGAGCTGCAGCCTCTCCAACATCGTGGCCAAAATGGATCACATGGTCAAAGCCAGAGGCTGTCTGCAGGACAAAAATACAGGGCCCTCTCTCTGCTCTTTTCTAGCTCTTTCTCAGCTCTTTTCTTCTCTTCTCTTTCCCAGCTCTCCTCTCTTTCCCAGCACTCTCTCTTTCCCAGGCCTTTCCCCACCACATGGAGAACCAAGATGGCCTGGTGCCAGCCGGAACAATGAATAAGCCTACCCCTTACCTGAATACCACGTGTGTGCTGCTGTTCTTACTCGGCTACCTCTTTTTAAAAACCTAACATAAATGGTGCCGTGACTTGGATAAAGAGCTTAAAGTCAGGATAGGTGGGATTCCTCTTTTTTTTCCTCTTTTTTCTTTTTTTTTTGTTCTTCCCTTTTTGCTCTGAGGAATACCCACAGTTCTGATGGCCTTTTGCGAACCCGTCTGTCTGCTGCGGACACAGCGCATCGATACCATTGCTGCTTTCACATTCACATCCACACCACTTCTCTACTCTGGTGAGTGAAACTACTCTCTACGGCTCTCTGTTGCTCAGTCTCTGTCCAGACGTGGCGCCATGCCAGAAAGTTCCTACGGCCTTTAGCTGAAAGGTCGGTCACCTCTGAAGCCGAGGACGCTTGGCTTTGGGGACTTGGCCACTTCTCTCTAGAGGGCTCTGGGGGAAGTCGGGACGCCGCTTCTGCCTAGTCAGCTCTCCTTCACTCACCAGACTGACTCTACTCATTTAATGGGGTGCTGCGAATCGCGCCTGAGCCGTGAAACCCCTTTGAAATGCCTCCTGCGCTCCCTGGAAAGCCAGAGAGCCTCATTTTATGCCATTCTCAGATGTAGACCGTTTCTGCCACTGCAATGGTAAATGGTCAGAAGTCTGTTTACTTTCAGGCTCTCTTTGCTCTCTCTCTGCCATTCATGTCCAACTTTCCCTATCTCTTCCTTTCTCTTTTCTACATTTTTTTTTCTGCTTATGTGGTGCTGAGGAATCGAACCCAGGGCCTCATGCATGCAAGGCAAGTGCTCTACCACTGAGCCACCTTCCCACCCCTCTTTTCTTTCTTTCTTTTTTTTTGGGTCCAGTCGTGGGGCCTGAACTCTGGGCCTGGGCGCTGTCCCTCAGCTCTTCAGCTCAAGGCTAGCGCTCTACCACTTGAGCCACAGCGCCACTTCCGGCTTTTTTCTTTTTGCTTACGTGGTGCTGAGGAATCGAACCCAGGGCCTCAGGCATGCAAGGCAATCACTCTACCACTGAGCCACCTTCCCAACCCCTCTTTTCTACATTTTGGCTTGTGCCCTGTAGAATGCCTCCCAAAGGCTAGCCAATGTAGGCTTGATCTATTTGTTCAGGGTTTCTTTGCATTTTTTTCAGAAATTCGCCATCTTGAATTCACCATCTTGGCCACATGGTGGGTTAAGGGTTTGGCCCCATCTGGCCCTTAACCTTCCACCAAGCTTACTACTCCATCCAGCTATTCTAAGGTGCCTTGCTAACAAGTTGCTCTTTTCTCAGGCACTGGTAACTGAGGCCCAACCATCTGATGTGCTTTGTTAGCAAAGATGTCTACACATTGTTGTCAAAAGTTTTGGGTTTTGAGTTTTGCCTTTTTTGTGTTGTGTTGTGTATTCTGGTACTGACTACGTGACTCTAAAATATTGGGCATATCTGTGCTAAGATTCTCACATCTAAGAAGTTTTGTCATTCCAGAATATTTGTCGGTCAATTCTTGATAAGAACCAGGTAAGCTCTACTTATTCTACTCGATCTCCTTGTTGCTTTAATTGGAAATAATAAAGGGCTTCTGTGGTGAAGATTTCAATTCAAAGCCAACCCGGGCTGAAAAATCCCTAAGACTTAATCTCCCAACTAACCTGCAAAGAGCCAGGCTGGAAGCATGGCTCAAGACTCTTATCTCTAACCAGCCAAACACTGGAAGTGCTATTGTAACGTGGTAGAGCACTAGCCTTGAGCAGAAGTGCTCAGGGACCGTGCCCAGGCCTTGAGTTCAATCCTCCTTGAATACCAACTGGGACAAGCCATCCCAGCAACAAGCATCTAGACTCAGCCAGTCTGGGGAACAAGGGAACATGGACAGGAGTAAGAGGAGACGATGTCACTGTAAGGTCCGCTCCTGGATGGCGAGCAGACTCCACCCTCCTCAGAGCAAAGTCTCCACCCAGTACCTGCGTTACCTAGGCAACTGGCACACCTGGAAGAGGTCACATCTGCATCCGCTGAGGTCACATCTGAATTTGATGTGGCCACACCTTTCCTCCGCCCATACCCTAGACGCCCTCTCTCTGCTCTTTTCTAGCTCTTTCTCAGCTCTTTCCTTCTCTTCTCTTTCCCAGCTCCCTTCCCTTCCTTTCCCACCTTTCCCAGACGCTCTCTTTTCTAGCTCTTTTCTCTTTCCCAGCTCTCTCTCTTTCCCAGCTCTCTCAGCTCTCTTTCCCAGGCCTTTCCCCACCACGTTGAGGACCAAGATGGCCTGGTGCCAGCCGGAACAGTGAATAAACCTACCCCTTACCTGAAAAAAAAAAAAAAATAGAGGGCCACCGGCCTGAAGAAGGACTGGTCTGGGACACCTGTGGCAGTGAGCATGAACATTCCTCCCTGGCCAGCTCTGAACACAACAAAATCGTTTCTCTCACTGTGCTTTAGCACCTCCATTTTAATTGAATTAAACACACACAACCTTAAGGTCCAGTCCCACCGGCCATCTTCTAGAGAAAGCCCTGGCCTGAGAGAATGGCTACTGTCCAGGCAAGAGCACCGGCCCAGGCGGAGGTGATGGGTAGATTTACAGGGATAGATTGCAGGATTCAGAAAAGCCAGGCCTGGGGAGACCAATCACACACACACACTCACACACTCACACACACACACTCATACACACACCCCCTAACCCACCCCCGCCCAGGAGCCAATTCAGGGGCAGGAGATTTTCTTTTTTTTTTTCTATTTTGTCAGTTGTGGGGCTTGAACTCTGGGCTTGGGCGCTGTCCCTATGCTCTTCAGCTCAGGGTGAGCGCTCTACCACTTGAGCCACAGTGCCACTTCCATTTTTTTAGTGGCTAATTGGAAATAAGAGTCTCACTGACTTTTCTGCCTGGGCTGGCTTTGAACCGTGATCCTCAGCCTCCTGAGTAGCTAGGATTACAGGTGTGAGCCACTGGCACCCGGCTAAGGGGCAGGAGATTTTCGAGGGAGGGGGAGGGCAGGGGGCAGGGGAGAATTCCAGGCATGGCAGACCATCGCTGTATTCAGAGCTGCAGCCGAGACGGGGGAGGGGCTATCTGAGACCACCTCTGCCAGCACCTTCCGCGGGCACTGAGCCCAGGTCACTTAGCACCCGAAGTTGAGGCTGTGATTTGGAGGCTGAGGGCTTGGAGTCATTACCATGGTGGCTCCCGCCTGTAATCCTAACTAATCAGAAGGATCTTGGTTCAAGGCTATCCTGGGTCAAAAAGTCCATAAGACTCCACCGCCAGTTAACCAACTAAAGCAAAGCTGATGGAAGAGCAGCCGTGAGCAAGAATGCCAAGCAGCTGCGAGGCCTGGTGCCCTGTGGAATGGGAAAGCCAGGTGAGGCCGGGCCGCGGCCTGGCGGCACTGCAGCACCTCATTTCAGGGCGTCCCCAGGGCCCTTCCCACCAGGCTGTGACAGCCCAGTTGATTGGCGTGTGGACACGTCCCTGCTGGCATGGGGCCAGCTCACACTCCCATCACCCCGAGTGCCACCCAGACGCATGCCCACTTGAGTGCCCAGGGCGTGGAGCTGCGCTTGGCTACTGGGCTTCAACGATGAGTCATGACTTCCCGGACTGAAGAGCTTCACCAGACACGGGACTTGACTTGGGGGGGGGTCCCCTGGCCTGGGATGGCAGTGGGGAGGGCTAACCAACAAGTGGGGTGTTCTCCAGCCTAGCAGGTTCCCAAGTAGCCTGACCTCGGACCACAAGCAAGGGAAAAGCCAGGCAGAGGGCCGCGGCGCCCTCCAGGGCCAGAGCGGCAGGGGTGGGGCCAGGGATTCCCGGCAGAAGGGGGGATATAGAAGAGTGGAGGCAAAGGCCACCAGAACCGGAAGTCACAGTCTCCCTCTCCGCGCCAACAGGAAGTGGTGTGATTAAAGGGACCATTGGGAGCCCGCCCACTTCCAGGGCCTAAAGCTACACTAAGGAGAATGTGAAGGTGTTGTGTAGAGGGGTCGCCATTTCATAATGTGCGTGTGTGCGTGTGTGTGTGTGCACCAGTCCCAGGGCTTGAACTCGGGGCCTGGGCGCTGTCCCTGAAGGCTAGCACTTTACTATTTGAGCCATAGCACCACTTCTGGCTTTTTTCTGAGTAGTTAATTAGAGATAAGCGCCTCACAGACTTTCCTGCCCGAGCTGACTTTGAACCATGTCCTCAGAGCTCGGCCTCCTGAGCAGCTAGGATGACAGGCGGGAGCCGCCAGCAGCTGGCTTCGTGGTGTGGCATTTGGCATCCTCCAGGATCCTGTGTTGGGCCATCTGAGGGCCTTGTGCAAACAGTATGGACTCCCAGAGGGGAGCCTGCGGCCTGGGCCCAGAGCTCCATGCATGGAGCACAGGATGGCGGCCCTGGGCAGAGCCGGCTGAGGCTGGGAAAGTGGGTCGTGGGCTCTCTCTGTGGCTACATCTAAGGTGGACGGCATAGCTGGCCTTGGTAGAGGACTGGAGCAAGAGGAGACCCCCAGAGCAGCCAGGACCCTCTTTCCACAAAGGCGATGGGGCAGGATCTGTAGCTGAGGGCCACCGACTGCAGAGGAGAGGAGAATCCTGAGCTTCTGGGGGAGCTGAAGGAAACAGTGGGGGCCAGAGGCGCTGCCCCACATTAGGGCCTGACGCTGGCATCAGGGATGCGGGGAGTCCAGGGGACCAGAGACCAGCATCTATCACAGAGGACAGACAGAGCCAGGCAGGGGCTTCCAGCAGTCAAGGTGAGGCTGTGTCTGGCCGGGCTGTGTGTTGTTCTGGCCGCTGGAGAGTGGAGGGAGAGGCTGTGGCCCACACAAGGGCTTTGGGTAGAATGGATTCCTAAGCCAGCTATTGGTGGGGAAGATTGCGAGAGGCCGGCACTGGTATCGCATCCCCATAATCGCTCCTGGCTGCTCAGGAGGCTGAGATCTAAGGATCATGGATCACAGCTGGACCTGGAAGGGAGGTCTGAGGTCTGAGACTTTTTTCTTTTAGTGTGTGTGTGTGTGTGTGTGTGCGCGCGCGCGCGCGCGTGCACGCATGCATGTGTGTGCATATGTGTGTGTGTGTGTGTGTGTGTGTGTGTGTGTGTGTGTGTGTGTTGAGGCTTGAACTTAGGCCTGGGCTCTGTCCTGAGCTCTTTTTACTCAGATCTAGCAAGCATTCTACCACTTGAACAATAGCTTTATTTTTTTCCCCAAATAATTAATTGGAGATAAGAGTCTCATGGACTTTGCATCCCGGGGTGGCTTTGAACTAGGAACCTAGGATCTCAACCTCTGGAGTAGGTATGATTACAGGCGTGAGCCACCGCACTATCAAACTTATCTTGGTTCAAGGTTCCCGGGCAGAAAAGTTTATGAGACATCTCCAATTATTAACCAGCAAAGCCGAGCAACCAGCTGTGCGCAAGAATGATAAGGAGCCGCAAGGGTCTGGGCGGTGCCCTGTAGAAGAGGAAGGCCAAGTGCAGGCCAGACTCCATCAAATCCATCTCCAATAAACTACCAAAAAGCTGGCAGTGGAGCTGTGGCTCAAGTGCTAGCATATTGGCTTGAGCAAAAGCAGCTCAGGGACAGCGCCCAGGCCGAGTTCAAGCCCAGGACCAGCACTAAAAATAAGAAGATTGCAGAGAACCATGTGGAGACGAGATGGCCCAGTGAGGTGGCATCGTGCGCTTTCTGAACCTGTCAGAGTAGCTGCTGTGCACAGGGCAGTCAGGAATTGGGGTTTGCTGGGCCATGGAAACGCCTGGACTGCCCTCGTTCTGTCGGGACAGCTCCTGCCCTGTCCCCTCTCACTGCCTGGCCCAAATCGGATCCACCTCCCTCTCCCTCACCACGGGTCAGTGACAGGGCCTGGCTGGGAGATTTGGACCAGAACTCGGGCCTCCCTGCTCTCCTTCCACAGCAGAGCTGGACGAGCCGCTGTAAATGGCCACGAAAAGGAAGAGCCACTGGGAAGGAGGAGGCAGCCTTGCCTCGAGGCCCTCACACTCCAGGAGGTTTCTGGGCCCATTGTTTCTGGCCACACCCCGCCCCCTTCTCCTCTGAGCCAATCAGTCCCTGCCTTTACAATTCCTTTAAGAAGGTGGCACTTGTTAGCCACCAAGGGTTCATCACTAAAGCAATGACCCTAGTCCCTGAGACTTGGGATTGCCGCTCGAGTGTCACATCTAGTTCCCCGTGTTCTTGACAATCCCACCTTAAATTTCAGCACCTGAGTCTGGTGCTAGTGGCTCACGCCTGTCATCCAAGCTACTCAGGAGGCGGAGATCTGAGGATCATGGCTCAAAGCCAGCCAGGCAGGAAAGTCCCTAAGACTCTTATCTCCAGTTAACCCCCAAAAACCAGAAGTGGAACTGTGGCTCAAAGTGGGAGAGTACAAGCCTTGAGTAAAAGAGCTCAAGGACAGAGGCCAGGCCCTGAGTTCAAGTCTCACAACCAAAACAAAAAAAGAGAAGGGGGGTGGGGGGCTCCGTGCCTCCCGCCCCGAGTTGATAGAGGGGTGCTGGGCTCTGTTGTTTCTTTGGCCACACAGAACTAGGACTGCGGTGGAGGGGGGCAGGTCAGCAGCTCACAAGGGGTTTCAAGGCGTCAGCTCTGGGGTTCCAGTACATTCCGCTCCAGAGGCTGTGGCTCCATTCTTCCATGGCCCTGCATCAAGGCCTGAGGGCAGCTGAGTGGCTGCCAGCCGTGGACACCTTCTGGTGTCACTTCTGTGGCCTGGCATCCCTGCCCCTCCTCACATCCGCCAGTGGAAAGGTCAGTTCCTCAGTCCTTTGAACTGAGGATCACGGTTCAAAGCCAGCCCGGGCAGTCCGTGAGACTCCTCTCCAATAAACCACCAGAAAACCAGAAGTGGCGCTGTAACTCAAGTGGTAGAGTGTTCGCCTTGAGCTGAAGAGCTGAGGGACAGCGCCCAGGCCCAGAGTTCACGCCACATGACTGACAAGTCCCCACAGAAGGGGAGCTGAGAAGGTTCAGGGGGTTCTGGAGGGCCACAGAGATGACAGACGATACACCAAGACCCTCAGAGGCGCAGGGCTGAGCCCCAGCTGGTACAAGTTGGCTCCCGCCCAACCCCCAACCCGCAGGCCTGGCCCCTGCCCCCGCCCCACCTGCCTGCCCTCCTCCTCTCTCTGCCTCAGGGCCTTTCCCGCCCCCTCCCCAGATGTCCCAGATGTCCCACTGAGCCCTAGAGGGCGGGCAGGGCCTGGTTCTGGTCCCCAGGTGTTTGGTGGAGGCCTGCGGGCCTGGCCAGGTCCAAACTTGAACATGCAGTAGTCCCTGGAGGAAGGGGCAGCGCCGCACACACCTGCACCGCCACCGCTGGGCGTGAAACCCAGGGACTGCTCTGCACACCGGGCAAGTGCTCTGCCAGCCCCACGCCAGCGCGCGACTCCGAGGAGAGCGTGTTGTCCAACTACACGCGAGGCCCTGGGCCTCCAGTCTTTACTCAGTGGCTCGTCCCCAAGCCCCATGCTCTGGGGTCACTCAGCCAGGGCCAGCACTGAACTTGATTCTTCCTTCTCTGAAAACCTGCACTCCAGGGAGACACCTGTGTAGTGTGTGTGTGTGTGTGTGTGTGTGTGTGTGTGTGTACTGAGGGCCTGGGCGCTATCTCTGAGCATTTTCGCTCAAGGCTAGTGCTCTACCACTTGAACCACAGCTCCACTTCTGGCTTTTTGGTGATAAGTTGGAGATAAAAATCTTGTGGACTTTCCTGCCTGGGCTGACTTTGAACCACGATCCTCAGATCTCAGCCTCCAAAGTAGCTAGGATGATGGGCATGAGCCACAGGTAGCTGTGGCTATTTTACCTATTTGTGGTAGTGTGGCACTTCAATCCATGTGTATAGCTTGTGTCATGATCAGTGCGTAGGGGGGCATCCCTCACCTCAGACATTCATCACCTGTGTGTGTTGGGGACAAAACCTCTGCCAGGTATGCGCAGCGCTCAGCTGTCATCATCCGTGATCACCGTGCTGCACACACACTGGACGTCACCCTGGCACCCATTAACCACCCTCTGCCAACCTTCCACTTTGTTCCTCACAATAGCTTTATTGACACATAATTGACGATAATCTCCATATCGTAAAGCACACTTTATGATAAATTTTGCTATCTGTAAAGGCGGTGGAATCTTTGCCACAGTCAGCCCCGGACCAACGTCACCCGTGGGCCTTCCTGGACCCTCCCCTCAGCCTCCGGTCATCTCCAGCTGCTCACCTCCGTCAGCATGGCTTTGTTTGCACTTGCTAGACTTGTGTCCATACCATGTAATCATATGGCATGCAGCCTCTTTTGTCTGCCGTCTGTCGTTCATGTAATTATTGTAGGACTTAACCGTGTGTGTGTGTGTTTGTAATTCCTTTTTGCTCCTTTTTATCATCTAGTGTTCTGTGGCACAGATCTACACAATTGGTATACACTCCTGTGCCGCGCAAGGCCAGGGCTGTGTTCTGAGAAATGGGTCACTTACCTACGCAAATGTCCCTGGATGTCCTTGCACAAACTAAGGGCCTAGGGCGTCACTGGGCAATGACGTCTTATGGGACCTCCATCCTGCACACAGTCCCCCATGGTCCCGAGAGCCACACACCGGAGCCCAGATATTTAGCCTATATTTTTTTCATGGTTATCACATTTGAGAATTGTCTACTTGCTTTTTTCTCCTTCCTTCGTCTTTTCTTTCTTCTCTCCTTTGTTTCTGTCTTTCCTTGTTTGTTTTTTCCAGTTGTGGGGTTTGATCTCAGAGCCTAAGTGCTGGCCCAGAGCCTTTTTGTTCTGAAGGCTAGCCCGCTACCATTTGAGTCACAGTGCCACTTCTGGTTTTTGAGTGGTTAATTGGAGTCTCATAGGGACTTTTCCGCTGGCTTCAATCCGTGATCCTTAGAGCTCAGACTCCTGAGTAACTAGGATTGCAGGTGTGAGCCACTGGTGCTGAGCTCTTTTTTTTTTCTTTTTGAGATAGAGTCTCTCACTCAGTAAACCAAACTGGCCTGGATCTCACAATCTTCCTGTCTCTGCCTCCCAAGTGCTGAGTACTTCTTTTTTGTTGTATGTGTGTGTGTGTGTGTGTGTGTGTGTGTGTGTGTGTGTGTGTGTGTGTGTGCTGGTCCTGAAACCCGAAGTTAAGGTCTGGGTGCTGTCCCTTAGCTTTTCATTCTAGGTTAGCACTCTACCACTTGAGCCTCAGCTCCACTTTGGCTTTTTGGTGGTTAACTGGAGATAAAAGTCTCATGGATTTTCCTGCTCGGACTGGCTTTGAACACGATACTTGCCCTGAGAAGCTCTGGCGTGAGCCACTCAATTCCAACCAGCCCAGCTTTTTGCTGGTTATTTTAGAGATGGAGTTTTGTTTTGTTTTTGTTGTTGTTTGTCAGTTGTGGGCCTGGGTGCTGTCCCTCAGCTCTTCAGTTCAAGGCTAGTGCTCTACCACTTGAGCCACAGCACCACTTCCAGGTTTTTCTGCTTATGTGGTTCTGAGGAATCGAGCCCAGGGCCTCATGCTGGCAAGGCAAGTGCTCTACCACTGAGCCACCTTCCCAGCCCCTGGTTTGGGTTTTGTACGCTGGTTCTGAGGTTTGAATCGGGGCCTGGCCACTGTCCCTGAGCTTTTGTGCTCAAGGCTGGCTTTCTAGCACTTGAGCCACAGCTCCACTTCTGTCTTTTTGGTGGTTAGTTGAAGATATGAGTCTCACAGAATTTCCTGCCTGGGCTGGCTTTGAACTGTAATCCTCAGATCTCAGCTTCTTGAGCAGCTTCTGGTACTTGGCTAGATGTGGAATTTAGGTGACTTCCCTGTCCAGACTGACTGCAAATCATGATCCTCTGCATCTCAGCCTCCTGAGGAACTAGAGGTTACAGGAACGTGTCACCAGCATCTGGCTCCAGCTGGGCTTACTGGCCTGGGGGAGATGCTGACCCAGGCTTTGCAGGGGAGGGGAGGGCGGGCGGCACAGAACCTAGTTCCTTGAGGCTGTAGGACTGGGGTCTTTAAAGAGATCTGTTACTCAAAGAAAGAGGAGGTGCCGTGTAGGAAAGCAAGAAGTGAGGCCGGGATTCTCAGTCCAAGGGACTTCCGTGTGTGGGTTCCACAGGTGCCTAGGTCAGTGGTGGGGTTTGAACTCAAGGCCTGGGCCGGCCCCTGAGCTCTTTCACTGAAGGCTAGCACTTCACCACTCTGAGCCACAGGTCCACTTCCGGTTTCCCGGGGGTTCATTGGAGATAGGAGTCTCACAGCCTTTGGTGCCCAGGCTGGCTTTGAACCACGATCCTCAGCTCTCAGCCTCCTGGGCAGCTGGGCGCGGACACGACCCCGGCTGCGGGCGCGGGTAGCAGTGCTCGCTCTGCCAGCCTCACCCCTGCTGCAGCGCCCGCAGCCGGCCACGCTTCCCTGGGCCTCAGTGTTTTCTGAGCCAGGCCAGGGAGCGCGGCGTTCCCGGGGAAGGAATTTCCATGCGCAAAAGGGGGCTTGGCCGGGCCGGAAGCAGGGCCCAGAGTGCACCCGGCCAGGCCGCGGGCCGTGAAGAAGCAGCCATTCAGGGCTGGCCAGGCCGAGGGCCAAGCGATGAGAGACAGGGAGCCCTGTGCTCGGGAGGGAAGAGGTCCGCGTGGCCTCCGTGGGGCTGAGCTGCCAGCCCGGGAGGGTGGCGGCGGCCCGGGGAGGTGCCAGGGAGGGAAGACTGAGCTAGTGTTTGAGGCCCAGGCTCTGAAAGGCGGCTGTGTGTCCCAGGCTGGCAGGGAGGTGAGTCACTGGAGGCTGGGGACACGCAGCCTGGCCTCAGCTGGCCGGGGGGAGGGGCCCGCTGACCCCCGAGTGTGGACGTGTGTGTGTGTGTGTGTGTGTGTGTCGGCGTGAGCTTCACTGGGGAGGGATGGGGGCATCTTGCAACTCTGTCAGCTGCCCAGGCCTCTGGGTGGACAGCTCGCAGGAAGGACTGACGCTACGGGAGGGGCTCTCGGGGCGGGTTTGGAAAGGCCCACTAAGCCGCTGCATTCAAAAGGGGGCCGCACTGTTGAGCTGAAGGAAGATCTTGGTGAACAGGAGAAAGCCAGGGTAACTGGAGGGGCTGCTGGGGGGCAGGTGCGGGCTGAGCTACAGGTAGTGAGCGGGACCCTGAGCGTCCGAGAGAGGTCTCCGGCCTGAGGACCGAGGGAGGGGGGGTTGATGAAGAAGCTACTGAGGCAGGCCGCAAGTACTCCCTGGCCTGAGCCTGTTCCCAAGGACCTGTTGGGTAGGGCAGCACCGGTAGCAGAGGAGTTGGTTAAGGGAGAGCCCTTCTGTGTGGGAGAGGACGCAGGCAGAGCATCTGTATGTATCTTACTAGGCGTGCAAGTATCTCAGGAGTTATGAGTGTGTGTATGAATGCTATGTATGTGTGTCTGAATGTGTGTATTTCTATGTGTGTCTGTATATGTGTACATGCATGCAGTTTGTGTGTTTCTCTGAATATGTGGATGTTTGTGTGGATGCCTCTGTGTGTTTCTAAGCACATATGTCACACGTATGCTGTACAGTTCTGTTAGCGTGTGCATACACATGTACATATTTGTATAAGAGACAGCATGTAGCCAGGCGCTGATGGCTCACCCTGTAATCCTAGTTACTCAGGAGGCTGAGATCTGAGGATCATGGTTCCAAAGCCAGCCCAAGCAGGAAAGTCCATGAGACTCTTTTTTTTTTTTTTGGGTCCAGTCATGGGGCCTGAACTCTGGGCCTGGGCGCTGTCCCTCAGCTCTTCAGCTCAAGGCTAGCGCTCTACCACTTGAGTCACAGCGCCACTTCCGGCTTTTTTCTTTTTTTCTTATGTGGTGCTGAGGAATCAAACCCAGGGCCTCCGGCATGCAAGGCAAGCACTCTACCACTGAGCCAACTTCCCAGCCCCGAGACTCTTTTTTTTTTTTGTCAGTGGTAGGCCTTGAACTCTGGGCCTGAGTGCTGTCCCTCAGCTCTTCAGCTCAAGGCTAGCACTCTACCACTTGAGCTACAGCGCCACTTCCGGTTTTCTGGTGGTTTATTGGAGATAAGAGTTTCACAGACTTTCCTGCCAGGGCTGGCTTTGAACCTTGATCCTCAGATCTCAGCCTCCTGAGTAACTAGGATGACAGGTGTGAGCCACCAGTGCCCGGCTTCGTGAGACTCTTATCTCCAATAAACCACTAGAAAACCGGAAGCGGCGCTGTGGCTCAAGTGGTAGAGTGCTCACCTTGAGCTGAAGAGCTAAGGGACAGCGCCCAGGCCCAGAGTTCAAACCCCACGATCGACAAAAAAAAAAGTCTCACAAACTTTCCTACCCAGGCTGGCTCCGAGTGGTGATCCTCAGGTCTCAGCTTCTAGAGTAGCTAGGATGAAGCGTGAGCCGCCGGCAGATTACTTGTCTCAAATTCCGTGTGCTGGAGCTACTGAGAGTTGAGTTACTATCTGGGAGCTAGAGGAGTCCTGGGCGGTGAGCTAGAGGAGTCCTGGGCGGTGCCGCCTTGAGCCTCACGGTGGGTTTCTAGGATCATAGAGCCACCCTTGCTGGTGCCCGCCCCTCCGGGCCTCGCAGGCTGGGCCTCTCTCCCATCCTCTCTTCTCAGCCTCCTCAATCCACTTCTTTGGCTGCCATCTATTTTGACAAGTCACGCTTCCTCGGCTCTCTCCTTCTGAGCACCCTGACCTCCAGCGAGGTTTCTCCATGCTGTCTTGGGGTCTTGGGAGGGCCCCCCTTCTCCCCCCTCCCCCACTGGGCCAGGAGCTGGGACTGGACGGCCTCAGGCTGCTGGCTCAGCAGAGTTGCCCGGGAAGCTGGATTAGTGGATTCGTGGACAGATCCCGGGTCCTGGTTTGGCATGGAGAGCCGGCTCCTTGATTGTGGCCTGCTGTTTATCACGCGTGACCGGCCATCGAACGGCGGCCTGGCAACTAAGTTGCCTAGAGCAGGCTGTGGCTAGAAGGGCGTTTGTATCTGGACCTGACAGGAAGTCCTTCTAGCTTCTGCCCAGTGGTGCTCAACCCCTCAGAATCTGTGTACCACTCTCCCAACTGAGCTGTTTTGGCTGACATTGTGTTTGTTGATAATGGTGGTACTGGGGTTTGAACTCAGGGCTTTGGGCTTGCTAGGCAGTGAAGGACTGACCCCAGCCCATTGTCCCGGGCCCATACGGACGCCAGGCAACATCCCAGGTATGCGTGCACTCGTTTGAAGTGCAGGCAGGGCGATCCTCCTGAGCCCGGCTGGCCACATCCCACAGTGAGCGAGCTGAGCCAGCGCCCACTGAAAGCCCCGCCCTTCCCCTAGGGGCTTTTTCATGAACCTCGGCCTCCTCGCTCCGACCTCCTAGAAAAACCCAGCTCCCGTCCCAGCCTCTTGGGCCCAACCTCCAAACCCCAGGGAAGGTCTGGGCCCCTCGCTGATCCTCAATAAACAGTCCAGTCCTTGCCTGCTGATGATCGAGTCCGACCTATTCCTTCCCCTTCTCCTCCACTTTCCTCACAGGCAGCCTCGAGCATTGCAGCTGTGGTCGCTTTTTGCTTTCCCTTTTTCAAAGAGGGGCCTCTGGTTTTAGAGGTTTGGGGGTTTTCGTTTCTGTTGTTTGTGTTGCCAGGGTGGACCTTGATCTGGCCTCCTCTTTATGTCTCCCACGCAGCTGGGATGGCAGGCGGGAGCCCCTGGCCCAGCCCTGTGACGTGGGCTTCTTGGGGGGGGGCAGGTTTGCCCTAAGTGATGAAACCTGTGTTTTCAAACTAGACACAGATGGAAGCCATCCCCAGCCCTGAATGCTTCCCCCCTACTCTCTCCCTCTTTCTTCTTGGTCTTCAGCCTCAAAGGAGAGCCTGCCCCCAGGGAAATAGGTCCCTTCTGTCCCCTCTGCCTTGGACCCACCCCCCCACGTGGGGCAGCTGGGAGACACCCGGGTCTGCAAGCTCCCGTGCTCCCCAACACACGGACCAAGTGGTCTCTGACACCAGAGACCTTACAGCACACTTCCTCATCAGGTAGCAGTCCTGCTATGAGGAAATCAAGTCTCAACATCTGCTCAAAACATCTTCCAATCCAGCTGGGTTCTGGTGGCGCACGTCTGTAATCCTAGCTACTCAGGAGATGGAGATCAGAGGATCAAGGTTCAAGGCCAGCCTGGGCAGGAAAGCAGCTGTGGTCCAGTGGTAGAGCCCTAGCCTTGAGCACAAAAGCTGAGAGACAGCCCAGCCCCTAAGTTTAAGCCCGGAACTAGTACACATGCGCACGCGCGTGCACGCTCACACACACACACACACACACACCTAATGTAAGCACAGTGCAAACATCCAGCCATAAACTTGCACTCAAGGAAGCACACCTCTCCATCCTTTGAAGGAAAACATCTCTCAGGGAAAATCCAAGATCATGTTCGTTGACATCTGGCCAACTCTGCAATCACATCATACCCAGGGGGACCCACTGAGAAAGTTCTAGACCCAGGGTGCTGCTGAGCACTGTGCTATTTCTTGCCATGCATACAGCTTCAGAAAGTTTTTCCACTAAAGGATAATATAAGCTGGGCACCAAGTGGCTCACACCTGTCATCCTAGTTACTCAGGAGGCTGAGATCTGAGGATTGCAGTTCAAAGCCAGCCTGGGCAGGCAAGGCTATGAGATTCTTATCTCCAACAAACTACCAGCGGCCCAAGCCCTGAGTTCAAGCCCTAGGACCAGCACAAGAAAAAAAACTCTGTGTGTGTGTGCGCGCGTGTGCGTGCGTGCGTGTGTGCGCGCGTGCATGTGCGCGTGCGTGTGTGTGCGCGTGTGTGTGTGTGTGTGCACGTACGCATGGGCGGACAGAGGGGCTTCAATTCAGGGCCTTGTGCTTTCATTTGGCTTTTTCTCTTGAGACTGGTGCTCCACCACTTGAGTCACACCTCCATTTCTGGCTTTGGCTGGTGGTTAATTGGAGACAACAGCTGGCTTTGAAATATGATGCTCAGATCTCAGCCTCCTGAGTGCCCAGCTAGAACAATAACCTTTCACACCACACACACACACACA
>NW_012267217.1:62315829-62318364 GCF_000151885.1 Dipodomys ordii
AGCTCCACTTCTGGCTTTGTGGTAGTTTATTGAAGATAAGAGTCTTACAAACTTTCCTGCCTGAGGCTTTGAACTATGATCTCAGATCTCAGCCTCCTGAGTGCCCAGCTAGAACAATAACCTTTCACACCACACACACACACACACACCCAGTGCTCCTGTGCTGGCCTTTGAAGCCTGGCCTGCTGCCCCAGGACTGACTTCTGCTCCTTCAAACACCAGCTACGATGACTTCACACTCAGGAGCCCCGCACCGCGGCTCCCCGGCCATGTGCGGGCACAGCTCTCTGCTCCAACCGCCAGCCTCAGCCCACAGTGGCCTTTCTCCCACGTCCCGGAAGCCTCCCATTCTGCTTCCCGTTCTCTAGGGCCCAGGTCAGTCCTGGCTTGGTCCTGCAGACACCTCCCTGTCCCCCCCCCCCGCCCCGGGGCGCCCTCTGGTAAAATGTCTCCCACACCCTGGCTGGAGCTGGGGATGGGGGCAGGGAGGGGGCCCCCTGAGCTCCCCTTCCAGGCCAGCAGGCTGAGCGGAACAGAGTGACCTTGTGGCTGCTTCTCCTTCCTGTCCCTGCCCCCCACCTCCTGTGACTTCCTAAAGCCCAGGGCAGGAGCGGAGGGGAGAGGGTCGGCCGGACTCCATCTGCTCCTGAGCAGCTCAGCGCCGCTGTGCGGCACCGACCGCTGTGCGCACCGTGAGCCCCTCGGTGCAGATGGAGTGGACCAGCCACTAACGCTACCGCGTGGCCGCAGCGCCACTTCTGGCTTTTTGGTGGTTAATTGGAGATAAGAGTCTCAGGGTTCCTGACTTCAAACTGCAATACTGCGCTCCTCAGACCTCAGCCTCCTGCCGGAGCCCAAGTGCGGGGTCACCTTGCTTTAGAACAGGAGGAGAGCACAGAATGCCGGTGGAAGGCTAACCAGCTCCCCCAGTGTCACTCTGCCCCCCCACTCGGGCACGCGTGCGTGTAATTATCCTCATTTCCTCCTGTTGTCATTAATGATTCCACACTGACGAACTCTTTTTCTCAATTGACCAGATTCCACTGGCAAACACCCAGATGGCTTTGGGCACGCGCGTGTGCGTGTGCGTGCGCACCCCCCCCACACTCCCTCCAGGTTCTGATCATGCCTGTCACAATGCTCACTGCATAGGGGACACTGGTGTGTTTCCCGTGCGTCGGCTCACACGACTCCACGGCAGGAAATTGAGGTCTCAAGGGGACAAGCCACAGCCAGGAAGTAGAGCCCCCCATCTCCGCCCCCCCCCAAGCCTCACAGCCTTTCTCACCCACAGCCGTGAGCACCCGCACCTGACACCGGAGGGACCCCAGGTGGGGTGAGGTCAGGGCTGAAGCCAGGCGAGAGATTCTCAGCCCGGTGCTGACCAGGGAGGGGCCTTAGCCTAAGCCCAGCTCACAGCTGAAGGGCAAAGGAGGTGAGACCCCCCAAGCCTGCGTGATGCCAGGCGGGGTGGAACACGCCTGTAATCCCAGCGGTGAGGAGGCTGAGCTGGGAGGACGGAGGTTTGAGGTCAGGCTGCGGGCTGCGGCCAGGTCTTCGCCTCTCTGGGACTCCAGAGTGTGCTGTTGACCCCAGGCTCTCCTCTGGGATTCTACCCAGCATCCCTTCTGGGGCCCCAATAGGAACTTACAACTTTGCAGAAAATCCCATGCACTTTCAGTTTCTCCTCCCCATCCCAGGGGCACTGCAGCCGGAAGGGAAAGCTGAAGGGGGTCTTCACCTGCCTCAGACCCAGGGACCCCAGCAGGGCCTCTTGGACTCCCTGTGAACCCCCAAGGGAAAGTATCTCCCCAAGAAAAGGGCCTGAGGCAGGGATCAGAAATTGTCTCCACAGCCAGGCAGGCCTCCTGGCCAGGTTGCCTTACTAACCATGGCAGGCACACTCTTCTTTCCGGGCAGCCAGTACTGCTTCCCAAAGGATCAATTACACTCCAAGGTTCAAGGACCCAGTGAGTCACCTGAACCTGGGGCTAGAACCAGCTTGACCTGTAGTAGCCTCTGGATGAAAGTTAGCTAGCTGTTAAATGCAGCTAAACGGCGGGGCGCTGGTGGCTCACGCCTGTGATCCCAGCAACTCAGGAGGCTGAGGTCTGAGGAAGGCAGGTTGAGGCCAGGAACCCCGGCAGGAAAGTTCCTGAGACTCAAATCTCCAGTTAACCACCAAAAAGCCAGAAGTGAAGCTGTGGCTCAAGTGGTAGAGTGTTCACCTTGAATAAAAATGCTCAGGGACAACGCTCAGTTCAAACCTAAGGACCAGCCCCCAGAACAACAAAATGTGTAGCTAGCCGGACACCACCAGAGGCTCACGCCTGTCATCCTAGCTACGGGAGGCTGAGATCTGAGGATCGCGGTTCAAAGCCAGCCTGGGCAGGAAAGTCCGTGAGACTCTTACTTCCTGCGAACCACCAAAAACTCTGGAAGTGGAACTGCGCCGGGCCCAGCCCTGAGTTCAAGCCCGAGGAGCAGCACACGCGCATGTAGATGAGGCAAGCGAGCCTTTGCGGGGGGGGGGGG
>NW_012267217.1:62319242-62360506 GCF_000151885.1 Dipodomys ordii
CCCCTCCCCGGGCTCGGGGACCCCAGAGCCGAGGCTGGGATCCCGTCTGCAGCGTCCAGAGCGCTGCACCTGACGGCCCGGGTCCCTCCAGCCTGCGGCCAAGGCAATCTTGGGACCCCACGGGGGGTCGCCCTGCGTGGGGCTGAGCCTTCATCCCCTGAGCGCCTGCGCCCCGGGGTGCCCTGTCCCCGCCGTGGGAGGCCACGCTGCCGGCCCGCCCTCACCCGCCGGGAGCTGAGATGTCGGTTTGGGGTCCGGCCCTCGTGGGAGCCCTCCTGGGACGAGCTCAGACTCTGCGCGTGACGTGGGCGCAGTGGGGCGTCTGCACGGGGGAAGCCTGGGGACCACGCTGCTCCTCCTGGGGTGCCGGAGGCGTGGGTCGTGCCGGTGGGGCTGGCGGGCGTCAGGGCCACCGTCTCCCGAGGGCCCCGAGCTGGGGTCCACGCGGGTGACCGCCTGGGCCTGGGCTCCCTGGCCGCGGAGGCCCCGCTCCGCCGGCTCCTAGGGCCCCTGGTTGAGCCCCCGGGGAGGAAGCCAGTGGGGGAGAGCGAAGATGGGGCTTGGTGAGGTGACCCTGAGTCGTGGCTTGGGCATGGAGGCGTGAGCGAGCGGGAGAGACGAAGCCCAACTTCTTTTTCATGTGTGCAGGTCCTGGGACTTGAACTCAGGGCCTGGGCACCGTCCAGGAGCTCTCGTGCTCTGGGCTCCCGCTCTCCCGCTTGGAGGCCCGGAGCCCGTTTCCAACTTTTTGGTGGTTCATTGGAGATTAAAGAAATCTCCCAGACCTTCCTGCCAGGGCTGGCTTTGAACCTTGATCCTCAGATCTCGAGTCGCTAGGGTGCCGGGCGGGAACCACCAGCGCCCCGGCAGCAGGACTTCTGACTGCTCCAAGATTGGAGGCCCCTGACTGCCCTGGGGCTGTGGAACCTTCCAGAAGGGATGGCCAGAGAGCGTGGCTCACCCTTCCCTCCTCTGTGCTGCTCCCTAGGAAGAGAAGCCTGTATAAGAGCGCGGGCCTGGCCCTGGCGCTCCTGGTGGCCGCCACGGTGTTCCAACGCGGCATGACCCCCGGGCAGCTTCTGCAGGAGCCGCCGGCGCCCGTGCCGGACCCCCTGAAGTCCCAGAAGCCCAGTGGACAGCTGGCGAGCCCCAACAGCTTCTGGAAGAGTCCCAAGGACCCGGTCGTAGCCTCCACCGAGGAGGCGGCGCCCGACGGGCCGCCCGCGTGGGACGTGACCAGCACCAACTGCTCCGCCAACACCAACCTGACGCACCAGACCTGGTTCCAGGGCCTGGAGCCCCACTTCCGGCAGTTTCTGACCTATCGCCACTGCCGCTACTTTCCCATCCTGCTGAATCACCCCGAGAAGTGCGCGGGGGACGTGTACCTGCTGGTCGTGGTCAAGTCCATCATCACGCAACACGATCGCCGGGAGGCCATCCGCCAGACGTGGGGCCGCGAGCGGGCGGCGGCGGGCGGCGGCCGGGGCGCCGTGCGCACGCTCTTCCTGCTGGGCACGGCCTCCAAGCAGGAGGAGCGCGCCCACTACCAGCAGCTGCTGGCCTACGAGGACCGGCTGTACGGCGACATCCTGCAGTGGGACTTCCTGGACAGCTTCTTCAACCTGACCCTCAAGGAGATCCACTTCCTCAAGTGGCTGGACATCTACTGTCCCCGCGTGCCCTTCATCTTCAAAGGGGACGACGATGTCTTCGTCAACCCCACCAACCTGCTGGAGTTCCTGGCGGACCGGCGCCCGCGCGAGAACCTGCTGGTGGGGGACGTGCTGCAGCACGCACGGCCCATCCGCAGGAAGGAGAACAAGTACTACATCCCGCCCGTGCTCTACCCCAAGGCCAGCTACCCGCCCTACGCGGGCGGCGGCGGCTTCCTCATGGCCGGCCGCCTGGCCCGGCGCCTGCGCCACGCGTGCGACACGCTGGAGCTCTACCCCATCGACGACGTGTTCCTGGGCATGTGCCTGGAGGTGCTGGGCGTGCAGCCCGTGGCCCACGAGGGCTTCAAGACCTTCGGCATCTCCCGGAACCGCAACAGCCGCATGAACAAGGAGCCCTGCTTCTTCCGCTCCATGCTGGTGGTCCACAAGCTGCTGCCCGCCGAGCTGCTGGCCATGTGGGGGCTGGTGCACGGCAACCTCACGTGCGCACGGAGGCTGCAGGTGCTCTGACACCACAGGGCCCCCGGACCACCGAGGGCCGCAGTGCCTTTTGGTTCCCAGTGGGAGATGAAGGGTCGGGAGGGGGGGGACTTGGTGTCCCCTGGGGATGGGGGGGGCAGGTCCAGGGAGCTGGGCTTCCAGATACTCTCAGAAAGTGAGGCTCAGGGGTGGCGGGAGCTGCTGGGGTAACTGAGGCCCAGCTCCGCGGCCCTGCCCCCCGCCCTTGCCCTCCTAGGACGGGAGGCCCATGGCTGTGAAGGAGCGTCGCTCAGGTCCCTGGGCTGGGCCCAGGGGGTCCGTGACTGCCAGTGCCACCCACTAGGAGGGCTCTGCCTGTGAAATGCCTCAGTTTCCCCCCTTCTCTCCCCCCAGGGCCAGGCCGCTCTTGCAACAGAAGCTCAGCACCCTGTGCAGGCTCACAGAGCAACCCCACTCGCCCACCAGCCTGGGTCTCCCGGGAGAGGGGTCCCTAGGGACCCATCCCCACGCCCGCCTGGAGCAGGCTGCGTCCTCAGGTCCCCAGGTGAGGCCGGCCGCCTCTCCAGCTACCTCAGCCCGCGCCGCACCCCACCTGCCCTGCGCAGCCCCCCCAGGCCTGGTGCTGCCTTAGCACAGCCCAAGCCCAGGCCCCCCTCCCACCCCGCACCCCCAACGACGCACCCAGGCCGGCGCCCTGGTCAGAGCCGGCCTGTTGGGCCCAAGGCAGAGGCCATTCCTCTAGTACTGTGACTTTTATTTATGCCCTCAGCATCCTCCCCCCACCAAGCACCCCTACCCCCCCCCCCCCCCCTGTGTAGCGATTGCCACTCATGGCCTGCTCGGACTCAATGTCCCCGGCCCAGGGGCTGGGCTGGCAGCGAGGGCCGGGGCCAGGAGGGGGCATGGCTACACTTTCTCAATTAAACAAGACCAGTTGCTGGACACTGAGACACGATTGGCTCTGCGGTCCGAGAGCGGCCAGGATTGGGTGGTGGGAAGGTGCAGGGGTCCGTGGGCTTGCTGATGCCCGGGTTGCCTAGCAACCTGGAAACCTTGACCGGGCTCGGTGGGGTCCAGCCTGGAAGTAGAAATGACTCCCCTGGGCAGCGCCCTGGGCCTCAGCTGCTGGGCTGCCCATGCTGAAGACAAGTTCCCAGCCCGCACCCCGCTCAGGGCCAGCCACCATGGGCCCCGCTGCCCAGATCCAAGTCCCTGAGAAGCAGAGAGGCCAGGCTGCTGCTCTCCTCCCCCACCCCGCCCCCACCTTCCCACCTTCCCTCCTGGTCAGCGACACCATCCCATAGCTCCCCGTCGCGTGCAGGGCCCGGGGTTCGAAACATCCAGTAGTTAAAGATGGCAGCACCGGCTTAATCAAAGGCAGAGGACGTGAGGTGTGGGCAGTGGTGTAGCCGGAAATGGAGGCCGGCGAGGTTGGTTCTCAGGTCCTCTGGGTTCAGGAAGGTTTCTAGACCCCAGTGCAGAGGACCGGGAAGCAGGGGTATGGGATGGGAACACTCCAGAGAGCACCAGTTCTGCACCCTGCACCCCTTCCGCAGGCTCGCTCTGCGCGTCTCCAGCTGGGCCCGGTGGGACTGGAGCCAGGGCAGCCTGTTGCACACTGTGTGGTAAAGGAGGAGTGGACAGTTGCCTGTAGCAGAGAGGGACAGTCCCGGCTGGACACACGCAAAATCACACCGGTGACTCACACCTGGAAGCCTAGCTACTTAGGAGGCTGAGGATCTGAGGATTGTGGTTTGAAGCCCCTGAGACTCCTCTCTGATTAACCAACAGAATGCAGAAATATGGTAGAGTGCCAGCCTTGAGCAAAAAATAAAAGTGAAAGCAAGAGGCTCTGAGTTCCAGCCCTAGCACTTGCACAAAACAAAAAAGCAAAGTGTACCTTAAACAGAAAAAATCTTTGCCTACATTTGTCACCAGATTACTCATGCGCATGAGGTTAGCAGCCTGCTGTGAGGCCTGAGCTGGGGGACAGAGTCAGTTGCATCTTTCACTGGAGATGTGTGGGAACCTCTCGGCCTTCGCTCTGGCGCAGCCCCTCCCTGCCCTCCCTGCGCACGCTCACCCAGGCCTCAGCCTCTTATCTGACTCCTACTGACCTTTTTCACTCCACCCTAGTCTCTGGCCTGAGTTCCTTGCCTTCTAAATCTTAACTGCCTCTGAAGCCAGACCCAGCCTATGTATTCCTTTGCCCAGGCCTAGATCCATGGTTTAGCATTCTGTGTTGTTCAGGAAGACATTTTACATTCTTTTTCTTTCTTTTTGTACCAGTCCTGGACTTGAACTCAGGACCTGGATGCTGTCCCTGAGTCCCCCCCCCCCCCCCCGCTTCTTTTGCTCAACATTAGCACTCTACCACTGGAGCCACAGCTCCACTTCTGGCTTTGTGGTAGTTTATTGAAGATAAGAGTCTTACAAACTTTCCTGCCTGAGGCTTTGAACTATGATCTCAGATCTCAGCCTTTGGAGTAGCTAGGATTACAGGCGTGAGCCATGGGCATCAGCAATATTTACATTCTTGTTTCCTGGTGTAGGAGCTGGGCCAGAATAAGGGTCTGATGTCCTATAACCAAAAGAAGGCAGCTTTAACAAGAGGATGGCATCTAAGAGGGTGCGTGGTAGGTTTTAAGCTCGCTCAGGCTAAGGGACTGATTCCATGACCCAATGGGGGAGAGGGAGTGATAAGGCTTTCTTTTCTTTTTGTCGGTCATGGGGCTTGAACTCTGGGCCCGGGTGCTGTCCCTCAGCTGTTCAGCTCAAGGCGAACGCTCTACCACTTTAGCCACAGTGCCACTTCTGGTTTTCTGGAGGTTCACTGGAGATAAGCATCTCATGGACATTCCTGCCGGGGCTGGTTTTGAATCATGATCTTCAAATCTCAGCCTCCTGAGAGCTAGGATGACAGGCGTGAGCCACCAGCGCTTGGCATAAGGCTCACTTTCAAGGTAGAAAGATGGGTGAGGCAGAGGAAGGTCCGAGACCCTGCCTCTGACCCGCCTCCCATCACCCAGCATCAGTTTCTGGCCCCCAATACCAGTAAAACCATTAGGAAGCCATTCCATTTGCCTGGCGCAGTGGTAAGGATGAGCAGGTCTAGTCAGTTTGATTTGAACTCAGGGCACAAACACATAGTTCTATTTAAGTTTTCTCAGCTGGGCATGATGGTCCACACCTTTAAGTCCAGCACCAAGAAGGAGGAAGCAAGAGGATGCAGAGTTTGAGGCCAGCTTGGGCTACATTGTTCAAGGCTATCCTAGGCTACGTGGTGAAACTCGTCACAATAAATAAATTTCCTCAGTGATTATTCCACTCCTTCAGTCATCCTCTGAACCTATCCCCAAATTCCCCCAGCCTGCTCTTCTCCCTTGCTCCACACAAGGGCGCTGTGGAGCACCGCCTAGTGGCTTCTGGCTACAGAAGAGCCAGTGAGGTACCTGGGTCCCCTGCTCCATCGGGGTCCTGGGGGTGCTGGGTCCTGTGGCTATTTGCCAGCTGCACCATCTGCTGGAGGAACCCACAGACTCACCAGATGTGAAGCAGTCTTCCAAGGCCTCTGCTGATGGTGATTTTCCTGTCTCCAGCCAGGAAGTGTGGTGTGGTCTTGGGGTGGGGGGGTTCCTCCCCAAAGGCCCAGGGCTCCCCGAGCACCAGGTTGCTGTCCTCGCTCGCCACCATTCCCGAGGACTCCTGTATTCCGAGGGGCCTGGGAAAGGGCAGGCTTTGTCCCCCTCTAAGTCCCTTTCCGGGCTTCCCCAGGGCTGGGGTGCCCGCCTGGCCACATTTGCATAACTAAAGACCACTCCAGGAATCCTTCCTAACAAAGGAAGCCTGTTCCTAGGTGACTTATTGAGCTGAGGGGTGGGGAAGCTTCTGGAATCCTGTTCAAAGGGGGAGGGGGAGGGAATCAAGGCTCCCAAGGAGGGTCACACAGTTACTGTGTGACGGCCGACCCCTCCGCTCAGCTCCCCGCGCGACTGTCCCCCACAGCCCTTCCCCTCCGCTCAGCTCCCCGCGCGACTGTCCCCCACAGCCCTTGCGCGTACCTTCGCCGTGTTTTCATCTAAACACACAGGATGTCCCAGGAATGACAGGGAATTTGGTTGGGATGGGGGAGGCTGGCATTGAACCAGAGTGTCACACCCCAGACCCAAACTCCTGCACATGCACAATCACCCACACCAAAAAGAAGATGGGGTGAAGGGCAGAGAGAGGTTTGTGAGGTGTGGGGGCAGCCCTGGGAAGGGAGCCCTTCACCCCACCGCACCCACGCGAGCTTTCGTCAGGCAGCACGGGGAGGGGGGAGGGAGAGGTATGCACGGTGGAACAGTCCCTGCCTCTGAAGTCACCTGGTTGGTTATCTTTCCTGGAGGGGGCAGTCCGCCCCCGGGGAATCATTACTCTGGCCTCTGGAAGTGCTGCCGGCCAGGCTCGGCATTCCATTAGGGGTAGCTTTGATCCTTTTACCTTGAAGAGGTTGTGGATGAGTTCTGTCCTACCAGGAGCCCCTGGGGATCGTAAAGTGACCGTGGAGAGCGACTCCCAGCTGAGACACAAAGCCATGGGGGAGGGGAGGGATTGCCAAACTCCTCCTGGGGCAAAATAGAGGGGGGGGGGGAAGAAGTCAGTGGCCGCCAGCGGCTCATTCCTGTCATCTTAGCTACTCCCGAGGCTGAGATCTGAAGAGCTCCAATGAACCGCCAAATAGCCGGAAGGGGAGCTGTGGCTCAAATGGTGGAGTGCTAGCCTTGAGCTCATAAGCTCAGGATAAGCTCTGGACCTGCACACACACACTTACACACACACACACACACACAGAGTCAGTTCCTCACAGTATTAGCGCTGTCTGTAAAAAAAAAAAAAAAGTTCTACTGAGGCACAAAGCCATATCAGAAGTGGTCTGCGCAGCCGCTCCACTGGCTGGGATTTGCCACCTCTTCGAAAGCCTCAGGTGGCCCATGACAGAAAACTGCCCGCCGCAGAACGAGCTTTCCACTCACTTCTCGCCCTACTGTGGAAAAACCAGTTTGCCTCTGGTTTGCAATTCAATTCCTTCCCCGGTGCAAATGGATGGCGGGCTCCTTCAGCCTGGGCTCGTGGGCTTTGGGCATGGAGGCCTTAGCCCTCGGCCTGATGAACATAAATCTCTAACACACTCTGCACTGGAATTAACCTCCTCCTGAAAATCATATTTAACACTCATTTTTGTTTGGTTTTTGGGGGGTCCAGTCGTGGGGCCTGAACTCTAGGCCTGGGCGCTGTCCCTCAGCTCTTCAGCTCAGGACTAGCACTCTACCACTTGAGCCACAGCACCACTTCCCGCTTTTTTTTTCTGCTTATGTGGTGCTGAGGAATGGAACCCAGGGCCTCATGCATGCAAGGCAAGCACTCTACCACTGAGCCACCTTCCCAGCCCTTAACACTTGCTTTTATATTAAAATCCACCCAAGCTGAGTGCCTACAATAGCTTCCGCCTGCCATCGTAGCTACTCAGGAGACTGAGATCTGAGGATCACAGTTCAAAGCCAGCCAAGCAGAAAAGTTGGTGAGACTCTTATCTCCAATTAACCAGCAAGAAGCCGAAGTGGAGGTGTGGCTCAAGTGGTAGTGCACCAACATTAAACAAAAAGCCCAAGCCAGGGTGTAAGGCCCTGAGTTCAAGCCCCCATAGTACACATACATAGTGCACACATACCATTTTTGCACATATCTAACACGAAACTGGAATCTCGGGGTACATTTAACCCTTCAAGGGCACTTCATGCCCTTCAAGGTGAGCCAGGGCATAGACATACCCTCCCCCACTACCCCCCACCCCCACCCAGGGAGCTTGGACTAGCCCTCAGGTGCAGGGACCCCCAGCTGGCGGCCTGCACTACTCAGCTGGGGCGCCAGCAGCCGGCTGTGCATGCGGGATGGGAGGAGCCGGAGCGCATGCGCACATAGCCGGTCAGTTGGAGGCTCCCAGGCTCCACACTGCACCCCGGCCTGCAGGGCAGCCCTGGGACCCTGGGCTCTATTAAAACACAGAAAAGCCAGACGGGGGCTGTGGCTCTGGTGGTGCAGGACGGGCCCCACCTGTGCCCAGAGCGCCCACAACAGTCTCATGGCAGGGTAGGTGGTGGCTGGGAAGGTGGCTCAGTGATAGAGCGCTTGCCTCGCATGCATGAGGCCCTGGGTTCAATTCCTCAGTACCACATAAGCAGAGAAAGCTGTAAGTGGTTCTGTGGTTCACATGGTAGGGCACTAGCCTTGAGCTGAAGAGCCGAGGGACAGCGCCCAGGCCCAGAGTTCAAGACCCACAACCAACAACAAAAAAATCTATAGAAAACTCCGTGCCACAAAGAGTTGGCCTTTTCTCTTTTTGCATTTGAAATCTTTTACCACATATAATCTTTGGAAAGAGAGAAAACATCAATCATTCCCCAAAGGCAGACACTGGACAGACTAAACTCTTCACGGCGTAATAAACCAGGAATTATGTGCAGAAATACATCAAACAATAATGTGAAGGCAACCCTGGACTCTTTCTTAAGTAACTGTTGAGTCAAAGAGAAAATAAAAAACATGTTTGATTGTGTTGAAATCAGCTATGCCACATAATCACACATGAGGACTTTAAGCAGGTATTATGTTAGGTCACGACCCTGCTACTGTAGCTAGTGAACATGAGGAAATGTCCTAACTTTAAATACATTTATTGTTGTAACAGGAAAAAATACATACAGGGGCTGGGAAGGTGGCTCAGTGGTAGAGTGCTTGCCTCACATGCATGTGGCCCTGGGTTGGTTTCTCTAAGCAGAAAAAACCAGAAGTGGTGCTGTGGCTCAAGTGGTAGAGCGCTAGCCTTGAGCTGAAGAGCTGAGGGACAGCACCCAGGCCCAGAGTTCAGACCCCATGACCGACCAAAAAAAAAAAAAAGTGAACTAATGTTTCAACCTAGCATTTCAAGAAAAGAAAAAAAAAAAATAAGTCAGGAGAAGGAAATAATGATGAGTCAAACTTAGTGTATTTCTTTTTTGGATTTTTTTGTTTTTGAGTTTTGGTCTGAATTCAATGAAGTTGATTTTGTGTGTGTGTGTGTGTATGTGTGTGTGTGTGTGTGTGTGTGAGAGAGAGAGAGAGAGAGAAAGTACTGGAACTTGAACTCAGGGCCTTGCACTTTTGCTCGGCTTTATTGGTCAAGGCTAGTGGTCTACCACTTGAGACACTACTTCTGATGTTTTCATGATTTAACTGAACATAAGAGTCTCTTAGGTGGGCTGAGAAGGTGGCTCAGTGGTAGAGTGTTTGCCTTGCATGCATGAGGCCCTGGGTTTGATTCCTCAGCATCACATAAGCAGAAAAAGCCAGAAGTGGTGCTGTGGCTCAAGTGGTAGAGCTCTAGTCTTGAGCTAAAGAGCTGAGAGACAGTGCCCAGGCCCAGAGTTCAGGCCCACAACCAGCAAAAAAAAAAAAAAGTCTCTTAGGGGCTGGGAAGGTAGCTCAATGGTAGAGGGTTGCCTTGCATGCATGAGGCCCTGGGTTTGATTCCTCAGCACCTAATAAGCAGAAAAGCCCGGAAGTGGTGGCTGTGACTCAAGTGGTAGAGTACTAGCCTTGAGCTAAGGGCTGAGGGACAGGGCCCAGATTTCAGGCCCCACAAACAGCAAAAAAAAAAAAGTCTCTTAGATTTGTGTGCCCAGGCTGGTTTTGAACCTAAATCCTTAGTCATTAGCTTCCTAAGTAGTTAGGAACACGCATGGGCCACTGGTTCCCAGCCTGAATTTACTGACTTTGAAAGCCTGTAGAATTGATAAATTCAAAACTTGGAAGTATGTTTTTTTGGTCAGTCATGGGTCTTGAACTCTGGTCTTAGGCGCTGTCCCTGCGCTTCTCAGCTCAAGGCGAGTGCTCTACCGCTTGAACCACAGTGCCACTTCTGGTTTTCTAGTGGTTATTGGAGATGAGAGTCTCATGGGCTTTCCTGCCTGGTCTGCTTTGGAACCACGATCCTCAGATCTCAGCCTCCTGAGTAGCTAGAATTATAGGTGTGAGCCACCGGCGCCTGACTGGAAGTATGTTTTATTAAATAAATAAATAATCATGGGCTGGGAAAGTGGCTCAGTGGTAGAGTGCTTGCCTTGCATGCCTGAGGCCCTGGGTTCGATTCCTCAGCATCACATAAGCAAAAGAAAAAAAAGCCGGAAGTGGCGCTGTGGCTCAAGTGGTAGAGCGCTAGCCTTGAGCTGAAGAGCTGAGGGACAGCGCCCAGGCCCAGAGTTCAGACCCCACGACCGGACCCAAAAATTAAAAAATAAATAAATAAATAAATCATCGTGATAGGATTTGCCTGCAATCTGAAGCTGAGATCTGAGGATTGCAGATCTGAGGTTCAAAGCCAGCCTAGGTAGGAAAGTCTATAAGACTTTTTTTGGGGGGCGGGGGGGAGGTCCGGTCGTGGGGCCTGAACTCTGGGCCTGGGCACTGTCCCTCAGCTCTTCAGCTCAAGGCTAGCGCTCTACCACTTGAGCCACAGCACCACTTCCGGCTTTTTTCTTTTTGCTTATGTGGTGCTGAGGAATTGAACCCAGGGCCTCATGCATGCAAGGCAAGCGCTCTACCACTGAGCCACCTTCCCAGCCCGTCTGTAAGACTCTTATCCCCAATTGTTCACCAAAAAGCTGAGAGTAGAGCCATGGCTCAAGTGGTAGAGCACTAACTTTGAGCACAGAAGCTCAGGGACAGCACCAAGCCCTGAGTTCAAACCCCAGGCCTGGCAGCAAATAAATAAATGGGGGGAAAAGAAACAATGCAATTGCTAAGCTGATGTAATGAATGCATATTAAAATGCACAAAATTATAAAAATCATAACATATAAATATGGAAGAGATTTTGAAGTCATGCTTTAAAGTCACTCTAGACCAAAAGGAAAAGAAAACCCAAGCCTGATAAGATGGCTCAGATCTAGAATACTAGTTGTTCCTGAGGCTAAGATCAGAAGGATCGAAGTTCCAGCATGGAGACTCCAGGTTGACCAATAGGAAGTTGGGTGCAGTGATGCCCATGTCATCCCAGCCAAACCCAGGAAGATCCCGTTCCGTTTGTCCCAGCAGAAAGGGCCAGGGGGTGTGGCTCAAAGGATAGCCTATCTCTGGCTAATCAAGTTCCCTGAGTTCAAACACCAATACTATGAAAAGAAAAATGCATACAGCCCCTAAGTGAGGGAGAATTGGAGTTATCAAAGAATTCTAGGGACTGTGTTTCTAGGGACTGTGTGGCAGCAAATTCCTTCATACTCCCAAGGGCATTCCCAAACCCGTGCCAAGTGCCAAGTGCCAGAGCCTTCTCCCATCCACGGGTCTCTTAGCTCCCTAGAACTTGGTTTCCACTGGTCCTAGGTCCTGTCCACCAGCAGCCCCCAGTCAAGGGTGGATCCAGCCTTCTCTGTCCCAACGGCCCCCTCCGGCATCTCAGTGGTTTCCACTGCACCAGCTTTGCGGACTCTTCCCATCACCGCCACAGACTCCACACAGGCAACTGCGCCTCACCCACAGCTGGGCCCCGCTGCTGCTGAGGGCCACCCCCTGCTCCCCTCCCCACGATTCCCCAGGACCCCTCGGCGTGCCCACAAGAGTGGACTTGAAGGACAGACGAGGACACTTGCTGGCTCACATCTGTAATCCTATCTGCAAAGAAGACAGGTCATGGGGCTTGAACTCTGGGCCTGGGTGCTGTCCCTCAGCTCTTCAGCTCCAGGCAAGTGCTCTACCACTTGAGCCACTGCGCCACTTCTGATTTTCTGGTGATTAACTGGAGATAACAGTCTCGTGGACTTTCCTGCCCAGACTGGTTTTGAACTGCAATCCTCAGATCTCAGCCTCCTGAGTAGCTAGGATGACAGGCTGATAAAATTTTTTTTAGGGCTGGGAAGTTGTCTCAGTGGTAGAGTGCTTGCCTTGCATGCCTGAGGCCCTGGGTTTGATTCCTCACCACCACATAAGCAAAAAGAAAAAAGCCAGAAATGGCGCTGTGGCTCAAGTGGTAGAGCACTAGCCTTGAGCTGAAGAGCTGAGGGACAGCACGCAGGCCCAGAGTTCAGGCCCCACAACCAGACCCAAAAAAAAAGAAAAAGAAAAAAAAAATTTTTATTGTGAAAATACTGTACAGAGGGGTTACATTTAATGGGCAAAATAATAAGTACATTTCTTATCATGCATTGTAGCCTCCTCCTTTGTTTCCCCTTCCCATCCCTTCCCATCCTCCCCCTGCCCCCCTGATAAAATACTTTTTAAAGCTATATATTAAAAAAAAAAGGATCAATCAAGGCGAGTTAAGTATCTTTGAAAAGAAAAGAGGCAAGCCCAGTGCCTGTGGCTCACGCCTGTCATCCTAGCTACTCAGAAGGCCAAGATCTGAGGATCACAGTTCAAAGTCAGCCAGCGCAATCCGTGAGACTCTTATCTCCAATAAACCTCTAGAAAACCGGAAGTGGTGCCTGTAGCTCAAGCCATAGAGCGCTAGCCTTGAGCTGAAGCGCACAGGGGCAGCGCCCAAACCCAGAGTTCAAGCCCTACAACCACCACCATCACCACCACCACCAACAACAAATCTAAGATCGACAATTGCTAGAGAAGAATAAAACTAGTGTGTAGCAAAATATAATCCAGATAAATTAAGGGATAAACAATAATCACAGTGAAGTCACAGCACAGTGGGAGCATTGGAGGAAGACGCCAATGATCTCTGCCTGAAGCAATGCAAAGTCACGTAGAGGAGAGCCAAAAATCAGAGCCATCAGAGGTGAGGGAGTGGGGGCAGAAGAGGAGGTGGGCGCCCAGACCTGTGAGATCCAGCTGTCCTCCGATTCCACTGTAGGAGAAGCGCCATCCTTCCAGCTAGGTTTGAGAGACCATTTGTGTTGCTGCAGCCTTGCTTCTGTCCAAGATGAGCAACTGGTCACAGAGGAAACCAAACACCTGCAAAGTAAGAGGATAGAAGCTGCGCTACGCTACGTGCTGGAGGCTCACGCCTGTCATCCTAGCTACTCAGGAGGCTGAGATCTGAGAATCACAGTTCAAAGCCAGCCCAGCAGGAAAGGCCATGACACTTTTATCTCCAATAAACCACTCAGAAAACCAGAAGTGGTGCTCAAGTGGTAGAGCTCTAGCCTTGGGCTGAAGAGCAGAGGGACAGCACCCAGGCCCAGAGTTCAAGCCCCACAACCAACAACAACAACAAAAAAAAGATAGAAGCTGAAATGCTCAAGGACTAGAAATGTTAAAGGTCAAAATTCAAGCTATGGCTGGGTGCTGGTAGCTCACACCTGTAATCCTACTCAGGAGGCTAAGATCTGAGGGTGGAGGTTCAAAGCCAGCCCAGGAAGGAAAGTCTGTGAAACTCTTATCTCCAATAAACCACCAGAAAACCGGAAGTGACAATGTGATTCAAATGGTAGAGCATTAGCCTTGAGCCCCATGACCAACCCCCCCACCCAAAAAAAAAAAATCAAGCTAAAAAGATGTGACAAGGCAGACATTGGTGGCTCATACCTGTAATCCTAACTACTCATGAGGCTGAGATCTGAGGATTACAATTCAAGGCCACCCCAGGCAGGAAAGTTCTTAAGACTTTTTATCTCTAATTAACCCCCAGAAAACTGGAAGTGGAGCTATGGCTCAAAGTGGTAGAGCTCTAGTCTTGAGCAGCAAAGCCCAGGGACAGTGCCCAGACCCTGAATTCAAGCCCCAGTTGTGGCGAACATACACACACACACACACACACACACATTATTATTATTTTTTTTTTTTGGTCCAGTCGCGGGGCCTGAACTCTGGGCCTGGGCGCTGTCCCTCAGCTCTTCAGCACAAGGCTAGCACTCTACCACTTGAGCCACAGCGCCACTTCTGGTTTTTTTCTTTTTTGCCTATGTGGTGCTGAGGAATCAAACCCAGGGCCTCATGCATGCAAGGCAACCACCTTCCCAGCCCACATTATTTACTTTTTGAATGTATACATACTCATCACACAGAATTACAAAAAGGAATATAGTAAGGGAAATTTCCTTTCCCTCCCCTCCACTAGCCACCAAAATCTTGTCTACTGCCACCTGTCTGTGGATGCTTCTACAGACAAGCCAAGGCTGAGATGTAAAAAAAAGATACACCAGCAAATACAGCATAAAAGGAACTATAATCATCGTTTTTTTCTTTTTATGCCAGTAATAGGGCTTGAACTCAGAGCCTAGGCACTGTCCAAGTTTGGTGTTCTACCAGTTGAACCACAGCTCTACTTACAGCTTTTTTCTTCTTTTGCTTTTTCTTTTGGTCTGTTGTGAGGCTTGAACTTGGGGTCTGGGCACTGTCCCTCAGCTCTTCAGCTCAAGGCTAGTGCTCTACCACCTGAGCCACAGTGACAACTTCCAGGTTTCTGGTAGTTAATTAGAGGTAAGAGTCTCATGGACTTTCCCTGCCCCAGCTGGCTTTGAACTGTGATCCTGAGATCTCAGTCTCCTGAGTAGCTAGGATTACAGGTGTGAGCCTGGATGATGGATTCTTAAAAGGTGATTAAGTCTGGATGCCAGTGGTTCACACTTCTCAGGAGGCTGAGATCTGAGGATCACAGTTCAAAGCTCACCTGGACAGACAAACCCATGAAATTCTACTTCCAATGAACCAGCAAAAAGCCAGAAGTGAAGGTGTGCTTCAAGTGGTAGAGTGCCAGCCTCAAACACAAAAAAGTGATCACATTACAGGGGTTCCTTCTTTGAAGAGATTGACATGATTTGCCCAGGACAGTTAGATTTTGCAAAAGCCAATTGTTATAATGTGAGACTAGCCAGTGCCGGTGGCTCATGCTACCAGCTACTCAGGAGGCTGAGATCTGAGGATGGGGTCCAATGCCAGCCTGGGTAGGGAAGTCTATGAGACTCTTACCTCCACCTACAATTAACCACCAGAAAAATCACAAGTGGTGCTGTGGCTCAAAGTGGTAGAAGGCTAGCCTTGACAAAACAACTCAGGGACAAAAAGGAGCCTTCCCCAAACACAAGAAAACAAAAGGAAAAATGGAAACAAGACCTTCACATGTTAGAATATCCATTCCCTTCCTGGAGGTTTGCTGTGGAAATTAAATGCCCCTTTAGGCATATCAACTTTTTATCTGTAACAAAACAGCGCCACCTATAGGTACTTTCTGAGAATGCACTATGCCTTCAATTGCTACTTGCTGAGAAGCTGCAGCAGATTTACACCTAACTCCACGCCTCCCTCCCCTTCTCTTGCGTCTACACACGCTGAAGACTATGAAAAAGTAAGAAAAGCTCTGTGGGCCACTTTTCCCTCTTTAAGGAAAGAAGCCTGAACAGGAATTCCATCTATTTTAGGGAGTCCTTTGTAACATGGATTTGGCCTTGCTGATCTCCTTACAATACACTAATGTTACGAGCTAAAAAGCCCACGTATCAGTGGCTCACACCTGTAATCCTAGCTACTTGGGTGGCTGAGATCTGAGGATCACAGCTTGAAGGCAATCCAGGCAGGAAAGAGACACTCAATAATGAACCACCAAGAACCCAGAAATGGGGCTGCAACTCAAGTAGTGAAGTGCTAGCTAGTCTTGAGTGAAAACGCTCAGGGACAATGCCCAGACCGAATTCAAGCCCCAGGACAGACACCAAAAGAAAAGCCCCAGAGTAGCCAGGTATGTTGTGGCTGGCTCCTGCCTCTCTATCTACTTGGGAGACAGTGAAGCCAGCCCAGCCCAGGCAACCAGTAGTATGGTGTGGTGTGGTGGTACTGTGCCTATCATTCTAGCTCTGTAAATAGGAGGATCGTGGTTCAAGCCAGCCCAGACATAAAACCAAGACTCTATTTGAAAACCACCTAAGGCAAAAAGGGATGAGGGCATCACTCAAGTAGTAGAATGAGCCTGAAGCCAGACACCGGTGGCTCATGCCTGTAATCCTTGCTACTCAGGAGACTGAGATCTGAGGATCATGGTTTAAAGCTAGCTCGGGCAGAAAAGGATGTGAGACTTTTTTTTTTTGGGTCCGGTCATGGGGCCTGACCTCTGAGCCTGGGCGCTGTCCCTCAGCTCTTCAGTTCAAGGCTAGTGCTCTACCACTTGAGCCACAGCACCACTTCCGGCTTTTTTCTTTTTGCTTATGTGGTGCTGAGGAATCAAACCCAGGGCCTCATGTATGCAAGGCAAGCGCTCTACCACTGAGCTACCCTCCCAGCCCAAGGCTGTGAGACTCTTATCTCCAATTAACCACCAGAAAACCAGAAGTGGAGCTGTGCCTCAAAGTGGTAGAGCGCTAGCCTTGAGCACAAAAGCACAGAGACAACACCTATGCTTTGATTTCAAGCCCCATGACTGACAAAAAGAGAAAGAAGAGAGACAGAACAGAAGCAAATTACAACAGTTACTGGGAGGGAATAGTAGGCCTATGCTAGAAAATAGAAGCTAAAAGATAATTGATCATTGACCAATTTACAGAAAAAAATGTATGCATATAATACAAATACACACAATAATCAAACTGCAACAAAGGAAATCTTAAATACAACAAAATAAAATGCTGGATTCCTGCCCCCCCAACCCTGCTGGTCCTGGGGCTTGAACTCGGGGGCCTGGGTGCTGTTCTTGAGCTTATATTTTGCTCAAGACTAGTGCTCTACCACTAGAGCCACAGCTCCACTTCCAGCTTTTTTTTTGGTGTTTAAATGGAGATAAAAGCCTCCCGAACTTTCCTGCCTGGGCTGGCTTTGAACCATTCTCCGATCTCAGCCTCCCCAGTAGCCAGGATTACAGGTGTGAGCCACCAGCACCCGGCTCCACACAATTCTTTTCAGTGATTTCTATCCAAGTTCTATGGCCTTGTCCCGGGGGGTGTTAGGCTGTGATGGCTGCTGCTCTTGGGTGCCCAGAGAAACGCTGTCTCTCTCTGCGCTGTGGGAAACAGAATCTCCTAGTTCTCCTGGTCTTGCATCTCCCGGTCAACTAGTCACTGCCTCCCAGGTCCCCGTGCTGAGATAAAGCTTCCTGGTTGTGGGCTCTCCTCACAGCTGAATTTGGCAATCCCTGAGTGGGACTATCTGATTTTACCTGGTATCCGTAGCACATCTTCAGTTTCTCCGTCTCCTCCCAGGAGAGCCAGGCACCAGCTCCAGACTCCTGGTTACTTCCTTTTTGTGCCAGTCCTGGTCCGAGAGCTGATTAATAACTTCAGCAAAGTAGCAAGATATAAAATCAACCCACAAAATCAGTACAACAACTCCATTTTCAATAGCATCCGAAAACTATCTGGGTATAAACATAACCAAGGAAGTAAAAGACCCTTCTAGTAAAAACTATAAAAATCTGAAGAGTGGCCAGGCACCAGAGGCTCACACCTGTAATGCTAGCTACTCAGGAGGCTAAGATCTGAGGATCACTGTTCAAAGCCAGCTTGGGCAGGAAAAGTCTGTGAGACTCTTATCTCCAATAAACCACTCAGAAAACCAGAAGTGGTGCTGTGGCTCCAGTGGTAGAGCACTAGCCTTGAGTTGAAGAGCTGAGGGACAGCCTCCAGACTCAAAATTCAAGCCCCATGACCGACCAAAAAATGAAAAAATTTGAAGAGTCGTCACCAGTGGCTCACACCTGTAATCCTAGCTACACAGGAGTCTGAGATGTGAGGATTGCAATTCAAAGCCAGCCCAGGCAGAAAGTCCCCGTGAGACTCCACTCAAAACCCAGAAGTTGGGGCTGGGAAGGTGGCTCAGAGGTAGAGCGCTTGCCTTGCATGCCTGAGGCCCTGGGTTCGATTCCTCAGCACCACATAAGCAAAAAGAAAAAAGCTGGAAGTGGCGCTGTGGCTCAAGTGGTCGAGCGCTAGCCTTGAGCTGAAGAGCTGAGGGACAGCGCCCAGGCCCAGAGTTCAGGCCCCAGGACTGGACCCAAAAAAAAAAAAACAGAAGTTCATGCTGTGGTTCAAAGTGGTAAAGTGCTAGTCTTGAAAAAGATAAGGGACAACACTCAGGTCCTGAGTTCATCCCCCACAACTGACCAAAAAAAAAAAAAAAGTGGTACTTACCTATGATGGAATTTTAATTATCCATGAGAATAAAGTTCAGTCATGCAGCCAGGTGCCAGTGGCACATGCCTGTAATCCTAGCTATTCAGGACGCTGAGATCTAAGGACTCAGTTCAAAGCCAGCCTGGGCAGGAAAATCCATGATACCTTATCTCCAATAAACCACCAGAAAACCAGACGTGAAACTGTGGCTCCAGTGGTAGAGCATTAGCCTTGAGCTGAAGAGCTCAGGGACAGACAGCGCCCAGACCCAGAGTTCAAGCCCCACGACCGACCCAAAAAAAAAAAAAGCACAGGGTCAGAACCCAAGCCCTGAGTTCAAGCCCCATGACAAAAAAAAAAAAAAAGCTCTGGTGGCCTGGGCCTGTCATCCAAAAGCTATGTGGGAAACAAACAGGCTGACCCAGGCATACACAAACATGAAAACGAACCCAAAAAATACAGCACAAAGGGCTGAGAGCATGTTTGATCGTCCGCCTTTTTAAAGTACAGGGCCCTGAACTCAAATCCGAGTACTCTCCTGTTCTAAATGGCTTCACTGAAGTCTATCATTTAAGGATAACAGTGAGGCCATTCCTGTGCTTCCAGAGCAGAGGAAGCCTTTAGCCACCAGGTCATGGTGTCTCACCTGGACACCCAGCTTCTGATCACAAGGAAACCAGACCCAGCATATGGAATGAACTGTGTGTTCCCCTCCAGTAGCTGGGATTAATGGCATAGCCATCCCACCCAACCCCACATAACGTTTTGTCCATTGTGGGGCTTGAACTCAGGGCCTGGGCACTGTCCCCCAGCTCTTTTGCTCAAGGCTAGTCTTCTACCACTTGACAGCCACATTTCCACTTCTGGGTTTTGGGTCATTAATTGGAGGTATGAGTCTCAGACTTTCCTGTTGAGGATGGCTTTGAACCGCGATCCTTAGATCTCAGCCTCCTGAGTAGCTAGGACCCAGCACCCGGATCTACTTTTTCACTAGCTAATTGGAAAAGTTTCATAAACTTTTCCTGCCTGGGCAGATTTCGAACCACAATCTTCAGATCTGTCTCCTGAGTAGTTATGATTTCTAGTAAGAACCCCAAGTGCCTGACTTTCTATCCTTTGCAGAATAGTTTATATTGAGCTCTACGCTGACATTTTTTTTTTTTAGCTCTGTATTTTCCTCAGTGAAACTTTAGCCACCATGTTTATAAATGTCTCTTTGCAGAAAACAGGTCCTTTTGCTTCTGTTTCTCATTTTCAGAGTTTTCTTTGATCCCATTCATCCTCTTTTGGAATCCAATTACCCACATTAGACAACTTGACATTGTCATTAAAACTGTTTATTTCCCTCTACGCTGGTTGGTTGTGTGCCTGTTCTAGGGCTTGAACTCTGGCCCCGGGATGGAGCTTCTCTTGCTCAAGGCTAGTGCTCTCCCACTTGGGCCACATACCAACTTCTAGCTTCCTGGTAGTTTATTGGAGACTCTGAGCTTTCCTGCTAGGCTGCTTTATTCACATCTCAGCCTCTGAGAAGCCAAGATTAAGGCATGAGCACTGGCACTCAAGCTGAGGTTAGGATACTTTCTACTGCTCCTAGACTTGCTTTTTCTAAGTGCTTCTAGTAATATTTGACATCATTTATCCCATTCCTTCTAGCCTTTCCCTTTGAAGTTTCCATCTCCCTATAAACCTACTTCTCCATTCAATGTTAATCTGTTATGCAAATTGCTTAACGCATCTTCACTGGTAAGGGTGTTTAACAGTGTGTGTGTGTGTGTACACGCGCGCTCACGCACACAGGCCCACCTACAATGGGACTTTAGAGCCTGCACTGTAACTTTTCAGAATATACTTGAGCCACAGGCATGAGCCATTGGTGCCAAACATTCAAGTTCTTGGGGACAAAATTCCTAATGAGCTATCCGTGACTTTGTCACTTCCCTCTCAACTCTGGGCCTGGGTGCTGCCCCTAAGCTCTTCAGCTCAAGGGTAGTGCTCTACCACTTAAGCCACAGTGCCACTTACAGCTTTCTGGAGGTTAATTGGAGGTAAAGGCTCATGGACTTTCATGTGTGGGCTGGCTTTGAACCAAGATCCTCCATTCTCAGCCTCCTGAGTAGCTAGGAGTACAGGCATGGGCCACTGCTGCCCAGCTTAGGTTATTTATTTTTGGGTCCGGTCGTGGGGTCTGAACTCTGGGCCTGGGCGCTGTCCCTCAGCTCTTCAGCTCAAGGCTAGCACTCTACCACTTGAGCCACAGCACCGCTTCGGCTTTTTTCTTTTTGCTTATGTGGTGCTGAGGAATTGAACCCAGGGCCTCAGGCATGCAAGGCAAGCGCTCTACCACTGAGCCACCTTCCCAGCCCAGGTTATCCTTATTTGACCTGACTGTTTAACTTTAGTCCTAGTGTGTAGCTCTTAACAATCCTTCAGTGAAAGTTGACCAAGTTCAGGCATTACCGAATTCCTTAGCTAGCAGTGGCTTCTCTAAGCTTACAGGATTCTTGCCATGCATAGATACAATTTAGAAATGCCCAACAGCTGAAAGGCAAACTTAGAAATTAACACTTGAAAGGCAATTTTTTTCTGCAGTTTTTGGCTTTCTCATCTCACATCTGTGATTTTCCAAAATACCCAGATTGCACTTCAATGACTCCTCAGTACTCCTTTATCCCCAGAAATCATGTAAGTCGGAGCACACAAGTATAAGGGAAAGACTTTCGACTTATCCCCAATTAACAATAAAAAAAGATGGAGGTAGTTGTTCTTTTGGTCAGTTGCAGGGGCTGGACTCTAAGCCTGAGCACTGTCCCTCAGCTCAAGGCTCAGTGCTCTACTAACTGAGCCACAGTTGCCACTTCCAACTTTTTCTCCTTATGTGGTGCTTAGTAATCGAACCCAGGGCCTCATATATACAAGGCAAGCACTTTTTATCACTGAGCCACCTTCCCAACCCAGAAGGTATATTTAGCTCCAGTGATAGCGCGCTAGCCTTGAACACAGAAACTCAGGGACAACCAGGGTCTGGGTGCTGAGATTTTTATCGGTCATGGGGCTTGAACTCTGGGCTTGGGCACTGTCCCTCAGCTCTTCAGCTCAAGGCAAGCGTTCTACCACTTGAGCTACAGTGCCACTTCTGGTTTTCTGGTGGTTTATTGGAGACAGGAGTTTCACGGACTTTCCTGCCTGGGCTGGCTTTGAACCAGGATCCTCAGATCTCAGACTCCTGAATAGCTAGGATTATAGGCGTGAGTCACCGGCACCCGGCCTGCTGAGCTCTTTTTGGGTCCAGTCATGGGGCCTGGGCACTGTCCCTCAGCTCTTCGGCTCAAGGCGAGCGCTCTACCACTTGAGCTACAGCGCCACTTCCGGTTTTCTGGTGGTTTATTGGAGATAGGAGTCTCAAGGTCTCTCCTGCCCGGGCTGGCTTTGAACCATGATCCTCAGATCTCAGCCTCCTGAGTAGCTAGGATTACAGGCGTGAGCCACCAGCGCCGGGCGCACTCTACCACTTGAACCACAACGCCACTTCCCTTGTACTTGTGTGCATGATTTCTGGGGATAAAGGAGTACTGAGGAGTCACTGAAGTACAATCTGGGTGTTTTGGAAAATCAGATGAGATGAGAAAGCCAAAAACTGCAGAAAAAATTGCCTTTCGAGTGTTAATTTGTAAGTTTCCCTTTCTGTCAGTTTCTAGGTAAATGCAGTCTTTGATTTTCTTTTTTTGGGGGGGGAAATCAGGAGATGAAACTGACTTTTGTTGTTGTAATGGGGCTTGAAACTCTGAGCTCTTCAGCTCAAAACTAGCACTCTACCACTTTGGGCCACCGTACCATTTTGGGTTTTTTGTTTTTTTGGGGGGGTCCTGGGCAATGTCCCTCAGCTCTTCAGCTCAAGGCTAGCGCTCTACCACTAAGCCACAGTGCCACTTCCGGCTTTTTTCTTATGTGGTGCTAAGGAATTGAACCCAGGGCCTCAGGCATGCAAGGTAAGCGCTCTACCACTGAGCCACCTTCCCAGCCCCATCGTTGAGCTCTTGATTAAGGAAGTGCTTTTCCAGTTTGAGCCACAGCTCCACTTCTCGTTATGGTGATTACTTGGAGATAAGTCTCACAAACTGCTGCTGCTGAGGCTGGCAAGGATGACAGGTATGAGGCATAGTACCTGGCCACATCTGTAATCCTAGCAAATTGTTTTAATTCTCCAAGTCTTGACAAAATACTTTAAGAACTTGTGGTACTGGGATCTCATTTACAATGTGTTATACATTGAGCTACAAAGCTCAACCTAATTTTGTGCTGTTACTGAAGCTTAAACTTAGGCCCTGTGTGCTGTTGCTTTTCTCCTGTTAGCTAGTACTCTACCACTTGAGCCACTGCCCCACTTCTGGCTTTTAGTGGATAACTGTAGTCGGCAGACTCATTTCCTGGCTTCAAACTGTGATCCTCAGATCTCAGCCTTGTGAGTAGCCAGAATCAACAGGTATGAGCCACCAACATCCCAAGAACTTTTTTCAACAAAATTTGGGCACTTGGAAGCATGGTTCAATGACTTCCTCTCCAACCTCAGTCCAGTATCAAGTGCCACCCCCACCACCCAGCCTACAGTGTGGTCTTGGGGTCTGGGTGCTATGCTGAGATTCGGTGTAGTACCACTTGTGGCTTTTTCTGAGTACAGTGATCCCTCCCTCACCTATCATGGGAGCTATGTCCAAGTCCCCTTCTCGAAAGCTAGTCATCTCTGTTTACCATGGTCACTTACTGCTACTTTGCAGATTTACCAATATCAGCAGTCTGTGGAACCTAATTCCCAGGATAGGTGAGGGACCAGTTTTTAAAACAAAAAACAACAGAGTGAAGTTGCAGTAAGTGAACTGTGATATAAAAGGCTGTCATTTATTGGAGGTAAGAATCATGGAGTTTTCTGCCAGGGCTGGCTTTGAAACATTTCACCTAAGTAGCCAGGATTACAGGTATGGGCCAGCAGCACCCAGCCCAGCTGTAGCGTTGTTTCAGGAAGTGTTCTCAGACATCACAGGGAAGCAGACAAACTGAAGCAGTCTCTAGACATTAACACTTAATGAGTATGGAGTGTAACTCTTAAGGGCTACAGATTTGGGGAGCAGTGCTTTTGGAGAAAAGCTTTGTTGGGCTGGGAAGGTGGCTCAGTGGTAGTGCTTGCCTTGCATGCCTGAAGCCCTGGGTTCGATTCCTCAGCACCACATAAGCAAAAAGAAAAAAGCTGGAAGTGGCGCTGTGGCTCAAGTGGTAGAGCGCTAGCTTTGAGCTGAAGAGCTGAGGGACAGTGCCCAGGCCCAGAGTTCAGGCCCCACAACCGGACCCCCCCCCAAAAAGAGAAAAGCTTTGTTGTTTCTATAGCCTAGAGCAATTTTTTTTTCTTTGCCAGTCCTGGGGCTTGAACTTAGGGCCTGGGCACTGTCCCTGAGCTTTTGTGCTGAAAACTAGCAATCTACCACTTCTGGCCTTTTATGTGGTGCTGAGGAATTGAACCTAAAGCTTCATGTGTGCTAGGTACCACTAAGCCACTTTCCTAGCCCTAGAGGAAAGATTTGAAATACAGAAATGAGAAGTCAGGGCTGGGAAGGTGGCTGAGTGGTAGAGTGCTTGCCTCACATGCATGAGGCCCTGGGTTCAATTCCTCAGAACCACATAAACCCAAAAGGCTGGAAGTGGCGCTGTGGTTTAAGTGGTAGAGTGCTATCCTTGATCTGAAGGGGCTCAGGGATAGCACTCAGGCCTAGAGTTCAAGCCCCACAACCAACCCCCTCACCAAAAAAAAGGAATGGGAGAAGTCAGCTGGGCACTTGATGGCTCACACCTGTAATCCTAGCCACTCAGGAGGCTGAGATCACAGTTCAAAGGGCAGTCTGTGAGACTGATTTCCCAATAAACTACCAGGAAACCAGAAGTGGCACTGTGGCTGAAGTTGTAGATTGCTAGTCTTGAGCTTAAGAGCTGAGGGACAGTGCCCAGGCCCAGAGTTCAAGCCCCATGACCTCCCCCACCCCCAGAAAAAGCTGGAAATGGGGCTGTGACTCAATTGGTAGAACACTAATCTTGTTTAAGCTCAGACGGCACTCAGCCTGGAGTTCAAGCCCAAGGAACAGTATGTACAGATGAGAGTACTGAATAGACATTCCACTAATCTTCCTGGGACCCACTTTCCTGGGATACTGAACAGTCTTCCTACAGACTCCTAGCCTCATTCCTCTATTTGGAGACACACTGGCACTTAACCCATTTTACTTCGTCAGTAGTTCCCATACAGTAGACTCTTGCTGCCATCTGCTGGAAGAATGAGGTAAGTGACACCAACCATTTCCTGAAGGAACTTTTTCTAAAATGGCTGAAAACTATTTGGAAACCAGAGGCCAGAACAAGTAGAATGCCAACCTGTAACTGCAAAAGCTGACCCAGCAGACTTCGCACATGCTGGATACTAGCACTCGGGACTAAGGCAAGTAGTTAACCAAGTTTTTGCCAGGCAACAGTGATAACTACTCGAGTGGCAATGATCTGAGGTTTCTCTTTCAGCCAAAAAAAAAAGGAACCAAGGCATATTCTACAGTGGGTGAAGTCACCAGGGTCTCACTCCTATAATCGTAGCTACTCAGGCTGAGATCTGAAGATCCAGTTGGCTTGAAGGCAGCCCAGGCTGCAAAGTCCATGACACTCTTCTGTCCAAGTAACTACCCCAAAACGCCCAGAAGTGGTGCTATGGTTCAAAGTGGTAGAGCACTTCCCTTGTGCAGAAGAGCTCAGGGACAGTGCCTAGGCATAATTCAAGCACAACTGCCCCCTATGCCAACCAAGGACAAGCTGAAATCCCAGCACCACACAACAGCAGCATAGAGGAATGTTAACCACCCTTAGGTTGAGGTGACCTGAGCAAGTTATCAGCATTAAGTATGCTGAGTTATAGGTATTCAATAATAGGTTCACAGGAAAGTGAAATTCAAGCTCTCTATTCCTTGTGGCAAAGGGAATGCAAGCCAGTAGTGGTGGTGCTTAGGTCTAGCTACTTTGTAGGGAGGGGAAAGCTTAGAACCTTCTAAATAACCTCTTACCAGATACCCTTCTGATTTGGTGGGACAGAAACCCAGACTAAGTTGTGGGTCCAAACCTTACAGCCACTCTAGGGAAGATGCATGGTTGTTAATAAAGGGCCGGGAAAGGCCCATTATATTAGTAAGAGTGTTATATTGTGCCTAGTACAGGAAGTCCGTGCGTCACACTACTTAGCCCAGCTATGAGACCCTTGATAAGTTTTCACCAGTACAGGCCACCAATGACTTCCTGCTCTCAGGCTGTCTTATGCCTCTGCTATTCTCAGCTAAGGATTAATTTCCTTGGTTACTGTCTTCTGCCAGGGGACAGTCAGAAGGACTGTGGAAGTGGACTAACAGATAGGACAATACTTTCTCAGCTCTGCAAATCCAACCAGAATAAAACAAAATTAGCCACTTAAATTCTTAAAGTTGCCTTTTACATCTCAACTAAATATTCTATTCGGCAACTAGATTAGACTTTCTGGCTGTTACCTATATATGAATACAAAGCAACCTATCAAACAAATCTACCATAATGTGCCAAAATCCACTGAGTAACTTTTGCAGTTTCTTTCTTCTTTGGCTAGGTGCAGTCACTAGGCCACGAATGTTAGTGGAACTGACCGATGTCTACCACCATGCCTTCTTTTGAGTCTTGCATACTTCCTGCCTGGGCTGTCTTGGAACCTTGATCAAAGTAGCTAGTCTGACAGACAAGTACATGTGCCACTGTACTCAGATAATGGGTGAAAATGTTGTCTCTTTTGTGTAATACCAGGCTAACTCAAACTATGATTCTCTGAATCTCAGCCTCCCAAGTAGCTAGGGCTGTTCCATGTACACGGCCAGCAGGGTGTGCTTAGTAAACCAAACACCACTGCAGGCCAATATGCGGTACAAAGGCCCATCAGTGTTAGGTTAACCTAACAGCTTTGACCCATTCACATGAATTCTATTTGCTGGTTCCAGAACAGGCACTCTCCATATGCTTCTAACAGATCTGAGCCTTGGTCTGTTACAAATAAGCACAGCAGTCTTCCACAAACCTTCCATGTGAGCAAGCACACAGGACCATGGTGTTCTCTCTCACACACTTGTGCCTGGGACGTGAGAGCGGCAAGTCTGGCCTTGCCGCATTCCTTAAGAAGTGTATGTCTGCCACCAGAGTTTAGGACTTTTAATTTGTCCTAAAGTCGCTGAAGCAAAAAATCATGATAAAACATTCTTTCTTTTACAACCCCAACACAAAAAAAAACTATTTGTAGGAAAAAAATGGTTTTGTACATGGGATGAAACAATATAAATTCAAAACTTACAGATAAGGGTTAGCTCTATCACTCATCTCTTTAAAAAGTTTATATGAATATCCAGTCAAAACCAACAGGGTATCTCTCTTGAAATGTAATCTCTATGGATTCCAAGTAGACCACAGGCTGCACACTGTCTTGGAATGTCCTCAGAAGGCTCTGTCATTAAACAGGTAACAGAGTAAAAACCTCAGAGTCCTTTCTTTCAAATGGAAGAGGGAAACACAGGAACAGAAGGAACTACTCAAACTTCGTCTTCTTTCCTTGTGGTTTGAAGTCTCCACCACCTCCTCCTCCTCCTCCCCTGCCTCCTCGGAAGCCTCCCCGGCCTGCAGGAAGAACATGAGGACATGGTGTCAGGTTATCTGACTTGCCCTTCCCCAGTACTGTGACTCAGAGCCTGCGCCATGGGGGTTTCACGATCTGTCTTACCTCCAAAACCGCCCCGGCCGCCTCGGCCAAATCCGCCTCGGCCTCCTCTGCCTCGCCCTCCAAAGCCTCCTCTGCCGCCACCTCGACCCCCGAAGCCACTTTCACCCTTGGGCTTGGCCCAGTCCAAAGTAACTTTGTTTCCATCAATTTCACAATCTTCCATGGCGTCCATGACCTCCTTGGCGGCTTCTTCACTGTAGAAGTCTACAAAACCAAACCTACAACAAAGGAAATAGCCCATTTTGAAGCAAGTACATTTATGCTGAGCAAACAACAAATCACAAAAAAGCAGCTTTGTTCAGCTGAGAAAACATCTGCTTTCTGTGGAAAAGTATTAATAGATTCAAGAATTTCATTCTTAAATGTCTCACAGAACAGCCCAATATACCCTCAGTGAAGCCAGAAGGTAACAGAATGTCAGTTCTGTGAACTGTCTCTTCTTCTCGTGCGAATCCATAAACTGTCACCAGCTGACAGAAAGGAGCTCAATGAGAAGACCCTCCAGAGCCAAGCTCACCACACACGCACAGCTTCCCAAGAGCACATTTCCCATGCCTCACCCCTTGGAGGACCCCGTTTCCCGGTCAGTTACTATTCTTGCACGAATAGAACCCTCAAATGATTCCTTTAAGGTCTCTTCAGTGGTTTCCTCAGACAGACCTTTGACAAACAGAGTTTTGGATGCATCTGTGAAGGGAAAATACATCTGTATTGGAAATCAAAATTCCTGACATTTTGTATAATATCTACTCATCTTTGAGCAGGAAAGGTAGTTGACAGGGCGCCAGTGGCTCATGCCTGTAGTAATCCTAGTTACTCAGAAGGCTGAGATCTGAGGATCGCAGTTCAAAGCCAGCCTGGGCAGAAAACCCCATTAAGACTCTCATCTCCAATAAAGTACTAGAAAACCCAAAGTGGCCCTGTAGCTCAAGTGGTAGAGCGCTCACCTTGAGGTGAAGAGCGCAGGGACAGTGCCCAGGCAGCCCAGGCAGAGTTCAAGCCCCATGACCGGCAAAAAAAAAAAGGTAGTTTTCCATCTACCAGCCTCCTGCAGCGCCACAAGGACCCCAGCATTAAGAATATATATACACGACTCATGCCATTGCAGTCCTGCAATCCTGCTCAGACCAGGTACAACAGTGGAACTTTGTTACATTGAGTTGACATAGCTGGATCAGAACTTGACTATCTAGAGGAATTTTCTAGAAATTTCATCATTATCTCTCAGAGAAATCAGTCATCATATCCAGCTGTCATTGACTCAATAGCAATACGGGAAAAGACATTCCTGGATTTGCAGGATATGTAATCATGGCATGAATAAACCAGCATCAAGGAAGATTCCCAAAGCCCACATCTTGCCAACTGAACTTACGTCCTCTGGCATTAGGTGATCCCCTGGGTCCTTGCAACTCCAGCCTGATAGCTCTGCCCTCAATTTCCCTTTTATTGCATGAGTTTAAAGCTTCTTTAGCATCTTCAAATGAAGCAAACTCTATGAATGCATACCTGAAGACAAACAGTCAACATTTAGGTACTCTGATGCCAGCAGGAACGCCCGTCCCTCAAGCAGATTCTGAACAGAATCTGCTTGTTTCATGCATCTAAAGCCTTCTAGATTTTCTAGGCTTTAAGATTCTTACTTTTTTTTATATAGCCCATACTAGGTTAATGGTTTAAAAAGTCACTTTACCCTTTAGGTTTGCCATTTGGGTTCTGAGGCACTTTGATAAAAGTTGCCTTCTCAAATACTTCCTGAAGAGTTTCTTCTGTTGCACTGTAGGAGAGGTTGCTTAAAACCAGAGTTTTTGATTCACCTGAAAAATTAAAAAAAAATTACATTTGACACCTTGCTGGTGCACAGCCATATTCATATTCATTAAGAGTTCAACATGTGCCAGGTACTGGTGGCTCATACCTAAGGATTGCCTTCAAAGCCAGCCTGGCAGCATAATCTGTGAAGACTTACCTCCAGTTAGCCACTACAAAAACTAGAAGTGGAGCTGTGATTCAAAGTGGTAGAGCACTAGCCTTGAGTTTTTGGAAAGCTCAGGGACAGTGCCCAACCCATGAATTCAAGCCCCATGACTGGCAGCAAACAACCAACTCATTTGGGCACTGGTAGCTTATGTACCTGAACCTGTAATCCTAGGCTACTCAGGAGGCTGTGATCTGAATATCGGGTTCAAAGCCAGCTGAGGCAATTAAGTCCATGAGACCTCTCTCCAATTAACCACCTGGAACTCAAAGTGAAGCTGTGGCTCAAAGTTGGACAGCATTAGCCTTGAGGACAAAAGCTCAGAGATAGTGGCAATCTCCATCTCCTGAGTAGGATTATAGCAGCCACTGGTGCCCAGCAAGCGCATCGTGTCTAATGATCCAAGTCTAATGTACTTGCATTTCCTTTTGTGCCTGTATCAGGGCTTGAACTCAGGGTGGGTTTCATTGTCTTACTTAGCTTCCTTGCAGCAGGTGACCAATCATTCCTCCAGTCTGATACTTTCCTAACTGGAGAGTATGTCTTTCTGCCTAAATCCTAGTAGGTAGTTTTATAGGTATGAGCCACTGGCCACCCAGCCAAGTACAAGTAATTTATGGTCTAGAGGTAGAAATGGGTCACATTCTCAATTATAGAATCCTGTAACAAACCTACAGACTCACATCAGTTTAAACGCTATTCTCACCTTTGAATTCTTGCCTCTGTCCTTTTTCTCCAGTATAATGCAGGGCAATGTTTCGTCCATCGACTTCTGCCCCCTGCTTTTCTTCAAAGGCTTTCTCTGCATCAGCTTCTGTCTTAAATTCAATATAGGCAATCCTGCAACAAGAATGAGACATCGAACACTCTCAACATGGAAAAGTGAAGACTTTTCTTCCCTCTGAACATGTTCATACTTTATAACAGGATCAGATTCTAGGAAATACACTGTTAAGGCAACTGTCACAGTATACCATACCGATCTGTGTAGAATTGGTAACAAATCATCTAAATAACTATATATAACTAAACTCAATTTACACAACATTTACAAATAAAATTTTTGTTTTTAAGAGCTTATCTTTTTTTTTTCTCAGTCTGTCATGGGGCTTGATTGAACTCTGGGCCTAGGCACCGTCCCTGAGCTCCTCAGCTCAAGGCTAGTGTTCTACCACTTGAGCCAATGTACCACTTCTGGTTTTCTGAGGGGTTTATTAGAGATAATAGTCACAGACTTTCCTGCCTGGGCTGGCTTTGAACTGTGATCCTCTTCTCTCAGCCTCGCATCCTAAGCAGTTAGGATTACAGGCACGAGCCATAGGCGTCTGGCTCCCAGGCTGGCTTTAAACCAGGATCCTCAGATCTCAGCCCCCTGAGTAGCTAGGATCACAGGCATGAGATGCCATGCCTGGCAAGCTTATCTTTTAAAATCATTCCATGAATTATTTTGCATTTCTTGTAGACATGAAATGTCAAAGCTACAGAAAAAACTTACTTTGTAAAAGAAAGAATAACAGCTGAGCCCCAGTAGCTCACGCCTGTAATCCTAGCTATTCAGGAGGCTGTTGTCTGAGGATCATGGTTCAAAGCCAGCCTGGGCAGGAAAGTCTGTGAGACTCTAATCTCCAATAAACCACTAGAAACCCCAAAGTGGAGCTGTGGCTCAAGCGGTAGAGCACTCACCTTGAGCTGAAGAGTGCAGGGACAGTGCCCATGACCCCCCCCCAAAAGGGAAGAACCAGCACGTTGGCATATCTCAATTCCAGCACTCAGGAGGCTGAGGCAAGAATTCCAAGGCAGTCTGGACAAAACAGTTAAATGTTCTAGTGATAAAAATCAGTTTCTCTTATATCGAAAAATTAACTTTACAACTTTGGTGGGGGGAGTAGTAGGGAGGGGAGGTGGGGCGAGTATGGGAAGGGGAAAGGGGGAAACAAAGAGGAGGCAACAATGCCTGGTAAGAAATGTGCTCGTTATCTTGCTCATGTAATTGTAACTCCTCTGCACGGTATTCTCACAATAAAAAAAAATCAGTTTCTCAACAATCAAAAACATACCCTTTACTTTTCCCATCATGGCTGACTACTCTGATTTCCATAGCGTTTTCAAACACTTCTTTCAAATCATCCTGAGTAACGTTGAAGGAGAGATTTTTGGCCAAAAGTGTTCTTGCTGCACGAACTACAGAAGGAAAAAAACCACAAGACATAGTTCCACTGAACTGATAACCTATGACAGAGCCCTATATAACACTAAAGACAAGCAGTCTCCCATGCTGATGTCTGCAGAATGCCATGACCTACTGCAGGTATGTCTATTGTAGTGACAATTTTTACACAGCAATTTTCCACGAACACAAAGGATATAAACCTTAACACCCTAATAACGTTTAATTGAAGAAAAGCCTTTGTATACTCTAGTACAACAGATACTGCCAAACAGCACTGAGATGATGCTGTGTGGAGAACACCACACCTGGCCTCGAGGCGAGCTGCAGTTACACTGCTTTATCAAGACACTATATAATACAATTTAATTACCTTTAGGGTCTGTGTAAGATATACATGAAATAGTTAAATTGACCCCATCCTAAGCCTCATTGTGCATATGAAAATAATCCAGCCTGAAATCTGAAGCATTGCTCAAACAATCCAGTAGAAATGCACAACTTGTGATTTTTTTTAATTAAGACTGTACTTTTGTTTGCCTAACATGGGAACTTTCCTCATGTTAGAAGGAACAAGTCCAGAGAAAAGGGTAAAGGCATTTTCCCCAGAAAGCTAGTTCCATGGCCTCTCTGGTACATCACACCAGAAGATTCTTACCTTTCTTACTGTCTCTTCCTTTGGGTTTCTCTAGTTTAATTTCATTGCCAAAGACTTTTAAGCCAGTGAGTTCCAATGCTTTTTCTAGGTCTTCAGCAGATTCAAAATCCACATAACCAAATTTCCTTTAAGGTAAAAACAGAAAAGTGAAAGACATTCACCAACACTAATGCAATGGATTAGAAAATGGATTGAGTGACAAAAGCTCCCAATAGGAGTAGCTAAGAAACTGCAAATTTCATATACAGAATGTGAACAGAAATTCACGATAAACATACACATGTAACCATGGAGCACAGCAACCGCTCATGAGTAAACTTAAGATAGAAACTACTCATCTAATATTTTTCAGATCATGAACACCAAATTTCCAAAACTGCTACTTTTTATATCTTAGTTCACAGAAATTTGAAACCTCTAATAATCTAATGATGGCAGAACTCATTTGCACATTCACATTCAAGGCAATCAGATGAACAGGAAAAAGCACTAGGTGATTTCTGCATCCCTGTGTAACTCACCTGTTTGTACCAGTTCTGACATCCACAACAGTAAGATCATTTTTAGCAAAAAGTTCACTGATGGCAGCTTTTAGGTCTGGAACAGATTTGTTTGGATTCAGGTTTCCAATAAACAGATTAAAAGGTGTGGTGGGTTCTGAGCCTGTATTAAAAAAATGAGCTGTTGTTACTGTATTTTTAACCCTGATAACTCTTAGAACAATAAAATTCCCACTAACAGCACATCAGCATAATGCAATGTAACATCAGGTTTCAGTATTAAGTCCCTTTTGTCACTCATCATTTGTGCTCTACTTCAGCTCTTCCTGAAATCCCCTTCTGTGATGATTACCTACCTTCCACTTTCTGTTTCTTGGCTTCAGGAACTTCCTTCTGTTTGCTCATTTCCTTCTTTCTTTTGCCAGGTGCTTCTTTAACAGGCTCTGTGCAATGAAAAATCTGTCACTCATGAGCAGGCAGACACTCCTCCCTCTTTAACTCAGAAAAGGGCAAGGTGTCTCATACATGTAGTCTTAGCTACTCTGGGAGACTGAAGAATTAGTTTGAGGCTAGCCAAGTTAAAAAAAAATAAAGATTCTTCTTCAAATATTCACAATAACTTGGGAATAGTGGTGAGCCTAGTCTCATCCCAGAAATAGGACCACACCCATGATTGGCCTGTGTAAAAAGTGAAATCCTGCAGGGAGATGATGGCTCATGCCTATAATCCTAGCTACTCAAGGAGTCTGAGATCTGAGGATTGTGGTTCAAAGCCAGCCTGGGCAAGAAAGTCCAGGAGACTCTTATCTCCAATAAACCACCAGAAAACGGGAAGTGGCGCTGTGGCTCAAGCGGCAGTGTACTAGCCTTGAGCTGAAGGATAGCACCCAAGCCTAGAGTTCAAACACCACAACCGACCAAAAAAGAAAAGTGAGATCCTAACCCAAAAAATAATGAAAAGCCAAGAGGGCTATAAGGGTATGACATCTAATGGTGCAACATTAGACTATGAATTGACAAGGCCAAATGCCCTGTATCAAAAATAACACAGGTCAAAGTAAATTAGAACTGATACTACCTTCTTCCTCTTCTTCCTCATCCTCATCTTCCTCTTCTTCCTCATCGTCGTCTTCCTCTTCATCGTCGTCATCATCATCATCTTCATCCTCTTCTTCATCTTCCTCTTTAGCCACACTCTTGGCTTTTACAGGAGCAGCTTTTGCAGGTGCCTTCTTTCCTTTAGCTGGTACAGTATCCATAGCTTCTTCCTCAGAATCTGAAAAGACACCAAGTCAAAAGATCTATAGATATAGACAGGGGCTGGGAGGAAGGTGGCTCAGTGGTAGAGCGCTAGCCTTAAGCTGAAGAGCTGAGGGACAGTGCCCAGGCCCAGAGTTCAGGCCCCATGACCGGATTAAAAAAAAAAAATCTATAGACAAACCTGAAGAAAAGTTAACACTGAACTCTTACCATGCTATTTATTACACGTGGTAATATCTTAAGAACTGCTAGACACCAGAGGCTCATACCTGCAATCCTACTACACAGAAGGCTGCAACAGAGAAACTCCAAGATCAGTCCTTTTCCACACTGAGTAAACACATTTAACAGTGACACTCAGAAGACATTATGTTGAAAATGAAGGGCTGGGAAGGTGGCTCAGTGGTAGAGTGCTTGCCTTGCATGCATGAGGCCCTTGGTTTGATTCCTCAGCACCAGCTTAGTGGTGATGTGGCCTTAGTAGTACATCACCAGCCTTGAGCTGGGGGACAGTGCCCAGGCCCAGAGTTCAGGCTCCACAACCAGTACCCCCCTCAAAAAATGAACTGTAGAACTTGTATATGGGGACCAGAGGGAAAACAGTGAAGGAAGGGTAACACTGACCCACCAAAGAAACTGGACTCTTTTCCTAACTTATGTAACACTCCTGCAGCTTTATAGTAACAATTTGCTTTAGTCCTTTCTAAGCACTGCTGGACAGTGATGTACCTTGCCATCCCAGTTATGTGAAGAGTCAGTGATTGGTGGATGACAGGTCCAAGTCAGCCAAAGAACTAAGTCTAAGATTCCATCCCTCTCAATACAAGTTGGATATGTTTGACACACCTGTCAACCCAGTTTAAAATAGATACATGCCAATATAGTCATGTGCCTAAGCACAAAGCAAGACCCTATCTCAAAATAACCAAGTCACAAAAGGGCCAGCATATGGCCCTGTATTAAAATCCCACGATTGCCAAATAAAAGGATGCTTTGCTTGCCACTGGGTCTCCCTTATGTACATAGATATATTCTGCTTTGCTTAGAATAAAAGCTGAGAAAATATTGTAAAGGATTTTAACCTTAACACAGGTGACTGATGGCACATCCAACTGTTACCTCAAAATCTCCATTGAAATTACCCTTCATGAGCTGGATGCAGGTGGCTCAGGCCTGTAATCCTAGCTTCTCAGGTGACTGAGTAGGCAGGAAACTCCATGAGACTCATCTCCAATTAACCACCAAATATCTATTTTGTTATTATTTTTTTCAAACCCTTGGGTCGAGGGCTGACTTTCAATACATCGCAGCAAGGGAGCTGCTCTGCTACGTAGAAACCCGACCCAGAAGCAGGTCATCCACGAATGGTTAACCACCAAATATCTAAAAGTGGAGCTGTAGCTCACATGCTAGAGGGCTAGATTTGAGGACCTCCCCCCAAAAAAGCTCAGAGACCTGGTGCTCAGGTCCTCAAGCCCCAGGACCTGAGGGGGGAAAAAGATATAGTCCTATATGGAAGTGGAGGTGTGGCTTATGTGATAAATGCCAGGTGAGTGAAAGCTGACAGCAAGATAAAGCCCTGAGCTAAAGCGTCAGTACTACATTCCCTAGAAACCGAGAACTTCCAAGAGAACTCACCATCATCTTCCTCCTCATCTTCATCCTCCTCCTCTTCATCCTCCTCATCCTCTGAGCCAGCAGCAGCAGCTGCTGTTTTCATCACTACTGGCTCAACTTCATCCTCTTCTTCATCATCCTCCTCTTCCTCATCACTGTCGTCCTCTTCCTCATCATCCTCCTCTTCCTCATCATCCTCCTCCTCCTCTTCACTGTCTTCCTTTTTGGCGTTTTTACCATTTTTTGCTCCCTTGGCAGGAGTGACAGCACCCTTTTTACCAGGAGTTGCTACCACTACTTTCCCTTGTGTGGCTCCCTTCTTGCCAGACACTGCAACTGCTTTCGCTGGTGTAGCGGTCTTCTTGGCTGGGGTGGCTGCCGCCTTTTTGCCTGGAGTAACAGCTACTTTCTTGGCAGGTGTGGCCACTGCAGCCTTTTTTGTTTGGGCAACAACCTTCTTTGCTGGAGGTGTAGCCTTCTTGCCTTTCTTCTGCGGAATGACAACCTTGAGGATAAATATAAAATACAAGTATTTTTGGTATCTTCCAGTGTGCTTGCCTAGCATGCATGAAGTATTTTTGGTATCTTCCAGTGTGCTTGCCTAGCATGCATGAAGCCCTGAGTTCAAGCCCCAGGACTGGCCAACCAAAAAGAAAAAAAGAGCATGATCCTTTAAGACCATGTGTGTCAAGACACACCAGGCAGGTGTCAAAATACATTGCACCTATGGATGGGGGGTGGGACACTAAAATCTAGAATCTGTGTATGTCCTTGATGTCTCTGGCAAAAACTCTTTTTAAAAATCCTTCTGAGCCATACCTCTGAATTCCACCACCTCATACTTTTAAACCTCAGCTTAACATATGAAAATGATGTCAATAGTACATGTTACTTCAAAGACTACAAATCCAGACTATTCAATACCTTGCAAATTAGATAGAACTTTCTTAGTGAGATTCATTAACTGAGATCCAGTTATGCTGGAGGTCTCCCTATAAATTAAGTCAAGGAAAAAAAGCACTGGTTGCTCACACCTGTAATCCTAGCTACTCAGGAGACTGAGATCTAAGGATTGGGGTTCAAAGCCAGCTTGAGAGGGAATTCCATGAGTCTCTTATCCTCAATTACCAGCAAAATGCCAGTAGTGGAGCTGTAGCTCATGTGACAGAGCACCAGCTCAAGTACACCAAAAAGTGTGGAGATGTGGCTTAGGGGATACAGTGCTTTCCTAGAAGTATAAACATTGGGCATATGTCAGTACTGCTCAATGAACAAATTCTTAAAGAGTTAAAAATCAATGAGTGAGCTGATTTAGCCTACCGTGTTCTAGCAAATAGGAAGCGAAGCTCAAAGCAAGTACTGCAAAATAATTAAAACAAACAGCAGGCTGAAGAATCTTTTGCAAAATTATTAACCTAATAAACACTATCACTTTCCTAATATACTAAGTCCTGCTCAATGCTTATTTTGGCCATTCATGGTGGCACACTCCTGTACTTCTAACATTCAGAAGGTTGAAGCAGAAGTTCTAGTTTAGTGTGAGCTATAGAGCAAGACCATGTCTCAAAAAACAAAACCAAATAAGGCTTTTTGTCAACCCACAAGATACTGTTTGGTCAGTGTTACTAAGCCTAATATGTACAAGGCCCTGGGTTAATCCCTACCACCTGAAAACTTAATGGCATGTGAAATCTGGCACGGTGTAATCAGTTATTAGAAAGTATCACACCAACCTTCATAGCACATAAAAGGAGAAACTGCTCCCAGATCTTATGTCTCCCATATACCAACCCAAATGGTATCAATGTCGTGTCACTCAACTTTTTCAGTAAGTCTAATGCTAGAACAATTTTTTGGAAATAGTTTGCAGCAAAGACCACCTGTTTTCATCAATTGAGTTCTAATAATTCTGCAATAAGTGGAATAAAATTACCTCTTCTCCACTGCTTTCATCTTCTTCGTCTTCTGACATTTCTTCATCTTCACTATCTTCTTCTACCTCCTTCGGGGGAGGAGCCATTTTCTTGGGGTCACCTTGGTTTTTACCGGCCTGGAAATGGACATGTAGAACATCACACCTCCACTCACCATTGCAGGCCATCCACATTTTGTACTACCATCATCTCCATAGTAAAATGCAAATCACCTCTTTTAGAATCCACCTTCCGCGGCTAAATAACATTATAAATTACAACTCCTGTGGCCAGCGCACATATTCCTGTCAAGATTCTGCAAAACAAACCCACCACCAGCTTTGCCTTATTGACTAAGGACACTGGCTTTAGTAATCAACTAGTTGCAGTGCTTCAGCTCGTTCTGTACGCTTGCCGGGACTACCTTCATGGCAACTTTAAAAAAAATACACACGCTCCTTCCATGGACTAGAATCGTCTCAAACTTTTTCCTCCGGCAGGCGAACCGCCCCGCCTCCCGAGAGCCGCGAGGGGCCACGTGGGGTTACCAGGTAAGCCACCATGTGCCCGCAGCGCAGCACTGCCAGGCCCGCCACGTGCAGGTCCTTCCCGCCGAGCTGGAGCGGTGGCGGAGGCCGCGCAGCCGCCCTCGGGGCCCGCCTCACTCTTCCCCTGCGCACACAACCGGCCTCTCGGCGACTTGCGACCCGCGCGGCGCGGCCCACGTGGCTGGCCGCGCGCGCCACCACGTGCGCCAGGAGGCGGCGCCCGGCTCACGCCGGTCGCAGGAGTTTGGCCTCATCACCGCGCCCCGAGGCCCGGCGCCCGCTTCCCCGCGCTCCGCTCGGAAACCGTCTCCGTTCGCCTTCTCTAAACACCCGCCCCGCCACCCCCCGCACAAGCCTCAGCCCTTCACCTCGCCTTCAAGTAAACCAAAAGCCGCGAGACCTCCCGCTAATCGCGCGAGACTTCCTGCAGCATGGCGCCCTCGGAACGCGCCCGGGACTGCGCGCAGGCCCTCCTCCCCGCGGCACCGCGCGCGCGCCTTCCTCAGAGAGTAGGCCTCGACGTTCGTGCTCGCGCTCAAGGCCTCTTACCTTTGCAAGCTTCACCATGATGGCGGGTTACGGACCGCGGAGGGTGTGGGGACGAGTAGTGCAGATGAGGCAAGAGGGATACGAGAAACGTTGACGGCCGCCACGGATAATGGAGATGCCGGAGCGCGAACGACTGACTGCCAGCTACCGCTCGCGTCTGAGGCGAAAGACTGAGCCTGCCCAGTAATCGCCTCTGGAAAGGCGACGACGGCGCCCTCGTGACTCCTCCTCGACCAATCAAAGCTCGCGTCTGTTCCTTTAGCCAATCGCAAGCCTCTAACCCGGGACCGAGCGGGGCGGGCTGGGGCGGCGGGGAGGGGGAGGAGCCTTGCGGCGGCGCCCTGGGGGCGGGACTAGCTTTGTGCGAAGCCGGCGCTGACTGGCTCGTGGGCCCGCCGGTCTCGGAGCGTTCCTGCGCTGCGTGTTCTCCTGGCGCCTGCGCCGTGGAGCGGTCGAGTTTGGCGCCGGCTGGGTGCATTGCGCGGGGGCGTCGGGGCGGCGCGATCTATCTCCAGTCCCCGACTGCCGCATGGTGGTGTAGACCCAATAGCCTTGGAGTTTCCCGGACGCTCTACGGCGGCCTCCTGGAGGCCCTCGGAGTGCCGGAAAGGGAGACCGCAGTGTGCACGTTGGCCCTTGCGGAGGCCCTGCGGGCGTGTCGGGGGCGAGGAACCCACCCCACCCCCACCCCGCCGCGGGTGGCTCCTCTCGGGCCGCGTGCCCGAAGCTCTCCCCTGAAAGCCGTGAATAAAGGCAGGCGATCCCCCTTGTGAGCAGTGCACCGCAAACCCGTTGAGCTCAGGTGGCCTCACGGAGTAGGTATTTTTCTTGGCGGGGTAACTTGGCGGTGCCAGGGTGATCGCGTGATGGGGAGAAGTACTTGGCGGTCTGGCCGCTCACAAGTTTCCTCCTAGGAGCGTGGGACTCACAAGTCCGTTAAGAAGCGGTGGCTCCAAAGCCTTTAGATCAAGGGAGTAAAGGAAGCCAGGGGCCGGTGGCTCCCACCTGTAATCCTAGCTCCTCCAGAGGCAGAGATCTGAGGATCTTGGTTCAAAGCCAGCCTGGGCAGAAAACTATTGTGAGTTCCAGCCCCCAATACTGGCACACACAGCAACAAAGCCAAAGGAAAAGCCCCCTTCAATATGGGGGAAACACAGTGTTGACTCGGTAGGCAGTAAACAAAGGAAAGAGCTTTCAGCAAAGATGGGGGTCAGCGTTGAGGTGGACGTTCCTAACAAGGGCCACATGCCAGAGTCCCTGCGTGAGTGGAAACTGTAAAATTAGTAATCCTAGCTACTCAGAAAACTGGCTTAAAGGATCTCAGTTCAGAGCCAGCCCAGGCAGTAAAATGCCAGATTGGACCTATGGCTCAAGTGGTAAAGCACCACCCCTAATGAAAAAGCTAAGTGAGAGTGCAAGGTTCTAAATTCAAGCCTTGGTACCCACAGGTGCTGGTGGCTCCTGCCTATAATCCTAGCTGAGATCTGAGAATCACGGTTCAAAGCCAGCCTGGGCAGGAAAGTCTGTGAGTCTCATTGCCAATTAACCACCAGAAAACCAGAAGTGACTCTGTGGCTTTAAGTCATAGAGTGTGAGCCTTGAGCAAAAGAGCTCAGGGACAGTGCCCAGGCCCATGTTCAAGGCCCATGACTGACCAAAAAGAAAAAAAAAAAAAAACAATCCCCACTGGCCTATGAGTGGGACAACATGATAGCTCATGCTTTGTGAACTTGGGCTTCAGTGATTTTCTTCTATTAAATGATGGCAGTAATGGAATGGCCATGCCTAGATCCTAAGAGTAAGGCAAAGACAGATCAGTTCCGCATCTTCTATGGTGCTAACTCCTAAGAATTAGAAAAGGAATGGGTTGCTTAAAAGCCCAGAACCTGGGGCTGGGAAGGTGGCTCAGTGGTAGAGTGCTTGCCTTGCTTGCCTGAGGCTCTGGGTTTGATTCCCAAGCACCACATAAGCAAAAAGAAAAAAGCCAGGGCTGGGAAGGTGGCTCAGTGGTAGAGTGCTTGCCTTGCATGCCTGAGGCCCTAGGTTCAATTCCTCAACACCACATAAGCAGAAAAAGCCGGAAGTGGCGCTGTGGCTCAAGTGGTAGAGCGCTAGCCTTGAGCTGAAGAGCTGAGGGACAGCGCCCAGACCCAGAGTTCAGGCCCTACGATCGGACCCAAAAAAAAAAAAAGATCAAACATGGGCTTTTGATTGAAATTGGTATGATCTACTGAAACCTTGGCATATAGGACAGATCTTTTTTTTTTTTTTGGTCATGGGACTTGAACTCTGGGCCTGGGCACTGTCCCTCAGCTCTTCAGCTTAAGGCGAGTAATCTACCACTTGAGCTGCAGCGCCACTTCCGGTTTTCTGGTGGTTTATTGGAGATAAGAGTTTCATGGACTTTCCTGCCCAGGCTGGCTTTGAACCTCAATCCTCAGATCTCAGCCTCCTGAGTAGCTAGGATGACAGGCATGAGCCACCTTTGCCCGGCACTAAAAAAAATAATTTTGAAGAAAATGAAGGAAGGTTGGCACTGTTCAAAAAGAAGGGTGTCAATACCTGACTTATGTAACTGTAACTGTTCTTTGCAATCAAAATTCAAAAAATTATAAATAATGATTTATTGTTATTAGGTGTTGCACAGAGGGGTTACAATTTCATAAGTCAGGTAATGAGTACCTACCTTCCTTCCTTCCTTCATCTCTTTCCTTTTTTTTCTTCCCTCCCTCCCTCTTCCCTTCTTTCTTTTCTTTCTTTCTTCCTTTCTTTCCAATAATGTCACCCTGACTCTGCTTTCCCTGAGTTTCCTCCTCGCCCGCAAGTTAAACAGATCATTTTTCACGTAGTGTATACTTTACAGCATGATTGCGTTTGTTCACCTTGCTCCCTCCTTTTCTGCACCGCCCCCTTCGCCCTAGCTAAAAGAAGAGGGGAATGACTCAAAGCAAAAACTCAGAGCAAAAATGATCACTATGACAGATATGATCTTTAAATGCAAGTGTTTGACTGCCTGGATTCAAATCCAAACTTCCAACTGAGTTCTGTGTGACT
>NW_012267217.1:62362701-62367781 GCF_000151885.1 Dipodomys ordii
CCTCCCGGAGGCCCCTGAAGGCTCCCCAACCCGAGGGCCTGTCCCGGGCTGTCAGACACAGCATTAAGGGTGCCCCGAGACCAGGCGAAGGAGAAGCATCCCCCTTCCTCCCCAAAAAAGCTCCAGCCAGGGGCCGGTGAATCACGCCTGGGAGGCTGAGATCTGAGGATCACGGTTCAAAGCCAGCCGGGGCAGGAAAGGCTGTGAGACTCTTATCTCCAATAAACCACCAGAAAACTGGAAGTGGTGCTGTGACTCAAGGGGTAGAGCACTCACCTTAAGTGAAAGAGCTCAGGGACAGGCCCTGAGTTCAAGCCCCAAGACCACACACACACACACACAGCAAGTACCCGCCACCATCATGGCTGTAGCCCCCACTCTCGCCCTGTCAAGAGGGGTCCTGAGCCTGACGCTTGTGTCTCATGCCTGTAATCCTAGCTACTCAGGAGGCTGAGATCTGAGGATCACAATTCAAAGCCAGCCCAGGCAGGAAAGTGTGTGAGACTCTTATCTCCAGTGAACCACCAAACAACTGGAAGTGGTGCTGTGGCTCAAGTGGTAGAGCGCTCATCACCTTGAGCTGAAAAGCTCAGGGACAGCACCCAGGCCCAGAGTTCAAGCCCCACGACTGACCAAAACAGAGGGCTCCTGGGAGCCCTGGGCTGGACCTGCTCAAGACAAGCACCAGGGCCTGCACCAGAATCAGCGCCGCCTCCTGTTTCCAGGTCCTCAGGGTGCGGGCTTGATCTCCCAGACGTGGTGTCAGCCCACAGCACCCCAGCCCTGGCTCTGCAGGTCAACTCGTGCAGAGGGCCCTGGGGACCGATGGGAAAGCTCCAGGTCCTGGGGTGTGTGCAGGGCTTCAGGAACTGATTGCGCACCTGCCTCCCAGGCTGGATCCAAACTAGAACCCACCTCCCTTGCCTAGAGCTGACCTGGAACAACTGCCCAGCCCATCCACTTTCCTGTTGATGGGAGATGAAATGTGGAAGATGAGCTTGGGGACACTGAGGGGCTGGGCCCGGGAACAGCCCGGAGTACCCCGTCATCGGCCACAGAGAATCAGGAGCAGCGATTGTCCAGAACAGAGCAAAACACTTGACACACTCAAGCCATAGTGGACTGCTCAGAATTCTCCAGAAAGTACTAGAAGCCAGGAGTCAGGTGTGTGGGAGCTGTCCTGGGTAGAATGTGGAAGGGCATCTCCCCCAGCATGGGGCGGGAAAGCTGAGACAGAAGGAAAGGGGACAGAAGGAACGCCCCGGCTTGTGAGCCAGCCGGACCCAGGGCAGCAGCTGGAGAGGCCTGGGGGCCACTGCTGCCTCTTCTGCCAGAAAGAGGCCTGGGGTTACAGGCCCTGGCCGCCTGGGGGGCAGGAGGCCTTCCCCGAGACCTCCCAAGGAGCCCGCAGCTGGGAAGGTGGCGCAGTGGTAGAGCGCTTGCCTTGCATGCATGAGGCCCCAGGTTCAATTCCTCAGCACCACATAAGCAGAAAAAGCCGGAAGTGGCTCTGTGGTTCATGTGGTGGTAGAGTGCTAGCCTTGAGCTGAAGAGCAGAGGGACAGCGTTCAGGCCCTGAGTTCAAGCCCCAGGACTGGCCAAAAAGAAAAAAACAAAAAAAGAGCCCACAGCTTTGGGGAACAGGACATTAGGAGTCTCACCGGGGAGCAGGACCAGCCTGGGGCGCTCGGGTGCTGACCTGGGGCCCTCCCGCCATGCTGGGACCCCGGCCAGCTCTTGCGGGTGTCCCTGGTGAGCCTGGCACTGAACTACGCAGCTTCCCTTCCAGCCAGCAGGACCCTTCCCTTCCACGTGGACTCCAGGAGCCCTTCTTGGGATCTCCCCAAACCTGAGCATTCTTCGATGTGACTGAGTTAGGTTTCAGAGCAACGCCTCAGCCCTCCACAGCTGACTGGGGTCAAGGCCTGGGATCTGGCTGACAGAACCGTTAGCACACATGCGCAGGAGAGCACCGAGAGGACGGGCCGCTGCCACGGCTGAAGCCGATGCCGGACTTACACTGAAGAGCCGCTCAGACTCCTCTCGGGAGCCACAGGCTTAAACCTCCTCACCGCTCGTCTCCACAAGTAAAACAGATGCACCAACAGCCTCCTCGCCAAGTGGAATATTCCAGTTACTCCTGAGATAGTGTACCAGATGGGCTTGCTTGTTTGTTTATTTATCTACCCCCAATACTGGAATTCGAATTCAAGTCTTGCCCTGTCCTTTGCTTTTTCTCTACCACTTGAGCCAAACCTCCACTACCAGCTTTTTGCTGGTTAACTGGAGATAAAAATCTCATAGACTTTTCTGCCTAGGCCGGCTTTGAACCTCAATCATCAGATCTCAGTCTCCTGAGTAGCTGGGATTACAGCACTCAGCTTATATTTTGTCTGGGGCCTGAACTCTGGGCCTGGGCGCTGTCCCTCAGCTTTTCAGCTCAAGGCTAGCGCTCTACCACTTGAGCCACAGCGCCACCTCCAGCTTTTTTTCTCTGCTTATGTGGTGCTGAGGAATCGAACCCAGGGCCTCATGCATGTGAGTCAAGCACTCTACCACTGAGCCACCTTCCCAGCCCTTATATTTTGTCTTTAAGATAGCGTCTCACGCGAGGAAGGGACTGGGAGAGAGTGAGGGAAGGGAAGATACTGTGCAAGAGAGAGAGAGAGAGAGAGCGCCAGCGTTCGCACTCGAGAGCACCGGGTGCCCGTGGCTCACGCCTGTAATCCTAGCTACTCAGAAGGCTGAGATCTGAGGATTGTGGTTCAAAGCCAGCCTGAGCAGGAAAGTCCGTGAGACTCTTATCTCCAATTTTTTGTCTTTTCTGGCTTTTTCTGCTTATGTGCTGAGGAATTGAACCCAGCATGCAAGGCAAGAGCTCTACCGCTGAGCCACCTTCCCAGCCCTCATATTGAAATTTTTCTAAGTTTAAACCTCTGTACTTCACGACAAGAAAACCTGTGCATGTCTGCACTGAGGCAGTGGAATCCTCAGGGGTGAGCAAGGCCTGGACTGCGGCTGCCCCATTCTGAAGCCTGCCATGCAGCTCGCCAGGCTCCCCGCCTGGTGGGAATGGCCTTAACACACAGACAGACTGCACTGGAGATAATCAACTTGTCCCAAAACAAAAATGTACAGTCCACAGGATTTTCTTTACTGCTGGTCCTAGGGCTTGAGCTCAGGGCTGGGGTGGTATCCCTGAGCTGCTTTTTGCTCAAGGCTAGGGCTCTATCACTTGGCTACAGTACTGCTTCTGGCTTTTTTTGATAATTCATTGGAGATAAGAGTCTCAGGGACTTTCCTGCCTCAGCTGCCTTCTAACCTGGATCTTCTGATCTCAGCCTCCTGAATGGCTAGGATTACAAGCATGAGCCACCAGTGCCTGGTTCCACAGGATTTTCATGGGGCTTGAACTCAGGGTCTGGGCACTGTCCTTGCTCTGCTTTTGCTCAAGACTAGCACTCTACCACTTGAGCCACAGCACCACTTCAGCTTTTTCTGTTCATGCGGTACTGAGGAATCGAACCCAGGGCTTCATGCATGCTAAGCAAGCACTCGACTACTGAGCCACCTTCCCAGCCCTCCACAGGGTTTTAAGGGCTGAATTCAGAGCTGTAGTTTCCATCTCCAAAGGTGACCAGGGCCTATGTCCTAGGGACCTTGTCACCGATATGCCGGGAGACACGGAAGGCGCCCTGGTGTCCCCACCGGGCCTTGGCTGCCCCTGCCGCCTGCCCAGTGCTGCTCCCACCGAGCAGGTGCCTCCCACACCATGGACCAACTCCTTAGGGGACACAGCACCTCTGTCACCGAGCCGGCCTCCCAGAGTCCACAGGGGGCCTTCAGGACCAACCCCAGGCCTCGCCCCTCCCCGTCCCCAGCTTGCCAGTGTTGGGCCTTGGACACTCCACTCTGCTCTGCCTCTTTCCACAATGCTCTTTACTCTGCAGAATTCCTCTGGCCTTCAGCCACTGGCTCTCCCTCCTCCCCGCAGCTCCCCACTGCCTCCAGGCTGTCCCTGCTTGGGGCTCAGACTGTGCATTTAGTCAGGAGGAGCTTTATTCTCAACTTCCCCGACCTCAAGGTCCTGACTTCTCCCCTGGCCCTCAAATATCCCCTAAGGACTCCCATCCAGGCCTCTGCTGCTCTCAGCCCCAAAGCTTCTCCCTGTCCCCTCCCCCCTCCTTAGAGGACAGGAGGGATCATGAGAGGGATCAAGGCCTTCTGGTGCCAATATCTGGGAATTTCCCCTGACCACAGCTGGCGTGAGACCCAGCAGACCTCACCCAGGGCTGGCCAAAGGCCCTCAGCACGCAACCCACAAGCCAAATGAATGCAGCCTGGAGCTTGGAAGGAGAATCTACTGGGAAAAGGCAGGAAAGCACTTTAAACATGTGGAAATGCATGCAATGGTAACCTGAGCAGAGCAAAGGAAGGTCCTGCTTAGTTTTCCTTTCATCTATCATCCTCTTTCGTTAAACATTGTGTGGTAAAATACACATGGGGCATCATGACCTTCATTTTCCCCCTCAGGTGGTACTGGGATTTTGAACTTGGCATTTAGCCTGCTACACACTTTTCCATTTGAGCCACACTTCTAGCCTTCTTTGCTCTGGTTATTTTTGAAATCTCATTTTTTGCCTAACTGGACTGGACTGTGATCCTCCTATTTACACTTTCCATTGTGGCTAGGATGGCAGATGCCCCCACACCCAGCTCATCTTGACAATGTAAATGGGCCATTCTGTATTACGTATATTCATGTTGTTGAACAACCAATCTCCAAAACTTACAAAACTGAACCTCTACACCCATTAGACAAATCTTTACTCCTCCTTACAGCCCTTGACAGGGGTGGTTTTAATTAATTTACTTATTATTTTTAGTGCCAGTATTGGGGCTTGAATTCAGAGCCTGGTTGCTGTCCCTGGTTGCTGTTGTTTGTTTTTTATTTTTTGTCCATCATAGGGCCTGAACTCTAGGCCTGGGCACTGTCCCTCAGCTCTTCAGCTCAAGGCTAGCACTCTACCACTTGAGCCACAGCACCACTTCTGGCTTTTTCTGCTTATGTGGTGCTGAG
>NW_012267217.1:62367831-62371652 GCF_000151885.1 Dipodomys ordii
CTAGCGCTCTACCACTTGAGCCACAGCGCCACTTCATCTTTTTCTGCTGTGGTGCTGCGGAATCAAAGCCAGGGCCTCATGTATGCAAGGCAAGCGCTCTACCACTGAGCCACCTTCCCAGCCTGAAAGACTCATTTTCTTCAGTTCACCAGGACTTTGGTCCTCCCTAGGATGGACAAGACCGTTAGGCAAATCACAGGACCTTTAATATCCAGTGGAATGAATATTTTGCCTCTAGTGTTTGCCTCTGCACAAAATTTAGCATTTTAGGATCATCCAAACTTTTCATTTGGAATGTTTTACCACACACACACACACACACACACACACACACACACACACACAATCAGAATCTATAGGAAAAGAATAAGAACAGAGCCGGGTGCTGGTGGCTCACGCCTGTAATCCTAGCTACTCAGGAGGCTGAGATCTGAGAATCACCGTTCAAAGCCAGCCCAGGCAGGAAAGTCCATGAGACTCATACCTCCTCTAAACTACTAGAAAACCAGAAGTGGTGCTGTGGCTCAAGTGGTAGACCACTTGCCTTGAGCTGAAAAGCACAGGGACAGTGCCCAAAGCCCAGAGTTCAAGCCCCATGACTGAACAACAACAAAAAGAAATAAAAACAACTTAAGGTTAAAGGAAAATTTAGGGAAAAAAATCTAGGAATTCCTTTTTCTTATCCTGCTTACTTTTTTTATATTTCTAAACCATCGTATTTATTTTTTTGGAGCTAGTACTAGGGCTTGAACTCAGGGCCTCGGCACTGTCCCTTAGCTTTTTGCTCATTGAGTCACAGCTCCATTTCCAGTTTTGGCTTTTTATAGTAAGTTGGAATTGAGTCTCTCAGATTTGTCTGCCTGGGCTGGCTTAGAACCAGGATCCTCAGATTTCAACCTCTTGAGTAGCTATAATCACCTGCATGAGCCATCCATGGGCACTCGGCTTTCAAATCACTTTTTTTTTTATGGTCATGGGCTTTGAACTCAGGGTCTGGGCACTGTCCCTGAGCTTCTTTTGCTCAAGGCTAGCACTCTACCACCTTGAGCCACAGCTTCATTTCCAGTTTTCTGGTGGTTAATTGGAGATGAGTCTCACAAGGACTTTCCTACCCAGGCTGGCTTTGAACTGTGATGCTCAGAACTCAGCCTCCTGAGTAGCTAGGATTGCAGGCGTGAGCCACCAGTGCCTGGCTTAATTTTTTAACAATAGAAAAAAACTGCCGCCACCACCACCACCACCACCTACTCAGGGGGGAAGCGCACTGGGCCAAACTAAAGCCTCCTGTAGACACAAAACAGCATGTCACCACCACTCCAGCCTAGACCCCAGGGCCTGGAGAAGTTCCTCCGCGACACCTTTCACTTTTTTTTTGTTTTGTTTGACAGCACTCAGGGCCTTGCACTCTCCTCTCACTCGGCCTTTTCTCCCCCACCTCCCCACTCAAGGCTAGCGCTCTACCACCTGGGCCACAGCTCCACTAACGGCTTTGCTGGTTAACGGATTTTCCTGCCCAAGGTGGCCTTGAACCTACAGCCTCGGATCCTTGGATCCTTGTGAGCAGCTGACTTCAAAACACGGCAAGGTGTCTCCAGCCACACTCGGTAGCGGTTTCCACCCCCCGAAGGCCGCAGCGGTGTGCAGCCCCGCCCCAGCCCCCTCGGCCGTCACGCGGGACCCAGTTCATGGTGACCACAGGGGACGCAGCGCGGGAGCCAGCTCGCCTCACCCAGCCCCAGGCGGAAACCGGACCCGACGGTGGCGCTCCGCCCCCCGCCCCAGCCTAGCCAACCAGAGCCCGCGCCGTTCCTGGACCAATCCCCAGCCAGGATTGCCGGGAGGAAGGCCGTGCGCGAGCCTGGGGACGGGGACTTGAGCGGCGCCCTGTCTGCTGCGCATGCGCCGCGCGTGCTGGTTCGGGCGCCCGCTCCTCCACTTTCAGCGGGGTTTGGCGCGTTCGTAGCCGGGGAGAGGGCCCAAGGTTGGCAAAATTGGGGAACCTGGTGAGCTGTCCCACGCCTGACGCTCTCCCAATGGTGGAGTCGTGGGAAACCATCCTTAAGCCCGGCACCGCCTGTAATCCTAGTTGCTAAGGAGGCCGCGATCTTGAGGATAGCGGTTCGAATCTAGCCTGGGTAGGAAAGTCTGAGAGACTTTTTGTCTCCACTTAACCACCAAAAACCCGGAAGTGGAGGTGTGACTCAAGTAGTAGATCACAAAAGGTCAAAGACAGCCCCCAGGCCCTCAATCCAAGCCCCAGGGTACACACACACACACACACAGCTGCACACTACACCTTGATGTGAGTGATGGGCTCTAGAAGAGGATATATAGGCATTATCTTAATTGTTGGTCAGCCTGCAAAGTATGCTCTCTAGGGTTTTAGAATGGAATCTTGTATCTCAGGGCATTTCTTTGTTCCTGCTCAGGTCTACCTAGCTGCCAACATACACTAATAAACTCACCTCTGCATTTTAGCGAGCTTACTTGGTAACAGAGCCCTAGGTCTGACCCTGGAGCTTTTAACTTGTCAAGTCCAGCCATGAACCTCAAAGAAAGCAAAAGGAAGCAAAGGTGAGAAGACAGGAAAGGATTTTTTTTTGGGGTCCGGTCGTGGGGCCTGAACTCTGGGCCTGGGCGCTGTCCCTCATCTCTTCAGCTCAAGACTAGCGCTCTACCACTTGAGCCACAGCACCACTTCCGGCTTTTTTCTTTTTGTTTATGTGGTGCTGAGGAATCGAACCCAGGGCCTTGAGCATGCAAAGCAAGCACTCTACCACTGAGCCACCTTCCCAGCCCCACAGGAAAGGATTTAATCAACATGGCAATCCTAGAAAGTGGAAGCCTTTCATTCCATCTTCAGGCTACTGACTTGAGCTTTAGATTTAACTGAAGGAAGAATTGAGTCAGGGAGCCGGAGGTGTGGATAACTAAGCTATCTTGGTGAAAATAGGGTCTGCTTGGTGAATATCTCAGTTCTGGTTATGCAAGGTGGTCTAGAGAAGTTGTAATTGCTGTCAATTGTCCTCGCTTAAGGGGAGCAATCTGACCCCCCATTTCTTCTCCCGGGTACAACCTCTTCGTCGTCGTCATACATAATTGCTCTGAGATAAGGAAGGTATCTGTGTGCAGAATTTGCTAATGCTTGTTGATGCTTACCATAAACATGTTTATCCATTCCTGGCATTCCCAGGATCCTAAGTGACTGCAGGACAGAGAGACTGGAGGAAAAGGCTAAAGAGACAAAAAGCCAGAGAAGAACAAAAGGAAGGTAGGGAGGTCAGTAGTCAGTGCCCTTCTTCAAATAAAGTCCTACCTTCCAGCCAGCATTCCATTTCCAAGGGAGTTTAAAGGCTGAATGTCACTTTCAAAAATGACTTCCTGCAGATAGAAGGCTCCATAGGTATCCTAGAATGAACTATTTGACAGGTTATCAGGAGGCTGAGATCTGAGGATCGCTGTTCACAGCCAGCCCGGGTAAGAAGGTCTGGGAGACTTTTCTCCAATTAACCACCAGAAAATCGGAAGTGGCTCTGTGGCTTAAGTGGTAGAGTTCTGGCCTTGAGCTGAAGAGCTCAGGAACAGCTCCCAGGCCTAGAGTTCAAGCCCCATGATGAACCCTCTAAAAAAAAAATTACAGGTCAGAAATCTCACTGATGCCTTTAGCACAGAGGCAGGGTGTGTGACTTGAACTCAGGTCTTTGCCCTCTCATTTTTTTTCCACTCAAGGCTGGTGCTCTACTACTTCAGTCACACCTCAAGTACTTCTGACTTTTTGTAGTTAATTGGAAAAAACAGTCTTTTTTTTTTTTTTTTTTTTT
>NW_012267217.1:62371702-62377204 GCF_000151885.1 Dipodomys ordii
TTATCTCCAATAAATCACCAGAAAACGGGAAGTGGCTGTGGCTCAAGTGGTAGAGCGCTCGCCTTGAGCTGAAGAGCTGAGGGACAGCGCCCAGGCCCCGAGTTCAAGCCCCACAACCAACAATATAGATATTTTCTTCCAAAACAACCAAAGGAATTAACATGGACATTTCCCTCTTATCGCCTAGGAAGAGTGGGAGTAGGAGGAGATGCTGAGGGGCAGGGTGGCGGCAGGTGGGGCCCGGGCCCCATCCACACATGTCCCCCTCAGTCCACAACACTCGTCTGTTTATGTGAAGTCATCGACAGGAGAGGGCGGGGTGGGAGGGGGGCTGGCTCTCGGGAAGAAGCTCTCAGGCCACACTGCACCCTGGCATTGAGAAGGGACCCCCGGAGGACTCAGGCCCCACCCTGCTCCAAGGCCTCTGTCAGGCGAGGTTTCTACAGCAAGGAAGGACAGGCCAGGTCAGGGTAAGGACCGGGACCTGGCCAGGCTTTTTGTTGCTTCATTGGAGATAAGAGTCTCACAGATTTGTCTGGCCAGGCTGGCTTCAAACCTCGTTCCTCAGATCTCAGCCTCCTGAAGAATTAGGATTATAGCTGTAAGTCAGCAATGTCCAGCTATTTATCTTTTGCTGGCACCAGGGTTTGACCTCAAGGCCTCTCACTTGTTTATCTTGCTTCTTTGGCTGGTGCTCTCCCTCCTGAGCCATGCCTCCATCTCATGTGGGTTTTTTAGTGAGAAAACATACCACAGGAAACAATTAGTAGGAATAGCACGAATAATATTATGTCTTAACAATTTGGAAGTAAGTTGCTGACCAGGCTTTCTGAGTACTTGAGTATTTTTCTGAATACTTGAGTATTTTTCTGAATACTTGAGTATTTTTCTTGCACAAGGGGCAAGTGCTGCCTCAGCGGAGGGCCGGCCCCGCCCCTCCCCTCCCCTCCCCCCACAGGCCCTTCAGCTTCAGCTCCCCCGCCACACCCCTGCAGTGTGTAAGTCTCAGCTTCCCTTGATTTACATCACCTGCAAAGTTCGCTAAGCTTACAGGCCAGGTCTTTGGTTGGATTTCTCCTAAAAAGGGAACGTGTTCTCTCATGGAATCCACAAACCAGCTCTGCATTTCCATCAGTCCCAGAACGCTTTTCAGAGGATAAAGTATTGACTGTGGGATGGGGTTGACTTACATGTGAACATATTACAACCTGAACTTGCCAGGCGCTGGTGGCTCACGCCTGTAATCCTAGCTACTCAGGAGGCTGAGATCTGAGGATCGCGGTTCAAAGCCAGCCTGGGCAGGAATGTCTGTGAGACTCTATATCTCCAATTAACCACATAAAACCTGCAAGTGGAGGTATGGCTCAAGTGGTAGAGTGCCCCCCCTTGAGGAAAGTTGCCAAGAGAGAGCTCTTGGCCGTGAATTCAAGCCCCAGTACTGGTAGAAAGGGGACACAGAGAGAGAGAGAGAGAGAGAGACAGAGAGGGGGGGGGTAATCCTGAACTGTGCACTTCAGATAGAAGAATTGTATGCATGTGAATTATATCTCAATAAAACTTGGGAGGTAGCTGTACTGAGTTGTGAACTATTACTTGCTGAGTAGGTGCTCTACCACTTGAGCCAGGGTCCCAGCACTTCACTCTTTTTCGATAGGGCCTGAGTTTTTTTTCCCAGTACCAGCCTCACGCTTCAATCTTCCCACTTCTATCTCCTACCTCGCTAGTATACACTACCACACCCACCTCAAAATTGTTTTAGAAACAATTACAGGTTCACGCCTGTTAATCCTAGCTACTCAGTAGACTGAGATCTGAAGATCACAGTTCAAAGTTAGCCTGGGCAGGAAAGTCTATGAGACTCATCTCTAATTTTTTTTTTCTTTTTGGTCAGTCGTGGGGCTTGAACTCTTAGCCTGGGCGCTGTCCCTCAGCTCTTTAGCTCAAGGTGAGTGCTCTACCACTTGAGCCATAGCACCATTTCATGTTTTCTGGTGGTTTATTGGAGATAAGAGTCTCATGGACTTTCCTGCCCAAGCTGGCTTTGAACCTGGATCCTCAGATCTCAGCCTCCTGAGTAGCTAGGATTACAGGCGTGAGCCACTGGCACCCAGCCTTGCCTCTAACTTTTAACCACGAAAAGGCCAGAAGTGGAGCTATTGCTCAAGTGGCAGAACATTAGCTTTGAACAAAAAGCTCAGGGACAGCGCCACGTGCTGCGTTCAGCTCCCAGGACTGGCAAAAGAATTTTAAAAAATTAAAAGAATAGATAAGCCAACACCACAGCTTCCCCACCTGTCTGTTGGTAGGAAAATGCCCAGCTGCACTGCACACAGCCCTCAAGGGCGCAGGAAGGAGCTTTGGTTGCCTGCACAGACACACTGCGTTCATGCTCTCTCTCCTTCACCTCACCTCCTAGTCCCCCAGCCAAGCAATCAGGAATGATGTGCCAAGCAAATGACTTTGCCCCTCCTTGCCTCCAGGTCTCTGCATCCTCCATAGGTTGACTGAGTCCCCGCTATAGGGAGCCTGCTCCAGAGGACTGGCCCTGTCCAGGGAGATGGTGGAGTCCTTGCTTATCATGCATTAAGCCGTGGGTTCGATTCCTCAGTATCACATAAACAGAAAAGGCTGGACGTGGCACTGTGGCTCAAGTGGTAGAGTGCTAGCCTTGAGCAAAAGAAGCTCAAGGACAGTGCCCTGGACTGGCAAGGCCCAGGACTGGCAAACAAACAAACAAACAAAAGACACCCTGGACCCAGACACTGCTGTAGCACAGACCTGTAATCCTAGCAGCTCTGGAGAAGATCAAGTTTCAAAGCCAGCCTGGGCAGGAAAGTCCATGAAACTCTTATCTTCAATGAACTAGCAAAAAGCCAAAAGTAGATCTGTGGTTCAAGTGGTAGAATGCCAACCGTGAGTGAGCAAAAAAAGAATTAGTGTTCTGGTCTTGATTTCAAGCCCCAGGACCAGCATAAAATCAAAACAAAACCAGCCTGGGAACAGTTTCAGCCATGGCACCACAGCTGATGTGAGCTGATGTGACCTGCACATACACAGAGACAGAGACAGACAGACAGACACACACACAGAGTCAGGCCTGGGAACTGTGATAGGATCTGTTCACTAACCAGACCCTGCCGCTGCTTTTCCCCAGAGCCCAGTAAGCAAGGATGCACTCATTTCCCTTGGGCCGCTCGGGCTGTCCCCTCCGTGGCACCCCGTGACCACAAACCACCAAGACACAGGAAGAGGTTAGGCAGGGGTGTGGGGCAGAGTTCCGGGGTGTAGGAAGGTCAGCCTCCGATGCTTCATCTGGAACATCTTGAAACGGAACCAGGTGCCCGAGGCTCATGTCTTTAATCCTAGCCACTCAGGAGGCTGAGATCTGAGGATTGCGGTTGGAAGTAGTGCAGGCAGGAAAGGCCGTGAGACTCTTATCTTCAATTAACTATCAGAAAACTCGAAGTGGCGCTGTGGCTCAAAGTGGTAGAGAGCTAGCCCTGAGTGAAAGAGCTCAGGGACAGCGTCCAGGCCCTGAGTTCAAGCCCCACCACCACCACCACCAACAAAACCAATTTGAAACGTGGGCACCAGGAATGCAAAAGGACTATTCATTTCTTAGGGATGCCTTAGCCAAAGAAACAAAAAACAAAAACAGACTAGATGGACTCCGTGCCAGAAATGTATGGTGTCACTGTGTGAAGGTGGAGGTCAAACTCTGGGCAGTTGCGCTTGGCCACCTTCTTGCTTGGCCTCATGGATCTCCCCTCGGTGCAAGCGTCTGTGTCTGACCTCTGCCTCAGAGCTTGTGGCATGATCATGTGATCCTATGAGCATCCGCCAGGCCCTGAGTTCTAATCTCCTCTTCTACTGAGGCTGCTACTTCTATTGGGTCAGAGCCTCTATATCAGTTCATTTTAACTGAGTCACCTCTTTAGAGGCTCTCTCTCCAGCTGGGCACCCGTAGCTCATGTCTACAATCCTAGTAACTGTGAAGACTAAGAACTAAGGATCAAGAGCTAATCAGCCACCCAAAAGCCAGAAGCGGAGATGTGGCTCAAGTAATAGAGAGCCAGCCCTACTGCAAAAGCCAAGTGAGAGCAGGAGGCCCTGAGTTCAAGCCCCAGAACTGAGAACAAAACCAAACCCAAACCAAAAAGGGAACAACCTCTATCTTCAAATGCAGTCACATTTTGGAGGTTCTGGGGATTCGAAGGTCAGTACCCAGATTTGGAGAGAGCGTACAACTCTGCTGTTAGGTAGAAGAAGGCAAAGGATTCCACGGGGTGGGTACAACTCTGCTGTTAGGTAGAAGAAGGCAAAGGATCCCACGGGGTGAGGGCCCTGCCATCTTGTGGAACTTTGCTGCCATTCTGAGCCCAGGACAAGAGTCACGTGGAAACGTTTGCTGGGGTTACCCAGTGGCCAGCTGTGGCCCTGGTGATGGTGCTTGCCTCCCAATTCTGAGTCAAGGAGGCGGGAGACGGTGCTCGTCTGACAGGCGCCAGGGTGCTGAGGCTGAGACCAGGAGAGGCACATTCACCTCTGCTGACCTGGGAGCCAGTCCCAAGTCTGCCCCCTGCTGGCCAAGGGGCTTCTTAGCTCAATGAACTCTGCCTACCTTTCCTCTGTAGTTGCAGAGATAATGAATTTGCCAACTGGAGAGTAATTTAAGGATTAAGTAAATATTCGGTGAAGTTATTTAGCACAGTTCCTGGCACATAGTAAGACTGGGGAGAAGATTTTTTGAAAACAAGTTGTGATGTGGTCATTTGATTGTCCCAACAGCTACTCTGTGTGTGTGTGTGTGTGTGTGTGTGTGTGTGTGTGTGTGTGCATGCCACTAGTAAGATTTAAACTCTGAAATTCAAACTCTACCTCTGATTTTTCATTCTCTGCTGGCACTCTACTCTGTGAACCATACTTCCACCTCTGGCTGTTCTGTTGATTATGTGGACGTTAAGAGTCTTTCCCGTTTGTCTGCTCAGAACCTCGATTCTCAGATCTCATTCCTCTGAGTGATTAGAATTACTTGATTTTAAGGTGCTGGAAGCACCAGAAAACCACAAGTGGCACTGTGGCTCAAAGTGGTAAAGCCCTAGACATGAGCAAATAAGCTTAGGGGCAGCATGCAGACCCTGAGTTCAAGCCTCATGGCCAACATAAATAAATAAGCAAGTAAACAAATAGAAAACTTAGAGGAAAAAAGGTGGAAAAGTGCAACAGTGGATCTCACTGGACACTAGTGAAAGTGAACTATACACCTTTATAATAATATTAAAATAAATAATTTTTAAAAGAAAAGCTGGGTGCCGGTGGCTCATGCCTGTAATCCTAGCTACTCAGGAGGCTGAGATCTGAGGATTGCAGTTTAAAGCCAGCTGGGGAGCCGGGCGCTGGTGGCTCACACCTGTAATCCTAGCTACTCAGGAGGCTGAGATCTGAGGATCGAGGTTCAAAGCCAGCCCAGGCAGGAGAGACCGGGAGACTCCTATCTCCAAT
>NW_012267217.1:62377254-62383577 GCF_000151885.1 Dipodomys ordii
CAGCTCAAGGCTAGCACTCTACCACTTGAGCCACAGCACCACTTCTGGCTTTTTCTGCTTATGTGGTGCTGAGGAATTGAACCCAGGGCCTCATGCTTGCGAGGCAAGCACTCTACCACTGAGCCATGTTACTAGCCCCATTTGTTTTGTTTTGTTTTGCTTAAAGCCAGTGCTCTACCTCTTGAGCCACAGCTCCACTTCTAGATTTTTGGTCATTCGGAGATAAGATTATCTTGAACTTTGCTTTCTATGCTGGCTTTGAACTTTGGTCCTCAGATCTCAACCTCTTGAGTAGCCAAGATTATAGGTGTGAGCCACCAGCAACCAGCTAATTTTTTTTTTTTTGGGTCCAGTCGTGGGGCCTGAACTCTGGGCCTGGGCGCTGTCCCTCAGCTCTTCAGCTCAAGGCTAGTGCCCTACCACTTGAGTCACAGTGTCACTTCTGGCTTTTTTCTTTTTTGCTTATGTGGTGCTAAGGAATCGAACCCTGGGCCTCATGCATGCAAGGCAAGCGCTCTACCACTGAGCCACCTTCCCAGCCCCTAGGCTTTTTTCTTTAGTGCTGGTCCTAGGGCCTGAACTCAAGGCCTGGGTGCTATCCCTCAGCTTTTTTTTTTTTTAATTGTGAAAATACCATATAGAGGGGTTACAATTACTTTTTTTTTTTTTTAAACTTAAGGCTAGTATTCTTTCCCTTGAGCCACAACTCCACTTCCAGCTTTTTACAGATCTGTTGGAGGTAAGTCTCATGGACTTTCCTATCCAAGCTAGCTTCAAACTGTGAGTCTCAGATCTTTTTTTTTTTTGGTCCGGTCATGGGTGAACTCTGGGCCTGGGCACTGTCCCTCAGCTCTTCAGCTCAAGGCTAGCGCTCTACCACTTGAACCACAGCGCCACTTCCGGCTTTTTTCTTTTTGCTTATATGGTGCTGAGGAATCGAACCCAGGGCCTCAGGCATGCAAGGCAAGCGCTCGCTCTACCACTGAACCACCTTCCCAGCCCAGAGTCTCAGATCTTAGAATTCCAAGTAACTGGGGTTACAGCTGTGAACCATGTTGCCCAGCAATGCTGGACTTTTCTCAGGAAGACAGAACTTAGAGACTTGGGGCAGGGTAAGAGAGTCCTGACCGAGTACTGAGTTGTTCCCAGAGCTTCAGGATGGGACAGAATTTCAATTTCATTGAGCTCTGGAGAACTCTTCCCACAGACTCATTCCTAGGCCTTTGATTGGTCCACATCTCTTCCTCCAGAGACCTTTGGGCCAATGAGATCCAATCTGCTCACATGGCATCACCTGCTTGTGAAGGGGGCAATGCTTGTGAATGGGAGCACTCTGATCTCCTGCCAAACCTGTGTGTTCTAGAACATGCAAAGTACCTGCCTTGCATAGCTTGAGGTTGAGGGGCAGGCGGTATGTGAAGGTCGGGAGGAAGCAGGTTGGGGGTGATAAGGATGCAGAGTGTAATTCTGTTGCGTTTATCTAGAGGCGTCAGTTGGTCTCATTATAAGCAATGGCTTTATGCACGCACACAGAGAAAACCACAGCTAGTGACAGGGTGTGACCCTGTGTTAAGGAAAGTGTCAGGGTGCCTGTCGTTTTGCAAACAAAGGCAACACCAAGGAAAGCAGGGCAATTTGTTTGCTGCCCTCTCCAGGCAGCAAGGCTAGGATTAGAACCAGATCTCCTGAGTCTCGGGGCACCTCTGCCACCTGGCAGCTCTAACTGGCACAAATCCCAGAGAAGAATGGGGGCCAGGAAGGCACCAGGTGTCCCAGATGCAGAGACAGAGTGGGCCAGAACCTACAGAAGCTCCCAAGCAGCAGGAAAGACATAGTGGCCAGGGAAGGTGGGTTGGAAATTGAGTGGGGAGCGTCTCAGGGAAGATGGCTGAGCCCCAGCTCACTGGGACAGCTCAGCCGGGAGGGGTGGAGCTGGGGGCTGGGGCGTGGCTTCTGGCACAATACAGTGTTGGGTCTTCATCCGTCCCACGAAAGACGAGGGGTCCAAGGAAAGGTAAGTGCAGAGCTCGCCCATTCCCCAGCCTCCCTCAGCCCGGGAGACAATCAGACACAGCGAGGAGCCAAATCCAGCAGGTAGAAAACTCGTTTATTAACAGAGAGCAGCCCCTTTTAAAGACAAAAAGGGTGGGTGGCATGGCAAGGGAGGAAGAGGACCCAATCACTGTCAAGGTCACACCCTATCATGCACCTGAGCCTTCACGGGCTGGTTAGGCACTGATCGGAAGGTCATTTGGGCTTTGCCCACTCTACTCTCTCCCAGCGCCATCTTTGCTGCCCATATACAATACAGGGCATCACGATCGGAGATCAGTCCTCTTCCTCTGTTTCCCTCAAATTTCAAAAGTGGGGGCTGGGCGCAGGCCAAGGAAGGACTAGGGTGCTGTGTGTGGCCTTCGGGGGAGGCTGCGTGGAAGGCCCCTCGCACGGTGCGCCGCTCGAGCCGGCGCCTCACAGCACGCTGCCCGTGGTCGGCCTGCTGAGGCTGCGCGAGCTGCCGCGCCGCGCGTGGCGGTAACACTGCGTGGCGGGGCTCAGGGATTCCCAGAAAGTCTCCCGGAAGCGGCTGGACATGAGGCTGTAGAGCACAGGGTTGGCAGCCGAGCTGAAGTAGAAGAAGACTCCAGAAATGATGTGGATGTACTGGAAGGACAGGAGCAGGCCCTCTGACCAGTGGGACACGAAGCTCCACATGAGGCGTTCCGCATGGAAGGGAGCCCAGCAGAGGCCAAACACTACAACCAGCACAACTGCAGGGACAGAAAGGGAGGTGTGGCTGGCAGCCAGAGCTGCTCGGCTGCCTTTCCTGAGCTTCTACACTCTTGCTAGCCAACAAGCTGCCCAGCACCCATCTAGGAGTTTCTGGAAACTGGCCTGGCCTTGTGCCTTTTGAAGGATGCTTCCATGCCATCTGACTGGGCAACTGGTCTTGTGCCCTCCTCCTGGCCCATAGCCAATGGACCAGATTGGCTACCGCTGGCCAATCAGAATTTCCCCCGTGGAATTTAGAATGGGGGAACGTCTAGCAGTGACTACTGAACTACTCCTATGGCCGACTGCGAGGCTGAGGCTAGCCCTGCTGAGGCTAGCCCTGCTGATGTGCTCAGAGAGCCAGAGACACAGCAAGGTCATGGAGCCTACACCCCCCCACTGCCCCGCCACGCAAGCACCATGCAACCCTGTGCTCCATCTTCCCTGAGAACCTGCCAGCCTTGTCCTTGTCCGTTCCCCAGCAAAGGGCAGCGCAGGCTGTCCAGGCCCTCCCCCCTTGTCCCCTTAATTCCTTCCTAACACACCATGACCTTCCTGGGGTCTTTGCCTCTGGGCCTGATTTAAAAAAATTTTTTTTCAGTCATGGGGCTTGAACTTGTGGTCAGGACACTGTCCCAGAGCTGTTTTGCTCAAGGCTAGCATTCTACTACTTTGAGCCATAGCTCCACTTCCAGTTTTCTGGTGGCTCATTGGAGATAATCTCAGGGAAGCCACTGGTGGCTCACGCCTGTAATCCTAACTACTCAGGAGGCTGAGATCTGAGGATCTCTGTTCAAAGCCAGCCCAGGCAGGAAAGTCTATGAGACTCTTTTTTATTTTTTGTCTTTTCTGGCTTTTTCTGCTTATGTGGTGCTGAGGAATCAAACCCAGAGCCTCATGCATGCAAGGTAAGCGCTCTACCACTGAGCCACCTTCACAACCCTTCTATGGGATTCTTTTTTGGGTCCGGTCGTGGGGCCTGAACTCTGGGCCTGGGCGCTGTCCCTCAACTCTTAGTTCAAGGCTAGCGCTCTACCACTTGAGCTACAGCACCACTTCTGGCTTTTTTCTTTTTGCTTATGTGGTGCTGAGGAATCAAACCCAGGGCCTTATGCATACGAGGCAAGCGCTCTACCACTGAGCCACCTTCCCAGCCCATTCTATGGGACTCTTATCTCCAGTAAACCACCAGAAAACTGAAGTGGCGCTGTGTCTCAAGTAGTAGAGCACTAGCCTTGAGCTGAAAAGCTGAGGGACAGAGCCCAGGTCCAGAATTCAAGCTGCACAACCAAAAAAAAAATCTCAGCGATGGGGCAGGAATGTAGCTTAGTTATAGAGTACTTGCCGCTTGCCTAGCATGCATGAAACCCTGGGCTCATTTCCTCAGTACCACATAAACAAAAAAAAGCCGGAAGTGGCGCTGTGACTCAAGTGGTAGAGTGCTAGCTTTGAGCAAAAGAAGCTCAGGGACAGCGCCCAGGCCCTGAGTTCAAGCCCCAGGACAAGCAAAAAAAAAAAGAAAAAGAATCTCAGGGACTTTCCTGCCCAGGCTGGCTTTGAACTGTGATCTTCAGATAGCCTCCTGAGTACAAGTACAAGCCACCAACTCCTGGCTAGCCATTAATATTTACCTCTGGTATAAGTTTCTAATAGGGGCACATAAAAGAGCACTCAGCTGGGCACCGGTGGCTCACGCCTGTCATCCTAGCTACTCAGGAGGCTGACATCTGACGATCATGATTCAATGCCAGCCCAGGCAGGAAAGTCCATGAGAGTCTTATCTCCAGTAGATCACTTGAAAACCGGAAGTGATGCTGGACTCTAGCTGTACAGTGCTCACCTTGAGCTGAAGAGCGCAAGGACAGTGCCCAGACCCAGAGTTCAAGCCCCACGACTGACCAAAAACAAAAACAAAAAGAGCGCCCACCTGTGAGTGTTTCCTTGGGGATGGTATTCCTATAAAGCCTCCTTCCCTCACTGGACCCCTGGGAGCCCAGCCTCATACCTAGTGCTTGGCTTTGCCCCTTTTATTTTGTTTTTTCGGGGCCTTGACGCTGTCCCTGAGGTCTTTTGCTCAAGGTTAGCACTGCTTTGAGCCACAGTTCCACTTCCGGTTCTCTGGCTGTTCATTGGAGATGAGTCTCACAGACCTTCCTGCCCCGGCTGGCTTTGAACCATGATCCTCAGATGAATAGCTAGGCTTATAGGTGTGAGCAGTGCCTGCTTCCCCACCCCTTTGTGGTCACACTTACGCAGCATCTTGATCACTTGTCTCCGGCCCTTCAGCAGCAGGTGGACCCTCCGAGAATGGGGGGCCCTGGCCTTTCTCCCGTCCTTGGCTGCCTGTTGGAAGAGCTGCAGCCTCTCCCGCCTCAGCCGCAGTCCGATGAGCAGGTAGAGCACGCTGATGGTGGCCATGGGGAGGCCGAAGAAGAGCATCATGGTAGCCTGCACCACCACGCTGTAGACGCGCCGGGGGTGGACCAGCGTGCACAGCGTTGAGTTGGGCACCAGGCCCCGGCAAGGCACGTACAGCTGCTGGAGGCCGTGCAGGCTGGTGTTGGGCAGAGAGCAGAGCACGGCCAGGACCCAGATGACCCCCAGCACCCGACGCACACGAGCCCAGGTCAGCACGGACCTGGCCTTGAGCGGCTGCACCACAGCCACATAGCGCTCCACGCTCAGGGCTGTGATGTTGAGCACTGAGGCCATGCAGACGGTCTCAAAGAGCAGCGTGCGCAGGTAGCAGCCCCCCAGGCCCAGCTGGAAGGGGTAATTGTGCCACAGCTCGTACAGCTCCAGGGGCAGCCCCACCAGCAGCACCAGCAGGTCGGACACGGCCAGGCTGAAGAGGTAGAAGTTGGTGGGCGTGCGCATGGCCTTGTGGCGCAGGATGATCACACAGGTCAGCCCGTTGCCCACCGTGCCCACCACGAAGATCAGCAGGTACGTGGCACAGATGGGCCAGGGCGTCTCCATCTGTTGCGGCCCCAGGTACTTGATCCTCAGTGCCTCATCAGTCAGGTTCAAGTCCTCGAGGTCCAGAGGCCCCCTGACTTCACTGCCGTTGCAGGACGCAGGGCTGCTTGTGCCGTCTGCGAACAGGCCTCCAGGGAGGGCCGAGCAATTGGGGCACAGAGGAATCTGAAACAAAGCCAGGAGAACACTCTAGAACACCATAGAGAGAATCTCGGTTCTGTCCTCACTCATCAAACCAAAGGTATTAGCACTAAGATGACCATGATTTTACATCCGCTGAGCAAGAAAAATACCTGCTATCCATTGTGAGGGGCACGATGATGTCAGAGATAAAAAAAAAAAAAAAATCTTAGAAAGCCCCGTGCCTGTGGCTCGGCTCACGCCTGTAATCCTAGTCTGAGATCTGAGGATCAAGGTTCAAAGCCAGCCCTCGCAGGAAAGTCCGTGAAACTCTTACCTCCAATAAACCACCAGAAAACTGGAACTGGCGCTGCAGCTCAAGTGGTAGAGCACTAGCCTTGAGCTGAAGAGCTGAGGGACAGCGCCCAGGCCCAGAGTTCAGGCCCCACAACTGA
>NW_012267217.1:62383627-62384781 GCF_000151885.1 Dipodomys ordii
AAAAAAAAAAAAAAAAAAGTGTCAGGATAGAGCTGGGTATTGGTGGTTATACCTGTAATCCTAGCTACTCAGGAGGCTGATCATGGTTCAAAGCCATCCTGGGCAGGAAAGTTTTGAGCACAAAACTTCAAGGGCAGCACCAGTCCCCGAGATCAAATCCTAGGACTGGCACACGCACACACACACAACACACACACACACACAGAAAGGATAGAGGGTCTTGAGTAAGAACCCTTCCCTACAGAGAGGGGAGGCAAGCTGGGCACCGGTGGCTCATGCCTGTAATCCTAGCTACTCAGGAGGCTGAGATCTGAGGATTTCAGTTCAATGTCAGCCTGGGCAGGAAAGTCTGTGTGACTCTTATCTCCAATAAACCATTAGAAAACCAGAAGTGGTACTGTGGCTCAAATGGTAGAGCGCTAGCCTTAAGCTGAAAGAGTGCAGGGACAGTGCCCAGGCCCTGAGTTCAGGCCCCACGACAACAAAAAAAAAAGAGGAAAAAAAGAGGGGAGGCAGGCAAGGTGCTTGATACAGCAAAAGACATCAAAAGCTCAGTCATTAAAATAATACTTAAGGGGCTGAGAAGGTAGCTCAGTGGTAGAGCTCTTGCCTTGCATGCCTGAGGCCCTGGGTTCGATTCCTCAGCACCACATAAGCAAAAAAGCTGGAAGTGGCGCTGTGGCTCAAGTGGTAGAGCGCTAGCCTTGAGCTGAAAGAGCACAGGGACAGCGCCCAGACCCAGAGTTCAGGCCCCACGACTGGACCCAATAAAAAAATGGAATAAAATACTTAAGCACAATCATTTATTATGCAGCAACAGGGTCTTGCTCCGTAGCCGAGGCTGCCCCTGCATGACCTGAGCTCATGTAATCTTCCTGCTTTAGTCTCCCAGATAGCTGGAACTACCGATGGGAACCATCATATCCAGGCAGTAAAGTGTTTTGTTTTTTTTTTTTATTGGTTTTTGGTTTTTTGGTTTTGGGCTTGAACTGAAGGCCTAGGCTCTTTTGCTCAAGACTGGTGTTCGGGGCTGGGAAGGTGGCTCAGTGGTAGAGCACTTGCCTTGCATGCATGAAGCCCTGGGTTCGATTCCTTAGCACCACATAAGCAAAAAGAAAAAAGCCGGAAGTGGCGCTGTGGCTCAAGTGGTAGAG
>NW_012267217.1:62386072-62389036 GCF_000151885.1 Dipodomys ordii
CTCTCTCTCTCTCTCTCACACACACACACACATACCATCAACTATCACACACATCCAAGTGCCCTCTAGTTCTATGGAGCTCACAATTAATATTTGGATGATTTTCAGTGTTTCCAATATAATGTTGGACCCCAAGATAAAATAGCCCCAAGAAAGGCAGTGATACCTAATGACTCGTGTTCTTTTCCATTGAATATCTTGTGGGGTGGCAGCAACCGGACAGCTCTTGGGTTGGGGTAACAATGCTGCTTACCCTAGACTTGGGTGGGGCTCAGACTCAACTAAATGAAGGAACTGAATGCCAGGCTCTCCTAAAGTGCCACAGAACTAGCACCAGGGGGCAGCAGAGAGTTAGACCAGCCTTTTCTGCTCAAGGCTGGCGCTCTACTGCTTGAGCCACATCTCCACTTCCCGATTTTTGCTGGTTAATTGGAGGTAAGAGTCTCGTGGACTTTACTGCCTGGGCTGGCTGCAAACAGCAATCCTCAGATCTCAGCCTCCTGATAGCTGGGATTATAGCTGTGGGCCACCAACGCCCAGCCTTTCCTGCTTGTAGATTAAGACTTCAGAAGAACAATCCAGGCTGAAGTTTAGTCTGCTTTGTCCAGTTAGGGCTTTCCAAACTGGATTCACTTATCAGTATAACCCATTTAGAAAGGGCTCTGGCAGAAGATATTTGGTGTCCCCCAAACATGGTGGAGAACCCTCTGCGAGGGGACCTCAATGTTTCAAATCTCCCAAAGAACTTCCTGGGTGATTGAAAGTTCTAGATCTTGGGGCTGGGAAGGTGGCTCAGTGGTTGAGTGCTTGCCCGCATGCATAGGACCCTGGGTTCGATTCCTCAGCACCACATAAACAGAAAAAGCCAGAAGTGGCGCTGTGGCTCAAGTGGTAGAGTGCTAACCTTGAGCACAGAGAGGAACAGGGACAGTGCCCAGGCCCTGAGTTCAAGCCCCAGGACTGGCCAAAAAAAAAAAAGGATAGATAGGAAGAGACAGGGTGGGGGGAGGGAGAAGGAGAGGAGGAGGGAAAGGAAGAGAGACAGAGAGAGAAAGAGGGAAAGTTCTAGGTCTTTTTTTTGGGGGGGGGTCTGGTCATGGGGCCTGAACTCTGGGCCTGGGAGCTGTCCCTCAGCTCTTCAGCTCAAGGCTAGCGCTCTACCACTTGAGCCACAGCACCACTTCCGGCTTTTTTCTTTTTGCTTATGTGGTGCTGAGGAATAGAACCCAGGGCCTCATGCATGCAAGGCAAGCGCTCTACCACTGAGCCACCTTCCCAGCCCGAAAGTTCTAGATCTTGTCTGGGCGTGGTGGTTATACAAATGTTCACATTTCTCAGGGGCTGAGGGTTTAGCTCAGCGGAAGGGCGCCCACCTGGCTAGCGCAAGGCCCTGGGTTCAGTCTCAGCTCTGGAAAAAAAAAAAAAAGCTATGAAGGCAAATGTGCACATTTGTCAAAGCCCTTCCCCCGTTGCAGGAGCGGAGCCTCTGTGGAAAGCAGGACATGGAGGCTGGAGACAGTCTGGGAGGCACATTGTCCACAAGGGCCAAGGCCAGCCGCCCCTTGTAGATGGGGGCTGAGAGAGCACTGAGCCCCAAGGCAAAGCCCAGCAGCCCTGTCGCTCCCCACACCACGGTCTGGTGCCCAGTGACCCCAGCTATAGCTCCGGCCAGCTTCTCCATCCCGAGATGCTGAGCATATCTGCAAATGAGCGCCGGCCGCAGGGCTGCGTGACAGAGCGTGGTGACACTCCCACTGAGGGGCTGTTTTTGCAAGCGCATGCAGCCCTACCTTCAGTCTCTCGCTGAGGGCCTCGGCAGCTATTTAAGGCCTCCTGCAGGCCCCTGACACGCCTGGAGGAACCAAGTTCCTGAACCCTCAGGCATCTCTGCCATAGTGGGTTAGAGCTGCTGGCAGGTGGAGCTAGGGACCTCAGCGGGGACTCTGGGAATGAGGGCTGGGCTGGGGAAATGGGGAGGTGGGGAGCCAGTGTGGTGGGGGGGCTGATGCACCTCTTTGTTTTAGAGATGGGGAGGTGTGGTGTCTCAGTTCAGCACCTCATTCTGGGGTGTCTGGATGACCCTAGGAATCCTATTTGCATCGCGCACACACACACACACACACACACTTCTGAGTGGTTAAAGAGGAATTTCATTTAACTTGCAAATGTGTTCTAATAATTGAAGCAACATTTTTGCACTGTTGAAAAGGCAAATGCCAACTCTGGGCCTCCTGCCTGCTCAGCAAGGGCCCTGCGCTTGAGCCTTGGCCCCAGAAAAGGGCAAATGATGTTTTAAAATGATCAGAAATTTGAAAGGTCAATTTGGTGACTATGTGTTTTCAAGTTCAGGATCATTTTTTAATTTTGTTGCTGGTCCAGGGGCTTGAACTCAGGGCCTGAGCGCTGTACCTGAGTTTCTTTTCCTCAAGGCTAGTGCTCTATCACTTGAGCCACGGCTCCACCTCCAGTGTTTTTTGGTAGTTGAGTGGAGGTAAGTCTTATGGAGTCTCCTGCCCAGCTGGCTTTGAACCATCATCCTCACATCTCAGCCTCCAGACTAGCTAGGGTTACAGATGTGAGCCTCTGGCAGCAGGCTAGGATTTTGTTGTTATTATTGTTGTTGTTGTCAGTTGTGGGGCTTCAAGTCTGGGCCTGGGCACTGTCCCTCAGCTCTTCAGCTCAAGGCGAGCACTTTACCACTTAAGCCACAGCATCACTTCTGGTTTTCTGGTGGTTTATTGGAGATAAGAGTCTCATGGAGTTTCCTGCCTGGGCTAGCTTTGAACAGTGATCCTGAGTAGCTAGAATTACAGGCATGAGCCACCAGCACCTGGCTCTTTTTTTGTTTTGTTTTTTTCTTTTTTAATGTGCAGTATTTTTCTTTTTCTTTTTTTTTTTTTCTTGTGGGTCGTGGGGCTTGAACTCTGGGCCTGGGCGCTGTCCCTCAGCTCTTCAGCTCAAGGC
>NW_012267217.1:62389086-62390264 GCF_000151885.1 Dipodomys ordii
AGCACCATTTATGGCTTTTTCTGCTTATGTAGTACTCAGGAATCAAACCTAGGACTTCATGCACACTAGGCAAGCACTCTACCACTAAGCCACCCTCCCAGCCCTCATGCCTAAAATCTTAGCTACTCAAGAGACTGAGAGTTGGAGGACTGCGGTTCCAAGCTCGCCTAAGGACAGAAAAGTCCCTAAGACTCAATCTCCTATAACCAGCAAAATCTGAGCTGGAGGCATGGCTTAAGTGGTAGAGTACCAACCAGCAAAAAACTGAGCAAGCAATGAGGCCAAGGTGAGTACAAGTCCTTGGTATGGAAAGAATGAGTGGGGGTGGGGGGAAGGGGTAAGGGAAGGAGGGAAGGAAAGGAAGAAAAGATCTGGGCACTGGTAGTTGATCCAGGAGTTTAACAGACAGAGAAATCTGACATAGCTGGGCAACGTGGCTCACACCTGTCATCTAGCTGCTCAGGAGGCTGAGATCTGAGGATCACGGTTCAAAGCCAGCCCAGGCAGGAAAGTCTGTAAGACTCTTATCTCCAACTAACGACTAAAAAAGCCAGAAATGGAGCTGTGGCTCAAATAGTAGAGCACCAGCCTTGAATAGAAAGACTCAAGGACAGCGCCCAAGCCCTGAGTTCAAACCCAGGACCCAGGACCTGCACCATCCCCCCCACCCCCGCCAAAAAAAAAAAAAGGTTTGACACAGAGCCAGACTGACATAGAAGGAGGGGATGGTCACCCAGCAGGGCGAAGGACAGAGGATCCAGCCAAACCCCGGGCGCTGTGCTGGGGTCTGTCCCCTGAGCCAGGTCTAATACTCCTCAGTCTCCTCTGCGGGCTGCTGCTGCTTCCGCCCTGCACCCCAGCCACGCGTGCGGGGTGCGGGGTGCGGTGCGCGTGCCCCGGCCCCGCGCGGAGGCCCCGCCCCGCCCGCTCCCCTCCACGATGGGTCACCTGCGCCCCCCTGCAGTCCCGGAAAGACGGACAGAGCCTGCGGGACGGCGGTCCCTCAGGGGCGCCGTGGGGTCCTCGGACCACCCGCCCCCGCCGGGGACCCCGGCCCGCCGCCCGCTCCCCTACCATGAGCTGGGCAGCCCGAGGGCCCCGTGGTCCCCGACGGACGGACGGACAGACGGACAGCCAGCGACGACACGCGCCCGAGGCAGCCACGCGCCCGAGGCAGC
>NW_012267217.1:62391867-62393459 GCF_000151885.1 Dipodomys ordii
CATGGAAGATAAACAGTTTCACAGACTTTCCTGCCAGGGATGACTTCAAACTGTGATCCTCAGATCTCAGTCTCCAGATTACAGGTGTGAGCCACTGGTGTCTTGCTCATTTCTTTAACATCTAGAAAGCAGGAAAATCAGAAAGAGAACAGGAGTCCCAGCTCAGAACACTGGTGTCTTCAGAGGCCCCAGGGGCCGCCAGGCCCATAACCTGGACTTTCAAGGACTTTCCCACGTCCCTGCAAGGGCCTCAGTAGCAGACCTGGCCGGGCAGCGTGCACTGCGCTTCAGCACTAGGAGGGGAAGGGGCAAACAGCACCACCTCAGAATGTTCCAGGCGCATGATGTGTGAGCACCCAGCAAGCCAGAGTGGGGCCAGGGTGAATGTGTCCAGCCCAGCGAGGTCGAGAGGGGGCAGCAAGGATAGTAGAGGACTCAAACCGTGATCGCACACATTTTCCATTTTCATTATTTTTGTGCTGGTCCTGAGGCTTGAATTCTGGGCTTTGTGCTCTCATTTGGTTTCACTCAAGGCTGGTGGTCTAGCAGGCTTGAGCCACAGCTCTATTTCCAACTCTTTGCTGATAAATTGGAAAAAAGTCACAGATTTTGCTGGCCAAACTGGCTTCGAACCCCAATCCACAGATCTCAGCCTCCTCAGGCATGATTACAGCACCCAGCACCATTAATTAGTTCTTTTTTGGTTGATTTATGCGCAGGTAATGGAGCTTGAACTCAGACCCTGGGTGCTGTCCCTGAACTATTTTATTCAAGGGTGGTGCTCTACTACTTAAGCCACCGTTCTACTTTTGGATTTGTGTTGGTTAACTAGAGATAAGAATTTCACAGACTTTCTTGCACAGACTGGCTTCAGACTGGGCTCCTCAGATCTCAGCCTCCTTAAGTAGCTAGGTTTACCTGGGCCCATGATTTTCTCAGGATCATTTGGGATTTCTGACCTTTCTGCCTTCCCAATTCAAGTGGACAGGGCGAAGGTAGATTGTCCTGTGTCAGGAGGATTAACTCCCCAGCCAAGGAGGATCAAGACCGAGGGCTGGTTTCTGCTGAGTCCTACCTATTGTTTCTGGGTTTCCTGAAGAAAAAGTCTGGGTAAATTTGGGTCTTATCGTACCCGTGGAGGAGTGCTAGGAGGGGTTCCTTATAAATATCCTAATTCTAACTCAAGACCTGCACACCCAGAGGTGGGGGGAGAGGGAGAATGGCTCAAATGGTAGAGCTCTTACCTTGAGCGAGAAAGCCAAGCAAGGGCTGGGAAGGTGGCTCAGTGGTAGAGCGCTTGCCTCGCACGCATGAGGCCCTGGGTTCCATTCCTCAGCACCACATAAATAGAAAAAGCTGGAAGTGGTGCTGTGGCTCGAGTGGTAGAGCACTAGCCTTGAGCTGAAGAGCTCAAGGCCCAGAGTTCAAGCCCCACGACCAACCAAAAAAAAAAAAAAAAGCCAAGCAAAAGCATGAGACCCTGAGTTCAAGCCCCATGACCAACCAAATTTATTAATTGGAAAAATTAATTAACAACATGGAAGATAAACAGTTTCACAGACTTTCCTGCCAGGGATGACTTCAAACTGTGA
>NW_012267217.1:62396764-62403396 GCF_000151885.1 Dipodomys ordii
AAAAAAAAAAAAGGACAGCACCGTTAGCATGGTGTGGAGGGAGAGAGGGAGGAAAGGAGGGCAAAGAGTGGGGGAGATGATGTCTTCCAGACAGAGGCAAGGAGGCCAGGCTGAGGAGGCCTGACGGGTGGATGGTGGGGTTGGGGCAGGCAGTCCACGCAGTAGCCCACGGTAGGGGTGATCTGTGGGGCGCGCTGTGTTTTCAGCCAATGTTGATGAACCTTTCTGTGGGCCCGGCCCTACTGCTCACTAACACCACAAAGGAGGCTGAACGTTGCTACAGACTGAAAGTCCATCAGGAGCGCCGGCTGCCCCGGGAGGACGCTGACCACTGGCCGCTGGCCCTGCGCAGGGACCTGGGCCATAGCCCAGCTTTGGGCACTTCCCTCTGCCTACAAGCTGCGTTTCCTGTGTCCCGGTTTCTTCATTGAGCAATGATACCGCTACCTACTGTGTGTGGCTGCCATGTGGGCCAGGGCTGGCGCAGAGCTGGTCTACATGATGTTCAATTGTGGCAACTGCCATCACAGAGCCGGTCCTAAGGAGCTGCTGGTCAAAGCGTTCACTAAATGAGAGGAGTGAAGACGGGGTCTTGGCAGTCATTTCAGAGTAGGCTTTAGTATTCAAGAAGGGCAGAGAGCCGGGCACCGGTGGCTCATGCCTGTCAACCTAGCTACTCAGGAGGCTGAGAGCTGAGGATAACGGTTCAAAGCCAGCCCAGGCAGGAAAGACCATGAAACTTATCTCCAATAAACCACCAGAAAACCGGAAGTGGCACTGTGGCTCTAGTGGTAAAGCGCTCGCCTTGAGCTGAAGAGCGCAGGGACAGCGCCCAGGCCCAGAGTTCAAGCCCCATGACTGACCAAAAAAGAAGGGCCAAGGCCAGGGGACTCCGCAGCAGCTGGTGCCAGTGGCATGCGGTAGGCGACAGTGGGGGTGTACTCCACAGGGAACGCAGGCCCACAGGGAGGGGTGACAAAGGACAAGGAGCCAGCCCAGGTGACCAGCTGTATTGAGGAGCCAGAAAGACCATAACCACGCCCCAGTGACTTGAGCCTGGCTGGCGTGGAATGTAAGGTGTAGCTCAGGTTGGCCTTGAATTTGAAATCCTCTTTCCTCTCTCTCTCAAGTGCTGGGACTATAGGCATGACCCTCCAGACCCACACTTCTATGGAAACCTTAACATCCAATAAAATGTGCACGACACTCTATGCATCTGACTTTTCACAGCTCCAACCACTGCACCTAGGAGGTAGAAGAAATTTCTCCTCCAAGGACTCCAACGACTCACACCTGTAATCCTAACTACTCAGGAGGCTGAGATCTGAGGATCATGGTTCAAAACTAGCCTAGGCAGGAAAGACCACAAGACTCATATCTCTAATAAATCATACATGGGCTGGGAAGGTGGCTCAGTGGTAGAGCACTTGCCTTGCATGCTCAAGGCCCTGGGTTCGATTCCTCAGCACCACATAAGAAAAAAGCCGTTAGTGGCACTGTGGCTCAAGTGGTAGAGTGCTAGCCTTAAGCTGAAGAGCTGAGGGACAGCGCCAAGGCCCAGAGTTCAGGCCCCACGACTGGACCCAAAAAAAAAAAAAACCCACACACACACATTAAAACAACCACCACCACCACCTGGAAGTGGAGCTGTGGCTGAAGTTGAAAAGGGCTAGCCTTGAGCAAAAGAAGTTTAGGGACAGTGCCCAGGCACCAAGTTCAAGCCCCAGCACCAACACAAGAAAAAATAAAAAAGAACACTGGGCCAGGCGCTGGTGGTTCATGCCTGTAATCCTAGTTACTCAGGAGGCTGAGATCTGAGGATCGCTGTTCAAAGCCAGCCAGGGCAGGAAAGTCTATGAGACTCTCACCTCCAATAAACCACCAGAAAACCAGAACTGGCACTGTGGCTCAAAGTGGTACAGCACTAGCCTTCAGGGACAGTGCCAAGGCCCAGAATTCAAGCCCTACAACTGACAAAAAAGAACAGAGCAAAACAAAACACTGGGGCTGGGAAGGTGGCTCAGTGGTAGAGCGCTTGCTTTGCATGAAGCCCTGGGTTTGATTCCTCAGCACCACATAAGCAGGGGGGAAAAAGCCGGAAGTGGCGCCATGGCTCAAGTGGTAGAGCACTAGCCTTAAGAACTGAGGGACAGTGACCAAGCCCAGAGTTCAGGCACCATGACCGGACCCCCCCCCAAAAAAAAACCCACTGAAGCCAGGTGCTGGTGGCTCATTCCTATAATCCTAAGCTTCTCAGGAGGCTGAGATCTGAGAATCACAGTTCGAAGTCAGCCTGGTCAAGAAAGTCCCTAAGACTCCAATTAACTACCCAAAAGACTTGGAAGTGGTACTATGGCTCAAGTAGTAGAGTAGTAGCCTTGTGCATGAAAGCTCACAGACAAATCCCAGGACCTGCACAAGAAAGAGAAGGGGGGGAGAGAGAGAGAGAGAGAGGGAGGAGGAGGAGAGGAGCAAATAAAACATATAAAACCAATATACAATTTTTTATACAATTTTTTAAAATGAGCACATACAGATTTTTTTATGTCATTCATGGGGCTTGAGCTCTGGGCCTGGGTGCTGTCCTTGAGCTCTTCAGCTCAAAGCAAGCACTCTACCACTTGAGCTACTTCTGGTTTTCCGGTGAATAATTGGAGATAAGAGTCTTAAGGCCTTCCCTCCTCGAGCTGGCTTTGAGCCATGATCCTTAGCTCTAAGCCTCCAGTGTAGCTAGGGTTTCAGGCGTGAGCCACCGGCGCCTGACAGCATGCACAGATTAAAAAGAGAAAGAACACTGGTGGGAAGAGGCAGGTAATGGAGACAGTAGAGGCTATGAAGGAGCACTGACAGAATAATGGGTGGGTGGCAGTGGGAAGGGCGCAGTCAGGCCCTGAGAACAGAGTCAGGGCAGAGCTACAAATGCACCCCTCCAAACTCTGTGCCCTCAATAAATCAGATGAGCACCTTCTCCTTTGCCTGTCGGGTAATGCCTCCAGAGGCAGCTTGCTCTGGGATGGGCTTTTGGGTTGTGTTCCACCAGGACAGATTGGCCAGCAAACAGAAGACCTGAGCCACAGGCAGCCAGAGAAGTACCGGCAAGTCCTGGCACACATCAGAAATGACAGCAGCCTGGGGTGTGCCCAACGCTGCCGGCTGCCCCACCTCCCTTCAATGAAAGATTTGTCCCCACAGCTGCTGAGAGCCCAGGCCCTTCGCCGAGCTGGACGCTCACGATCTTGCTGTGGCTGGCTGGGGCTGTGGAAGGCCTATTCAGCTTTGTGTGCCTCTCGTCACAGCAAGATGTGGTTCCCTGTAAACATTCTCCCCACCCCATCTGAGCTCAGAGTCCATACTCAATCCTAGCTGGGACCAGCGCTGCCATCTGTCTCCATCTGAGGTGTGTGTGGGCGCGCGCACGTGTGTGTGTGTGTGTGTGTGTGTTCCACAAATTCTGTTGATGAAAAAAGTTTAAGCTGGGTGTGCTTGTACACCTCTGAAATCCCAGTTATCTCCACTTAATTACCAAAAAAAAAAAAAAAAGCTAGAAATAGAAGTTGTGACTTAAGTCATAGAGCACTAGTCTTTAGCTCAATAGCTCAAGGACAGCCCCTCAGGCCCTGAGTTTAAGCTCTAGGATGGGCTGGGAAAGTGGCTTAGTGGTAGTGCTTGCCTAGCATGCATGAAGCCCTGGGTTCCATTCCTTACTGCCACATACATAGAAAAAGCCAAAAGTAGCACTGTGGTTCAAGTGGTAGAGTGCTAGCCTTGAGCTAAAGAAGCTCAAGGACAGTGCCCAGAGTTCAAGCCTCAGGAAAAATAAGTAAATAAGCCCAAGAATAGCACAAAGGAAAAAGAACCTCTCTCTTTTGTGTGTGTCGGTTGTGGGCTTGAACTCTGAACCTGGACCCTGTCCCTGAACTCTTCAGCTCAAGGCTAGCACAGTGCCACTTCCTGTTTTCTGGTGGTTAATTGAAGAGTCTCACAGCCTTTCCTGCACGGGCTGGCTTTGAACAGCGATCCTCAGATCTCAGCCTCCTGAGTAGCTAGGATGACAGGCATGAGGGACAGCGACCAGACCCAGAGTTCAAGACCCACGACCGACCAAAAGAGTCTCTTGGAGAGCTGGGTGCTGATGGCTCATACCGGTGCCCGGTAGAACTTCTTTTTTGTAAGAAATGTTAAGAATTTGAGGCTACAATATAAGACTGATCGTTATATAACCTGTATCTTTGTCAGTGTCTCACTAGCTCTAGAAGTCTGTGGCCACTACCACCATCCCAGGCCCTAAGAATGCAAATGCGCCCTCTGCTGGTCAATAGGTGCCATTATACTGCACCAAGAGAACCACCAAGATCCAATTTGAAGACACTGATGTGGGAGATAAGCGGAGGTTCAGAGGATAACCTGGGATGCCACTATTGGCTGGCTCAAGCGGGAACTCATCCCTACGAAGCACTGGAATGAAGGAGACAGAGGGTCACACTCTCCTTCTGGAGTTAAGCCAGAACTGGACAGCAACATAGCCATGCTTCCGTGCTTGTTACACAGACCAAGGAAGGCCCAGACTCCTTCACATAGGTCCAACCACAACCAAGGTCTTCCGGGAGGGAGCAAGCAGGCCCACCTGCAGAGTCCTGTGCTAGTCTACTCTGCTGTCCTAGAACACAACTAAAACTAAAGCTGTTTCGACTGTAAAACTAATCTTCCATTTGCTTTACTGAGATTCTGTGATCATTAGTGATAGTTTGAATGTGTTCCCCCAAAGTTCATGTATCAGAAACATATTCCCCAAGCTTATATTAAGGCTACCTGGAGGTGGTTTAGGCTTTTTTTGTTTTTGTTTTGGGGTGGGTTTTTTTTTTTGGCCAGTCCTGGGACTTGAACTCGGGGCCTGGGTACTGTCCTTGAACCTCTTAGTTTTCAAGGCTGGTGCTCTACCACTTGAGTCACAGCGCCTCTTCCAGCTTTTTCTGAGTAGATTATGGAAGATAAGAGCCTAACAGGCTTTTCTGCCCTAGCTGGCATCGAACTCATTCCTTAGAACTCAGCCTCCTGACTATCTAGGATTACAGGTGGGAGCCACGGCATCTGCTGAGATGGGGCCTGTGGATATAATTAGGACTCAATGAGGTCTTGAGAGCAGGGTCTTCATGATTCTATAAGAAGAAAAGCCAGGAGCCTTGACTCAAGCTTACAATCCCAACTATTCAAGAGGCTGAGAGCTAAGGTTCAAAGCCAGACTGGGCAGAGAACTCCAAGAGACTTTTTCTTTCTTTTTTTTAACCGGTCCTGGAACTTGAACTCTAGGTCTGAGTGCTTGTTCCTGAGCTCCTTTTGCTCAAGGCTAGCAGTGTACCACTTGAATCACAGCGCCACGTCAGGCTTTTTCTTTTTTTTGTCGGCCATGGGGCTTGAACTCTGGGCCTGGGCGCTGTCCCTCAGCTCTTCAGCTCAAGGCAAGCACTCTACCACTTGAGCTACAGTGCTACTTCCGGTTTTCTGGTGGTTTATTGGAGATAGGAGTCTCACGGTCTCTCCTGCCCGGGCTGGCTTTGAACCTCGATCCTCAGATCTCAGCCTCCTGAGAAGCTAGGATTATAGGCGTGAGCCACCAGTGCCCGGCACGTCAGGCTTTTTCTATAATTGAAGAGTCTCATGGACTTTCCTGCCTGGGCTGGTTTCAAACCGTGATCTTCAGATCTGAGTCTCCTGAGTAGCTAGGATTAAAGGCAGGAGCCATCAGCACCCAACTCTCCAAGAGACTCTTTTTTGGTTAGTCCTGAGTCTTGAACTCTGAGCTGAACACTGTCCCTCAGCTCTTCAGCTCAAGGCTAGCGCTCTATCACTCTAGCCACAGCACCACTTCTGGTTTTCTGGTGGTTCACTGGAGATGAGTCCCACAGGCTTAAGCTGAGTGCTGGTGGCTCACACCTGTAATCCTAACTACTCAGGAAGCTGAGATATGAAGATCATGGTTCTAAGCCAGCCCAGGCAGGAAAGTCCTTGAGACTCATTGCCAATAAACCACTAGAAAAGTCTCACTGACTTTTCCTGCCAGGGCTGGCTTTGAACCACAATCCTCAGATCTCAGCCTCCTGGGTAGCTAGGATTACAGGTGTGAGCACCGGCACCCAGCTTCCAGGAGACTCTTACCTTCAGTTAACCAGCAAAAAGCTGGACTGGTGGCCCCCGCCTGTAATCCTAGCTACTCAGGTGGCTGATATCTGAGGGTGACAGTCCAAAGCTAGCTAGGGCAGGAAAGTTCCTGAGACTCTTATCTCTAATTAACCACCAGAAAACCTGAACTGGAGGCATAGCTCAAACGGCAAAGCCAACTCTGAGTGAAAAAGCCCCAGCTACTCAGGAGGCTTATGAGGATGAAGGTTCAAAGCTAGCCTAGACACTAAAGTTTATGGCTTTTGATTAATCTCCAATTAACCAAACTGGAGGCAAAATAACTCAAGTGAAAGCCCACTAGCTGTGATAAAAAAAAAAAAAAATGTGAGTTCAGCTGAGTGCCAGTGGCTCACGCCCGTAATCCTAGCTACTCAAGAGGCTGAGAGCTGAGGATCATGGTTCAAAGCCAGCCGGAGCAGGAAAGTCAGTGAGACTCTTACCTCCAATAAACCACT
>NW_012267217.1:62403446-62408367 GCF_000151885.1 Dipodomys ordii
ACACACACACACACACACACACACACACACGAAAAGACCTCCATACACTTCTTAACACCCAGATCACACTTCCCTCTGGCCCTGTGGCGGTCCCTGCCCATCTCCATCGTTTGCAAAGACCTTTCACTTTGTTTCCCTATGCACCCACAAACTGGTCTACAAACTGTCTCCTAGACTCCTAGCTGCGGGGGCAGCTCAGGAGGCTCAGGGTCCTTGCTCTAGAGGTGCCTGTGACATCAGCAGCTACCCACAGCCTCCCCTGTGACCTCACGGCCCAGAGAGCCCAGCCCCGCAGAGCTTCAGCCACACCTTGCACCATCAAAAGTGGCAGGGGGCATACATGACCACCCAGCCCCCAGAAGAGGCTGAGGCCACTAACAACCCCCCCTATGGCCTTCCCTGTGTCTGGCTGGACAACCAAGCTGACTACAGTCCTGAGGAGTACTTGGTATTAGAACCCGTCCCTGACGATGTCTTAGAGGAAACACGCCCGGAAGCCAATGCCCAGGAAGAAGATGAAGACCAGGCCTCCCTGGAGGAGTCCACCTGCAAGGCCAAGCCAACCTCTGGGGACCAAAACCAGGGAGATGCTGGGGGCGGCCACAGCCAGGAGAACCTTGAAGAGACCACGGTGATCTTGTCCACAAGCCGGAACTTGTTCGTGGGTTTCCAGAACCCAGTGTGGGACATGCTGGCTGAAAACACCCGGAAAATAAGAAGCCGCACTCTGTCCCCCAACGGCTCCCAGACGGAGGACAAAGCCCCGGAGACCGAGGGCAAAGCCCCGGAGACCGAGGGCAAAGCCCCGGAGACGGAGGACAAAGCCCCGGAGACGGAGGACAAAGCCCCGGAGATGGAGGACAAAGCCCCGGAGATGGAGGACAAAGCCCCGGAGACGGTGGACGTTCCTGAGGCCCTGGCAGAAGCAGATCCAGCGACCCCAGAAGCGGAGGCCCCGTCGGGCCAGCCCTCCGGGGGTGCTGCTGACCCGTGCTCACCCCACACCAGCGGTTCGGAGAGCGGGGAGGACGCCAAGGCCTCCAACTCGGAAGTGGAGGTGTGCCCGCAGGAGCTCACGGCGGGGCCGCCGGAGGTCACGGAGGGGCCGCAGGAGGTCACGGAGGGGCCGCAGGAGGTCACGGAGGGGCCGCAGGAGGTCACGGAGGGGCCGCAGGAGGTCACAACAGGGCCACAGGTCACGGAGGGGCCGCAGGTCACGGCGGAGCCGCAGACCATGGCGGGGAAGGACATAGTCATTTTCACCAGGGACCTGCCGGCCTGGCCTTTCCCTCCGACCCCGACGTGCAGCGCCCCATCCTCGCCAGGCCTGGAGCAGGTGTCCCGGGGGAGGCGACCCCTGAACCCCAGCATGTACGGGACGGACGAGGAGAACAACTACATGCGCTCCATGACCAGCCTGCTGGGCGGCGGCGAGAGCAGCATCAGCTCGCTGGCCGACATCCTGGTGTGGTCCGACAGCTCGATGGGCATCGGCATGGGCATGGCCACGGCCCTGCTGGCCTCGGGGCGCAGCAACCCGGCCGACCTGCTGTACGGCGCGGGGCCCGGCCTGCGCACCATGTCCAGCATCCTGAGCAGCGCCAGCTCCGTCATCTCCTCCAGCCTGGCCTCGGGGACCAGCCTGGCCGTGCGCTCGCTCACGCATGCGCTGGAGTCGGTGGAGCGCCGGACGGTGGAGGGCATCCGCACGGCCGTGCGCTTCCTGACCAATCGCCTGACCCCGCGCTGGACGCAGGCGGGGCCGGACGCTGACTGACAGCGGCGAAGCCCGGGCCGGCCCCGCCCCCCGCCCCCCTGCCCGGCCTGGCTTTAGCTCTGCTCCACCCCGCGCCTCGATGGCGCCCTGCCCACCAGTAAATTAACACAAGCGTTTATTTTCTAAGCGCCGCCCCATCCCTTTTCCGTGCCGTGGGTACCGCGTGCGCGCCCAGAATGTTCTGGAAACGGGATTGTCCCCGAGAGCTCCTTGGGGTGACTCAGAAGCTTGCCAGTTGTGGGCAAAGGGAGAAAGAGGAGAGCACATCTGGGCTGGGGACATGTCTGCCCCCCCACCCCGCCCCCAGGCCTGGAATGCAGCAGGTGCGTGTCAGACCCGCAAAACCCAGCCGAGCCCGCGCCAGTGGCTCCCGCCTGTACCTAGCTACTTCAGGAGGCTGAGATCTGAGGATCATGGTTCAAAGCCAACCCCGGGCAGACAAATCCAAGAGACTCAGCTCCGATAATAACAACAAAAAAAGCTGGAAGTGGAGGTGTGGCTCAAGCGGTGGAGGGAAAGAGGTCTCACTAGCTCCCATTCCCACCAGCCACCGAGGAGGATTCCTTCTCCCCCACATCCCCACCAGCATCTGTTGTTATTTTATTGATGGCCGCTACTCCTGCTAGAGAGATGTGGGGTCTTGGTGTGGTTTCAATTTGCATTCCTTGATGACTACAGATGGTGAACATCTCTTCAGGTATCTATTAGCCATTTGTACTTTGGAGTTCTTTCTGTTCAATTTCTTTGCCCACATATTTCTTCGATTATTAATTCTTTTGTGGTTTAGTTTTTTTGAGCTCTTTATATATTCTGAGTATTAATAGCTGGCAACATTTTTTCTCCCATTCTATGAGTTGCTCTTGGTTCTGGTAGTTGTTTCTTTTGCTGTGGAGAAGGGTTTTTATTGTTGCTGTGTTTTCTTTTTGCCAATCCAGGGCTTGAGTGCTGTCCCAGAGCCGCTTGTTAGTCAAGGCTAGCACTCTACCACTTGAGCCACAGCACCACTTCCCACTTTCTGAATAGTTACTGGAGATGAGAGTCTCGGTGAAGTGGACACCAGTGGCTCATGCCTGTAATCCTAGCTACTCAGGAGGTTGAGATCTGAGGATCAAGGTTCAAAGTCAACCTGGAAAGAAAGTCTGTGAGACTTGGTTTTGTTTTGTCGGTCATAGGGCTTGAACTCAGGGTCTGAGAGCTGTCACTAAGCTCCTTTTTGCTCAAGGGTAGTTCTATACCACTTTCAGCCACAGGCCACCGAAGGTTTTCTGGCAGTTAATTGGAGATAAGAATCTCATGGTAAGCAGGGCGCCCCTGGCTCTCACCTGTAATCCTAGCTATTCAGGAGGCTGAGAACTGAGGATCGAGGTTCAAAGCCAGCCCGGGCAGGAACATCCGTGAGACTCTTATCTCTAATAAACCACTAGAAAACCGGAAGTGGTGCTGTGGCTCAAGCAGTAGAGAGCTCCCCTTGAGCTGAAGAGCTGAGGGACAGCACCTAAGCCCAGAGTTCAAGCTCTGCAACCAGCCAAAAAAAAATCTCATGGTAGCAAGGTGGTAGTGGCTTCTGCCAGTAATCCAAACTACTCAGGAGGCTGAGATCTGAGGATCATGGTTCAAAGCCAGCCCGGGCTGGATACTCTGTGAGAGTCTTCAGTTAACCACCAGAAAACGAAATGGCTCTGTGGCTTAAATAGTAGAGTGCTTGCCTTGAGCTGAAGAGCTCAGGGACAGTGCCCAGGACCAGAGTTCAAGCCCCACAACCAACCAAAAAAAAAAAATCTCATGGACTTTCCTGCCAGGATTGGCTTTGAACTGTGATTCTCAGATCTCAGCCTCTTGAGTAGCTAGGATTACAGGCATGAGCCACTGGTACCTGGGTGAAAAAGCTTTTTATTTTTTCGTGTGTGTGTGTGTGTGTGTGTGTGTGTGTGTATTTCCAGTCCTGAGGCTTGAATCTTCCCAGCCCCCAGAGAAGCTTTTTAATTTGATGAAATCACATTTTGCCATTCTTGTTCTTTTTCTTTGTTTCTGGGAATTTGAAGTTCTATTCAGAAAATGATTGTTTATGCCTACATCGACTAGAGTTTCTCCTGTATTTTCCTGTGCTAGTCTCAGAGTTTCAGATCTGACAGTTAGATCTTTGACTCATGTGGAGGTTATTTGTACAAAATGAGAGATAGGGATCTAGTTTCAATTTCCCCCATCTAGAGAACCAACTTTCCTAGCACCACTGTGCTGTGTTTTTTACTCCTTTGTCAAAGATTTAGACGGCTGTAGCTGTGTGGGTTTATTTCTGGTCTCCCATTTCTTCCTTTTATTTAGAGTTTGTGTTGAGAAATCTGTTGTTTTAGGAGTCTTTAACTCCTATTTCCTGTATGGAGCACGAAATGTTTCTCTCTCTAACCTGGCTCTTGAGCCATCTAGCTGGAGCCTGCTGTTCCGCTTCATGATGATCTCTCTCCCAATCTCTACATATATATGTGTATATATATATACATACGCATATATTTATATATATATATACATACATATATATACATATATGTATACACACACACACATACACACACACACATATATATATATATGTCTTGCTTTCCTATTTAAAAATCTGTTATTCTAATGGGCTTGCCATTGAATGTGAGTTGTCACTTCTCTTTGTTTTTTCCATTGTGGGGCTTGAACTTAAAGCCGGTGCACTGTCCCTGAGCTTTTGTGTTCAAAGCTAGTGCTCTACCACTTTGGTTTTCTGGTGGTTTATTGGAGATGAGTCCCATAGGCTTCCTATCAGGGCTGGCTTTGAACTATGATCCTCAGAGCAGAATCTCCTGAGTAGCAAGGATTATAGGTTTGAGCCACTGGCCCTCGGCTCAATTGAGTTTTTATTTAGATTATTGAGGTCTTCATTGCCGAAATATCAATGTGATTTTTTTCAAACTTTCTACATCTATTGAACACCCTGCAGCCTTCTTTATGTCGCTCAATTGTTTGAATTCTTTTTAAGTTCAGTTAGTTGTTTGTATCCTCTTTTTTTTTTTTGGGTCCGGTTGTGGGCCTGAACTCTGGGCCTGGGCGCTGTCCTTCAGCTCTTCAGCTCAAGGCTGGTGCTCTACCAATTGAGCCACAACGCCACTTCCGGCTTTT
>NW_012267217.1:62424462-62435227 GCF_000151885.1 Dipodomys ordii
ACCACATAAGCAGAAAAAGCCAGAAGTGGCGCTGTGGCTCAAGTGGTAGAGTGCTAGCCTTGAGCTGAAGAGCTGAGGGACAGGCCCAGGCCCAGAGCTCAGGCCCCATGACTGGCAAAAAAAAAGAGAGAGAGAGAGAGGGGGGAGGGGAAAGAGGGAGGAAAGAATAGAAGGAGTGAAGGAAAGAGAAATACATGGGCACATAACAAAGTAATTTTATTTTATTTTTTCTGTAGGTTGTCGGGCTTGAACTCAAGGCCTGGGTACTATCTCTGAGTTCTTTGTGCTCATGGCTAGAGTTCTATTATTTGAGCCCAGGGCACCATTGCTGCTAGCACTTGAGTGGTTAATTGGAGAATCTTACAGGGACTTCTCTGCCCTGGGTGGCTTCAAACCGTGATCCTCAGATCTGGACCTCCCAAGTAGCTAGGGTTACAGGCATGAGTCACCAGCACCTGGCCAAAGTAATTTTTCTTCTTTGAGAGTTTTCTGTGCTGTCGTCGTATGGCTCAAGAATCTTTTGTTTTTTTAAGTTTTGAGACCAGGATCCAAACTGGATACCTGCTGCTTTCACTCTTTGCCTAGCATTCTACCAGCCAAGCTCACCCCTGCGCCCTCCCCCGCCCCTTCTAGGAGTCTCAGAAACATCAGGACCCAAGGGGAAGTGGCTTAGATCTCAAGACTGATGTCAGTATTGGGAGGGACTAGGAAAAAAACCGTGCGCCAGTGGGACACCTGGTGTAGAGAGCTGGAAGCTGTCAGGAAATGGCTCCATCCCTGTCTCCTCCGTCCCTCCCACAGCAGCTGGCCCTCCAGGCTTCTCTGAACTCTTTACCTCCAGCACCCAACAGTTCCAAAATGGCCTTTCCCACAAGCTCAGCCAAGGCCGCAGATGGGGTCGATGTTTGCCCAAGGCCACACACAGCCCACTCCTGGGCTCAGTGCCGGGGTGTGCCCGCCCACCCCCACACAGGAGCGGCTCTGGGTCCTACTCACAGCTTTCCCTTAACCCCGAGCTCTGGAAAGAGCCAAAGCATTCACATCCTTCACACTCCTCTCCTCCATACACACACTGAATGTGGGGGGGGGGTGCGCCCGCATACCAGTTATGGGGCTTGGGCATGCTCCTTTAGCTTTTTGACTAAAAGCTGACACTTTACCACTTGAGCCACAGCTTCACTTCCAACATTTTTGGCGGTTAATTGGAGATGAGTCTCACAGACTTTCCTGCCCACTTGGCTTCAAACCTGGATCCTCAGATCTCAGCCTCCTGAGTAGCTAGGATTACAGGCCTAAACCATTGGCCTCTGGCTTCCTTTTCTAAAATCTATCTATCTATTAAGCTGGTCTTGGGGCTTGATCTCAGAGCCTGAGTGCTATCGCTGAGCTGTTTTGCTCAGGCCAAGTGCTCTACCTCTTGAACCATACTTCCACTTCCAGTCCCTCCCTCCCCCCATTTTTTGTTTCTGGTTAATTGGAAATAAGAGTCTCACACTTTCCTGCTTGGGCTGGCTTTGAATGGTAATCCTCAGATCTCCGTCTCCTGAGTAGCTAGGATGACAGGCAATAGCACCAACGTGCAGCTGCTTCTGAATTTTTTTTCATGGCAACCAGTAAGGAAATGGGATTCACCTCTAAGTCTGGTTTGGCCTCCTACCTTTCGGTTTTATTAGTACTTCTCAAAACGTGTTCTTTGCTGAGGAAAAACCTCTGGCACAGATGGATGTCCTCACCACATCCAAAGGAACACCACGCGGTGCAGATTGCCTGGTCCGCGGTGCGCCGGCCCGGTGGGCGCAGGTCACACAGCACAAAGGCCGCGGGGCAGGGATGGGAGGAGGCAGGGGCAGGGCCTCGACCCCGGGGCCAGCGTGCGACGGGACCGCCCCGGCCCTCCACCTGCTCGCGGGGAGCAGAGCAGGACCCCAGGCTGGAGCCTGGAGAGGAGCCGAGGCTGCGGCCGAAAACCGGGCCGTCAGGTGGGGCGAGGGCGAACAAAGGCCTCTGTTCCCGGGAGAAACCCCGGCCAGCTGCCGGCGCAGTCCGGCCACAAAGGGGCTTTCTCCGGCCACAGACGGGCGCGGCCAGCCCGAGGGCAAGGCCGGGCGTCGGGGCGGCCGAGCCGGCGGCGCGTTTCCTTCCCGGCTCGGGCAGCTCCAGGGCGGGGCCCGGCCCCGGAGGGTCCCGAGGGAGCCGAGGACGCTGGCTGGTTCCCGCCCCCCCCCACGCCACCGCTGGCCCCGCCCCACCCCGCCCCTCGGTCTCCATGGCGACCGTGACCTCAGCGCGGGGGGGGGGGGAAGGGCGAGTCGGCGCCGGTTGCTACGCGACAGCCCGGTGACGTCAGTCCATTGAGTTTGGTTCCCCCGGCAACGGGCCGGGCAGCTGGGCCGAGAACTATTTGTGTCTGTCCCCAGAGGGGCCGAGGAGCCTCCGGGGTCTGGCGCAGCCGAGGAAGTCGCTCCGGCCGCGGGCGGGCGCGGGCAGCACACAGAGGCCCTTTCAGGCCGCGGCCCCCGGGGGGCGGGCTCTGCGGCCCACAGACGGGGCGCTCCCCGCCTTGGCTCGGGCGCTCTCCTCCCACGCCTCCCGGCTTTGTCCTGTTTCTAAGGCTCTCCTGCGTCAACCCTTGAAGAAAGGGGCTTCTGTGTGTGAGGCGCGGCCCGGCCGCCCTCGACGGCACACAGCAGGCGCCCTGTGCGACATTCCCGGGCCGGGCCGGGGCAGCCGGCCGCCCCCAGCGCCAGAGCCCCCTCGGCGAGCTCTGGGATGCACCCGGCCCGGGTCGCCCGGGTGGCCCCGGAGAGCTGATGGACAGCAGCAGTGAGAACATGAAATCGAGGGGGCCGTCTAGGAAATAGACCCAGCTCTGCAGTTCAGGAGGCTGAGATCTGAAGATCGCCATTCGAAGCCAAACCGGGGCTGGAACATCGGTGAGACTCTCATACTCGGACAAAGTCAAAAGTGGAGCTGTGACTCAGCTGCCGGAGTGCTGTACTTAAGCAAAAGAGGCCCTGAGTTCAAACCCCAGGATCGGGGCTTGAAAAGAAAAAAAAAGGCAAGAGAAAGTGACAGATTCATAGGTAAACTGAGGCAAGCGGCATAAATCAGAGAAAGGAGAAAGGTCGAGCTTGGAGTGGAAGCAGGTTAGGAGCAAGAAATGAATGACAGGAGCAGAAATCCTATTAGGTGTACACAAGTAAAGCCATGGCCTAAATTTGGACTTCAGCTGACCTTAGGCCCCACCATGGCCGGTGACTCGGGATTCAGGACTGTGCCAAGCACCAGTAGCTTACATCTGTAATCCTGGCTTCTCAGGATGCTGAGATCTGAGGATCGAAGTTCAAAGTGAAGCCAAGGCTGAAAAGTCTAGACTTATCTCTAATTAACACACAAGCTGGAAGTGGAGCTGTGGCTTAAGTAGTAGAGTGCCAGGCCTTGAGTAGAAAAAGCCAAGTGAGGGCCTGAAGCCCTGAGTTCAGGCCCCAGTACCAGAAAAAAAAAAAAAAAATCCGGGGCTTTGTGTCTAGGTGTCAGGTGTAGGCCTCTCCCAGGCTCCTCCCTCCTACTGGCACCCAGGCACCACTGGGATATGTTCAGGTCCCTAACCATCTGTCTCTAGGGAGCCAGCACCACCTCCTCCAGCCCGTTAAGCCTTGCAGCAACATCCAGACCCGGGCAGCTGGTCTGGCCGCCTGCCAAGCAGCCAGGAGAGCTTTATCAGACTCAGGGAGGCATCATTCTGGTCCTCCACTCCTGTGTCCTCTCAGCAGCCAGTGGCTGCCACGTGACTGACTGCCCCAGAGACCTGAGCACAAGGGGCACTGGCGTCTCTGACAGAGCAGTCCCGAGGCTGGCTTTGCAGGGAAGAAGTGCTCAGCTTGGCCTGTGGCTCACTCAGCACGTCTCAGACCTGTGTGTCTTCTTCCCTCTTGGTGGAGCCAGCACCAGGATCCCAGTCCATGAACAAGTCTTGTGATGCTGATGTGTCACATGACCTTGCCACCCCACCCCTACCCCCACCCCCCTGCCCCAGGTTCCCCAACCTCTCTTAAACAATGTCTCAGACACTAGTAGGTACAGAACTGGCAGGGTCTGTATCAGCAAAATGAAAATTCAAGACCTTTTGTTTTGTTTTGTTTTAAAAAAAGCTATGCTAGGTGCTAGCAGCTCATGCCTGTAACCCTAGCTACTCAGGAGGCTGAGACCTGAGGATCACAGTCCAAAGCCTGCTGAGGCAGGAAAGTCTGTGAGACTCTTATCTCCAGTTAAACACCACAAAAACCAAAGTGGTGCTCTGGCTTACAGTGACAGAGCACTAGCCTTGAGCAGAAGAGCTCAGAGACAGCGCCCACACTCAAAGTTCTGGTCCCATGACCAAAAAAAAAAAAACAAGCAGGACACTGGTGGCTCACCCCTGCAATCCTAGCTACTAAGGAGGCTGAGATCTGAGGATCACAGTTCAAAGCCAGCCTGGACAGGAAAGCCTGTGAGACTGTGACCTCCAATAAACCGCTCAGAAAACCGGAAGTAGCACTGTAGCTCAAGTAGTAGAGCACTAGCCTTGAGCAAAAAGAAACTCAGGGACAGCACCCAAGCCCTGAGTTCAAGCTCCAGGACTGGGGGAAAACAATAATTTCAAGCCAGGTATAGCAGCTCATGGCTGAAATCTCACCGAGTTGAGAGGCTGAGGCAGATGGATCGCTTGAGTCTCGGGGTTTGAGTCCAGCCTGGTAAAGCCCCTTCCCTTCCTAGGCACAGTCTACCTCATCCCTATTTCGGCATCTATCTGCTGGCCTCTCCCAGCTGTTACAGCCACTTGTGAGGGACCCTGTTCTAACCACCCACTCCACACAATCTGGGCCTCCAAGGGGTCCTGAGGTCCCCTAGACCTTATGTGGGAGACATGCCCACACTTTCCCACCCAAGAACCAAACTACAGCGAGGAACCGGCGGCTCACTCCTGTATTCCTAGCTACTCAGGAAAAGATCTGATGATTAAAGATTTGAAGCGAAGCCAGATAGGAAAGTCTGCAAGACCCTTATCTCCAATTAACCAGCAAAAAGCCACAGGTGGAGGCATGGCTCAAGTGATAGAACACTTGAGTTTGAGCAATAAATCTAAGGGACACTGCCTAGGCCCTGTCCACCACACTCAAGTACACACGAAAGGACTTCCGAGTGACTTGGCTACTTCAATGATCTGTCACTCCATTGATGTCCAGGGATAAGGACCAGACTAGAAGGCTAGAAGGCCAATCTGGACAAAAAGCAAGATCTCAACTCAAGCAGTAAGCCAGGCTACATGGGAGGCATAGTTAGAAGGATCAAAGTACAAGGCCATGCTGGGTACCAGTGGCTCACACCTGTAATCTAGGAAAATTTTACTTAGGAGGCTGAGGTCTGAGGATCATGGTTCTAAGCCAGCTTGGGCAGAAATATCCCCATGAGACTCATCTCCAGTTAACCACCAGAAAACCAGGAGTAGAGTTGGGCTCAAGCAGTAGAGTGCTTGCCTTGAGCTGAAGAGCACAGGGACAGCACCCAAGCCCAGAGGTTCAAGCCCCAACACTGACCAAAACATAAAACAAGAAAGGGTATCTGGCCTTGTGGCTCAAATGGTAGAGCACTGCCTAGCATGTGTGAATTCCTGAGTTCAAACCCCACTTCCACCAAAACTGAAAATAAAAACAGAGCTGGACACCAGTGGCTCACACCAGTGTTCCTAGCTATGCAGGAGGCTGAGATCTGAGGATCAAGATTCAAAGCCAGCCTGGGCAGGACAGTCTGGAAGTGGCTCCAGTGGTAGAGCACTGGCCTTGAGCTGAAGAGCTGAGGGACAGAGCCCAGGCCCAAAGTTCAACCCCCGTGACAGACCAAAAACAAAACAAACCCCCCAAACATCCATCTGTGGTGTCTGAAGGTCTACATCAGACGCACAATTCACACTCTTGCCTTCGGAAAGCCAGAGCACACAACTCCCTTGGGCTGGTATGCGCCCCAGCTTGGGGGTTTGTGGGGGCTCTAGTAAGGGCCTGCTCCTTCCTCCCACTCATCTGACTACCCGGCTCCTGCCCAGAGGAGTCCCCACATAGCTGGCACTGTACCCCACTGCGCTGTCCAGATCCCTTCAGGACTGAGGACTTCCTTGGTTATCAGCTGACTTGACTGAGGAAACACCCACCCCGCTGGCTTCTTGGGTGCGTCCAATGATTGGTTAACTGGTGTAAGAAGGTTCTTTCCCAGCTGCAGAGAATAAGGAAAACACCACTGCTTCGGAATGCCCAAGACCGCAGCCCACTCCTGCTAGCCTCCGTGTGTGCACGTGCTGGCGCTGGGGCTTCAACTCAGGGCCTTGCTCTGTCACTTAGCTTTTACTACTCAAGGCTGGTGCTCTACCACTTGAGCCACACCTCTGCTTCCACATTTTTTGCTTGTTAAATGGAGAAAATAGTTTCTTGGATTTGTGTGCCAAGCCTGGCTTCAAACTGTGATCCTCAGATCTCAGCCTCAGCTAGGCTTACAGGCGTGAGCCACTGGCACTAGGCTCCTGCCACCTTCTGCGCCTTCCAGAAGATGTCCCAGAGCATGATGGGACAAAGCTGCTGCAGGTTGATTGCCCTCACGGTCAGCTCCTCTCACCTGCCCGAGGCATCTCCGGACACTTTGTACCTCTTCAAACTCATTCAGCAAGTCCTCGCAGAGGCTTCCTATGAGCCACGTCTGTTCTTTCAGAGCTCAAGTGAAGCAACCAAAAAATCACACTGCAACCTAGAAATCCTATACAAATAAAATGAGGGGCTGGGAATGTGGCTTAGTGGTAGGGTGCCTGCCTAGCATGCATGAAACTCTGGGTTCAATTCCTCAGTACCACATACACAGAAAAAGCCAGAAGTGGGGCTTGGAAGGTAGCTCAGTGGTAGAGTGCTTGCCTTGTATGCATGAGGCCCTGGATTTGATTCCTCAACACCACATAAGCAGAAAAAGCCAGACGTGGCTCTGTGGCTCAAGTGGTAGAGTGCTAGCCTTGAGCTGAACAGTTGAGCACCCAGGCCCAGAGTTCAGGCTCCATAACTGAAAAAAAAAAAAAAGAAGAAAAAAATCCAGAAGCGGTGCTATGGCTCGCGGTAGAGTGCTAGCCTTGAACAGAAGAAGAAGAAGAAGAAGAAGAAGAAGAAGAAGAAGAAGAAGAAGCCGCTCAAGGACAGCACCCAGGTCCTGAGTTTAAGACCCAGGACTGGCAAAAAAAAATGAAATGAGCTGGGCACCGGTGACTCATGCCTGTCATCTTAGCTACTCAGGAGGCTGAGATCTGAGGATCGCATTTGAAAGTCAGTCCAGGCAGGAAAGTCTATGAGAGACTCATCTCTAATTAACCACCAGAAAACTGGAAGTGGAGCTGCCACTCAAAGAGGTAGAGCGCTCGCCTTGCTTGTATGAGGCCCTGGGTTCGATTCCTCAGCACCACATAAGCAGAAAAAGCCGGAAGTGACGTTGTGGCTCAAGTAGTAGAGCACTAGCCTTGAGCTGAAGAGCTCAGGGACAGCGCCCAGGCCCAGAGTTCAGGTCCCACAACCAACAACAACAACAAAAAAAATGATAAAGCTGGGCGTCAGTGGTTCACGCCTGTAATCCTAGCTACTCAGGAGGCTGAGATCTGAGGATCACGATTCAAAGCCAGGCCAGTCTGGAAAGTCTCTGAGACTCTTATCTCCAATAAACCACTAGAAAACCAGAAGTGGTGCTATGGCTCAAGCAGTAGAGCGCTTGCCTTGAGCTGAAGAGTGCAGGGACAGCGCCCAAGCCCAGAGTTCAAGCCCCATGACCAACGAAAAAGAAAAGAAAATGATACAATAGGAAAGAGCTCATCATAGCTGGCAGCAGCCACACCTGATCCACTTTCTCTCCGAGAGGGACAGGCTCTGCTCCTCATGCCAGCCCTCAACACCAGCTGAGATCAAGCTGCTCAGGCCCCACCCACACTATTGGATCAGAATCTGCCATCTAACAAAATCCCCAAGAAATTCTGGTATTGCACAAAGCTCTAGTTGTGAGGGGTGTTGTCAGTGGTAGAGAGCTTGCTTTAGCACAGACAAGGCCTTCACTTCCATAAGAATTAAAGATTTAAAAAAAGAAAGGAGATGATGGGGAAAGACAGAAGAGGGGAGGGCCAAGAGGAGGAAGGAGCCTGTCTTCTAGAGGGTAGGGAAACTGAAGGGCCTCAGGAAAACACAGGTCAAGGTCTTAGAAGAGGGCGGTGGCCTGTTAGTCCAGCTAAGATAAGGTAGGCTTGTGGCTGTAGGCTGCAGAAGGCGCCCTCCAAGCTAAGCCAGAGGTGAGGTGGGAGGAGCCCTGGGGCCAGTGGAATGAGGAGGCAGGAATTCCAAAGCAGAGCCCTGGAGGCTCTACAGGAAGAGTCCAGAAAAGTGGCGATCACAAGAGAAAAAAGGCACTCACCCTGAGTCACTGAGTCTGGGAGGTGAGTCGCCTCGGATCCGGAATAGGTCGAGCCCTGATCAAGTGCCTGTCCTGTCTGGCAAAGCCCTTACCTGCATTTTTTAGGCTTCAACAACTCTCTAATAAAGTAGGAGTGCTGGGATATTGCAGCTGGAGAAACTGAAGCCCAGGGAAGCTCACTAAGGCTATTCCAGAACCTTCTTCAGCAGGTACACGTGGATTTGACCGTGGCTGTGTTTAGGACAGACTCTGTTCTGATTGGCAGAGGCCTGGTGATTAGATGTTTGGGACGTTGCCTTGGTTACAGCAGGATCCACCTCCGCCGCGTCTCAGGACAGCAATGAATCAGAGGCCTGCTATCAACAAGAAGTGAGAGGCCTGTTGAAGAGGCTGGGCCATGAGAAGGCCGAGGGGACGCCACTGCGGGCAGCCAGCTGTCTGCTCGCTTAACAGGAAGAACCTGGGAGCCCAGGGCGCTCAGCAGAGCCTAAGGGGCAGCGGTCCGCCCCTCCTGGACTAACCACGAGGGGGCGCTGCGGCCCCAGCCTTCCCGCCACCGATTTCCCTCTCCAGCCTCCCCCCCCCCCCGCCTGCGCACAGTACCCCAGGATTTAATGACCCCGGGGCGCGGGGGAGCCAGCGCGGGGACTTGGGAGTAGCTGAGAAAGGGGAGACGCTGAGTGGAGGCGGGAGCTGGACAGGCGGGATGGGAGGGGTTCCCCCCCTGCCGATTCCCCACACAGCCTCGTGGGGGAGCTCTCCATCTTACAGGTCCCGGGGATGTTCGGAGCACGGCCGGTCGTCTGTTCCCAGGGGGACCACAGGAGATGTCTTCCCCTCCCCGCTGTGTCCCAAGCAGCTAGGCCTGAGAAGATCTGGATTTTTTTTTTTTCCAGTCCTGGGGCTTGAACTCGGGGCCTGGGCGCTGTCCCTCAGCTCTTCAACTCAAGGCGAGCGCTCTACCGCTGGAGCCACAGCGCCACTTCCGGTTTTCTATTGCTTTATTGGAGATAAGATTCTAGTGGTGGGCTGGGAAGGTGGCTCAGTGGTAGAGCGCTTGCCTTGCATGCATGAGGCCCTGGGTTCGATTCCTCAGTACCACATAAGTAGAAAAAGCTGGAAGTGGCGCTGTGGCTCCAGTGGTAGAGCACTCGCCTTGAGTTGAAGAGCTGAGGGACAGCGCCCAGGCCCAGAGTCCAAGCCCCACGACCAACCAAAAAAAAAAAAAAAAAAGATTCTAGTGGTTTATTGGAGATAAGATTCTCACGGACTTTCCTCCCTGGGCTGGCTTTGAACTGCAATCCTCAGAGCTCAGCCTCCTGAGTCGCTAGGATGGCAGGTGTGACCCACCAGCGCCCAGCTTGCATTTTTGGCTTTGTGTGTGTGCCAATACTGGGCTTGAACTCAGGGCCTGGGTGTTGTCCCTTAGATTTTTTTTTTCCTGCCCAAAGCTCATTTCCAGCTTCTTAGTGGTTAATGGGAGAGAACACCTTATGGTTACGGACTTTCCTGCCTAGGTTGGCTTCGAACCACCAATCCTCCTATCTCAACCTCCTGACATAAGTCACTGTTATATTTGGGTTTTTTTTTTGAGACAGGGTCTTGCTATGGGTCCCAGGCTGACCTCACACTCAGACTCTTGCCTTACCCTCCCTATTTGCTGTAGTTACAGCCCTTCACAACCAGGCCAGATTTTCTCCACCTCTTGAACTGGAGTAGTTTTTTGAAGTTTCTGCTTCCTGGATACCCTGGCTCCCAGGGACACCCATAGCAGCTCTGACAGGTCTGGGGGGTGGGAAGGGGGAAGGGTCGGGCTTTGCCTCTCAAATTCCAGCGTAGACACAGAAAAGCAAGCAGTAAACAATGGGGAGGGCCCATGGCGCACAACTTTAGTCCTAGCTCCTCAGGAGGCTGAGATCTCAGGATAGAGGTTCTAAGCCAGCCCAGGCAGGAGAGCCCATGACCGTACTCATCTCCAATAAACCACCAAAAGGCTGGAAGCGGAGCTATGGCTCAAGTGGTAGGGCACCATCCTTGAGTGAAACAGCTAAGGGATTAGCACCCAGGACCTGCCCTGGAGCGCCAGTACCGACACTAAATAGATAAACATAATAAAGGAGAGATGGGAGCCGGGAAGCGCGGTGCCACCACCCACCAGCTCTTCTTATGGCCTGGGATCCACCTCCTCCTCCTCCACGGAAAAGGTTTCTGGAGTCACTGGGTCCGCCTTGGCACCGAACACCTTCCTCATCCATGGAAAAGCCCGTGGTGCCGCCTGCTGGCCCGCAGCCAGGGGTGCAGGCCCAGG
>NW_012267217.1:62435513-62446818 GCF_000151885.1 Dipodomys ordii
GGCCGCGTGGGGGCCGGCCGTGCGCAGGGCTGCGTGTTCCCCGCGTGTACCCTGGGCCGCCTCTCGCGGCTGCGCGGGATTCGGAGCGTGGAAATTTCTAGGTCCCAGCCCCGGAGATCGGCCCCTCGTTCTGCATTTTTCCAGTTTCCCGGAGCCCCCGCCGGGATCGTCCCCCGCCCCCCGCGGCGGGCGAGGCGGGGCCCGGCTGCCCGGTGCGCGCTGCCTTTGTTCCCGCGCCCCGGGGGAGCCCTCCCCACCGTCCCCGCCACGCCGGTGTCCCGGAAAGACCTCCGGGCTCCCTAGGACTCAAGCTCTCTCCGGAGCTCAGCCCCACACTCAAAACCAGAGAGTGCCGTGCGCCTCGGGGTGTCACGACGGCGTCCCCCGGGGCCCACGTCCCGCGTCCGAGCGGGCGGCGCGGGGCGGACTGCCCGCGTGCGTCCGGGCGGGCCGAGGAGAGCGCCCGCGGGCGAAAGAAGGAAGGGAGAGAGACGGCCTGAGAGGAGGCTGGCCGAGGGGGAGGGCGGCGCCCGCCCCCGGGGTCCCCGGTCGGCCCTCTGCGCGCCGCGTGTCCCGCCGGCTCCATGTTGTTTGCGCTCCTGGGAGCCGCCGCGCGAGTTCCCGGCGTTGTTGGCGGGAAAAGTGCTCCGCTTCCCCCGTGAGCCCGGAGGAAGGGCCCGGCTCGCTCCCCACCGTGGCCGGGAGCTGGCCTGCGGAGCGCCGAGGGAGGAGTCCGGGCCCTGCCTGGGCGCCCCGCGAGCTAGGCCCTGATCCTTAGCTTTGTCATTCCAGGCTGGCGCTGTACCCCGGAACCGCAGCTCCGCTTCCGGAATTGGGGTGGTTAAGTGGAAGGAATAGTCTCAGGGACTTCCCTGCCCAGGCTGGCTTCAAACTGTGGTCCTCGGATCTGAGCTTCTTGAGTAGCTAGCACTCCAGTGAGTCACCGGCGCCCTGCTGGGAAGGGCATTTTGAGCGCCAGCGGGGGGCCCCCCCACATACACACTCCACCTTCCTGGGGAGTAGGCTGATTCCTGAGCAGGCGCTGGGGAGCCGGCAGGCATCTTCAGCTTTGCTTACAGTCAGGTGTCCCTGTGTCTAGGGCCCCTCTCCCTCAGCCCGGCCACCCCCATCCCACTGTGGCCCCAGCCATTTGGGGATGGGAAAGCCTTGCTCCTGACTTGGAAGTCCTTTGCTCTGTTGGAATTCCGGGGAGGTTCCCGAAGTTGAGGCTGAACCCCTGGCTAGGGCGCAGCCCTTCCCATCCTCGGAACTTGAGCTGAGGTCCTTGCTGGCCTTGGCTCCCTCTGCCTTCGCCTCCTAGCCGGTAGTCTTGGCAGGCTGAGCAGGGTCTCCTTACACCCACCAGATTATTGGAGCAATGGTAGCTGGAAGACGATGCGATCCAACCCACATCTTCAGATAATGGCATCTGGCTTCTCTCTCCTCTGCAAGGTGGCATGCGTGGCAAGCCCAGGTCAGCAGAGTAGAAAGAGCAGCAGACAGTTGTCTGCCGGGTGGTGCAGAGATGGAGGCTCGAACATCAGAGGTCTGTCGCTGAGCTCTCCGTTTGCAGCACCTGCGTCCTCTGCTGACATGTGCCAGCCTTTCTTTGGTTTTTTTATTTTTATTTTATTTTTATTTTTTTGCCAATCTCCCATCTTTTCCTTTTCCTTTTTTTTTTTTTTTTGGGTCCGGTCGTGGGGCCTGAACTCTGGGCCTGGGCGCTCTTCCTCAGCTCTTCAGCTCAAGGCTAGTGCTCTACCACTTGAGCCATAGCACCACTTCTGGCTTTCTTTTTGCATATGTGCTGCTGAGGAATCGAACCCAGGGCCTCATGCATGTAAGGCAAGCACTCTACCACTGGGCCACCTTCCCAGCCCTCCCATCTTTTTTTTTAGCCTTTCAATTCCCTTGTTTTTCAGGAGACTATTTTTTAAGTTCATTTACATGGTCAGCTGTGGGGCTTGAACTCAGGGCCTGGGCACTGACCCTGAGCTTCTTGCTCAAGGCTAGCACTTTATCACTTGAGCACAGCTCCACTTCCAGACTTTTCTTTTTTTTTTTTTTTTTTGGGTCCAGTTGTGGGGCCTGAACTCTGGGCCTGGGCGCTGTCCCTCAGCTCTTCAGCTCAAGGCTAGCGCTCTACCACTTGAGCCACAGTGCCACTTCCGGCTTTTTTCTTTTTGCTTATGTGGTGCTGGGGAATCAAACCCAGGGCCTCATGCATGCAAGGCAAGCGCTCTGCCACTGAGCCACCTTCCCAGCCCCACTTCCAGACTGTTCTACCACTTGAGCCATATGTGTATGTGGTTCCCAGCCCCTTTTTTTTGGGAGGGGGGCTCCCGTTGTGGGCCTGAACTCTGGGCCAGGGCACTGTCCCTCAGCTCTTCAGCTTAAGGTTAGCGCTCTACCACTTGAGCCACAGCGCCACTTCTGGCTTTTTTTCCTGCTTATGTGGTGCTGAGGAATCGAACCCAGGGCCTCCAGCATGCAAGGCAAGTGCTGTACCACTGAGCCACCTTCCCAGCCCCCTCTTTCTTTTTTGTGCCATTGCTGGGTCTTGAACTCAGGGACTTACACTCTCACTTGGATTTTTCCACTCAAGACTGGTGTTCAGGGCTGGGAATGTAGCTCAGTGGTAGAGTGTTTATCTAGCATGCATGAAGCCCTGGCTTCAATTCCTCAGTACCACATAAATAGAAAAAGCCAGAAGTGGTGCTATGGCTCAAGTGGTAGAGTGCTAGTCTTGCTCAAAAGAGTCTCAGGGAAGCCAGGCACCAGTGGCTCATGCCTGATATCCTAGCTACTCAGGAGGCTGAGATCTGAGGATCACAGTTCAAACCCAGCCCAGGAAGGAAAGTCAATGAGACCCTTATCTCCGATAAACCACCAGAAAACCAGAAGTGGCACTGTGACTTAAGTGGTAGAGCACTAGCCTTGAGCTGAAGAGTTCAGGGACAGCGCCCAGGCCGAGTTCAAACCACATGACTGACCAAAAAAAAAAAAAAGCAGCAGCAGCTCAGGGATAGGGGCCAGACCCCGAGTTCAAGTCCCGGGATTGACACACACAAAAAGTGTTCTGCCACTTGAACCATGGCTCCATTTCCAGCTTTTTACTAGTTAATTGGAATAAGAGTCTCAACTTTTTTTTTTTTTGGTTGGTCATGGGACTTGAACTCTGAGCCTGGGTGCTGTCCCTCAGCTCTTCAGCTCAAGGTTAGTGCTCTACCACTTGAGCCATAGCACCACTTTTGGTTTTCTGGTGGTTTATTGGAGATAAGGGTCTCACAGACCTTCCTGCCTGGGCTGGCTTTGAACCTTGATCCTCAGATCTCAGCCTCCTGAGTAGCAAGGATTACAGGCATGAGCCACTGTGCTCTCTCATGAACTTTTGCTCAGGCTGGCTTTGAACTGAGATCCTCAGATTCCAGCCTCTTAAGTAACTAGAATTACAGAAATGATATATCACCTATAGCTTCACTTTATAGGTGTAAAGGCTGAGGCATGGGAAGTTAAGCAACTGGTCCAGGCTGTACAGTGAAAACCTGTTTGATACCACATCACATGTCCTGGCTGTCCACCTTCGCATTGATTCCAAGCTTGTGAAATTTGCCACTCACAGAACCAGGAAGCAGTGTTAATGTTTATTGGTGTGTGTGTGTGTGTGCAAGGTCTGGGCACTGTTCCTTAGCTATTTCACTCAAGGTTAGTGCTCTCCCACTGGAGCCACAGTTCCACTTCGGTCTTTTTGGTCACTAATTGGAGATAAAGAATCTTTCCGATTTGGCTGCCCAGGCTGACTTTGAACAGTGATCTTCAGATTCAGCCTCTTAAATAGGATTACAAGCATGAGCCATGGTTGCCTAGTCAGTTCCAGAAACAGAATAAATGTATTCCTTCTGCGGCTGGGGTTAGACATTTCTCTAGGGAAGAGCCACATTTGTAACGGTGATGTCTAACCCAGTTCTCAGTTTATGGCTGTTAAAATTGTTTTACGGGTTTTTATTTTAATTGCAACTGTCAATCCAGAAATTTATGACCATCAAATAATCACCTTGCTGCTAGAAAAGTCTAGGTCCTTTCGGTGGTAATGTGGATTGTATAGTATTTTATTTCATATTTATTGACTTGCAGCCCTGTACCTGGTGTAACGTCATGGGAAGGAGAGGTGCTTGGTGCATAGAGTGCCCCTCACTGGCTCCTTTCATTGCTGAAAAGAGAGTTCAGTTCCCCAACAGGAAATCTCTGAAGAGAACCAAGGGCCCTAAGATCCTTGGCCCAGGTCTGCAGGCCTTTGTGTAGCTCCCTCCCTTTGAATGTGGGCAAGACCTGTGCCTTGCTTGTAGTTAATAGAATACAGCAGTACTCAGAGGCTGAGATCTGAGGATCACAGTTCAAAGCCAGCCTGAGCAAGAAAACCCAATATCTAATTAACTACTAAAAAAGCCGGAAATGAGCGGACACCGGCTACTCAGGAATCCTAGCTACTTAGGGAGCTGAGATATAAGGATCACAGTTCAAAGCCAGCCAGGGTTGGTCAGTCCATAAGACACTTATCTCCAATTATTCACCAGGAAATGAAATGGCACTGTGGTTCAAAATGGTTGAGTGCTAGCCTCGAGCTAAAAGCTCAGGCTCTGAGTTCAAGCCCCATGATCCATTGGAGGGCCGGGCAGGGGGTTATGCCACTGGATTTTGCTTCCTGCCACAGGAGCTTGGAAGTGGATCCTTCTAGTCAGTCTTCAGAGGAGACCTCCTCCCTGCCCCCACCTTACACCCTTATGGAGGACCCAGCTAAGCCACGCCCGGATTCCTGTGAGAAAATTGTATGTCAATCAATGTGTATTTTTTTTTAACTTGGTGTGTTGGTGGGATATTGTTACACAACAACAGAACTAATTCAGGATATATGAAGTGAAGTCTACAGGGGGTTATGAGTGGATACAAAAATGTATAAGGGACACAACTCTTTAGGAGGATCCTAGCAGACAAGGTGAGAATGGAAACAAAGCATGTTTTTAGTATTGGAGTAAAAGAAAATAATGTTTCTAAAGAGGGAAGCTGCTCCTGATTGTAAGAGGAATTCATTGTGTGAACCACACAGTGTGGAAGCCATGAATAGAATACAGTGTCCTCTGATGTGCAAGGTCTCTCTTCTTGTCTTCCTTCCCATCTGGCTTCAGGTGCTGGCTTCGGGTCACGTGCTCCACATCCAGCCCAGCTCCTGGATCTCTCTTCTCCCTTGGCTGCCATTGCCTCCTACATGACAAGGTTCCACCTGGACAGGTCATATCTTCTGCGAAGGCTCCCTTCCGTTTCCATGCTGGATGACCCCTTTCTCCTTGAACTCCCACATCTGTTATGAAAGGCATATCATGCCAGACACCAGTGGCTCATTCCTATAATTGCAGCTACTCAGGAGTCTGACAGCTGAAGAGTGTGGTTCGAAGCCAGCCTGAGCAGGAAAGTCCATGAGACTCTGATCTCCAATTAATCCCAGGAAAAGCCAGAAGTGGCCATGTGGCTCAAGTAGTAGAGAGCCCAGGCCCAGTTCAAGCCCTCGGACTGGCAAAAAACAACAACAACAAAAGGCCTATCACTGCTTATTTTTCCATAAGTTTTTACTGAGCCCTTAACTTGGTGCCAGGCCTCATACTAGGTGTAAGAGACAATCACACACAGAGGACAGGCCTGTCTTTGGGGACCTACAGTGTGGAGGTGTTTCCAACGTTATGGCCTCAGCTTCTCCCCACCTTAGGGTCAGGGTTGAATCCCTGGGCCTCAGCATAACAGGGCTCATGCACAGGCCCCATTGTAGTGAAATGAATGTAGAGGTGAGGCAGATCTTGCTGCAGTAGCATGAGTTCCTGACTGCCTGGAAGGTTTGGGGGAATGTGTGAATTTATAATCGGCCCCTAGCCAGGCACCAGTGGCTCACACCTGCAATCCTACCTACTGAAGAGATTAAGATCAGAGAATTGCTGTTCAAAGCCAGCCAGGGCAAGAAAGTCTGTAAAATTCCTATCTCCAATTAACCACCAAACAACAATAACAAAAACTGGAAGTAGAGGTGTGGCTTAAGGTAGAGCTTCTTCAGCCTTGAGACAAAAAGCTCAGGGACTGGGCCAAGGTCCTGAGTTCAAGTCTTAGTATCAGCACACACACACACACACACACACACACACACACACACAGATCTTTGATCCCCAGCATTGCATAAAAATCAATAGCTAGAAAGCTAAAATCTCTGGATGGTCTCATGGAGTGAAGGCCACGTTGGTGAACATGTGAAGAGCAGGTGTCAGAAGACTGACTTAATGTACCTAGAGTTGATCTGAAGCTTGGGGCTGACTGGAATCATCTGGTAGGTTCAGCAGCAGTTCAGGGTTGGTAGTGGCTTATAGTAGTCAAATCTCTCCAAAGTGTGGAAGGGGAAGAAACATTTTCTGTCACATTTTTTTCTTCTAGTTCTATGGCTTAATCTCTCTACCTCTCACTGGACTTTTTCACTCAAGGCTGGAGCTCTGCCATTTGATGCATATCTCTGCTTCTAGGGTTTTTTTGCTGGTTAGTTGGAGATAAGAGTCTTTTAGGAGATTTGTCTGCCCCTGTAGTCATCCTCTGGAGTAGTTAGGATTACAGGTGTGAACCACCAGTCCCTGGAGGCACTATTTGGAGATTTGTCCATCTAATTAATCTGGAATTTGAAGGACTTTGGTAACAAATTAAAAAGAGGAGCTCACCCAGGTACCAATGGTTCACACCTATAATCCTAACTACTCAAGCGGCTAAGATGTGAGGATCATGGTTCAAAGCCAGACTGGACAAGAGAGTCTGTGAGACCGTTATCTCCAATTACCCACTAAAAAGCTGGAACTGGAGCTGTAGAGCAGTAGCCTTGAGCAAAGAAGCTCAGGGATGGTGCCTAGGCCCTAATATTCAAACCCTGGGATTACCATTAAAAAAAAAAAAAGGGGTGGGGGAATATGGGCTGGGAAGATGGCTTAATGGGTAGAGCGCTTGCCAAGCATGCAAAGCCCTGAGTTTGATTCCTCAGTATAAACAGAAAAGGCCAGAAGTGGCACTGTGGCTCAAGAGATAGAGTGCTAGCCTTGAGCAAAAGCAGCTCAGAGACAATACCCAGGCCCTGAGTTCAAGCCCCAGGACTGGCAAAAAAAAAAAAAGGGGGGGAGGAGGGATAAGGGGCTCAAGGCATGCTTCTACTGGGCTGAGCACCTTACCCCACATGTTGACCCCTGGTGTTGAGAAGGTGGGCCGTTCCCTTACCTTGTCACTACGCAGTCTCACAAGGCAAGACTCCAAGAGTTCCCTCCCAGAACTCCTGAGAACGTGGCAATGTCTAGGCCTGGAGATTATACACACTAGTATCTGGCTATAGCCAGGGCGGCAGCCCATTCCACACTACCACCCTACTTCCTGGCCATTCCAGACAAATGCTTAGCCCCTTTGTGCCCAGCTTCCTGGACTCCGTTCTCAAGGAAAAAGTATTCCTTCAATTACCCCCCACCCCACCCGTGGGGTCCAGACAGCCTTTCAGAGGGCTTGCTCAGTGTCTCTCCTGCTAAATGGTGTGTGTGTGTGTGTGTGTGTGTGTGTGTGTGTGTGTGTGTGCACGTACGTGAGCGCGTGAGTGCGTGCATATATCGGTACTGGAGCTTGAATGCATGGCCTGGCACTGTCCATTAGCTTTTTCTGCTCAAGGCTAATGGCCTACCACTTGAACCACAGCTCCACTTCTGGCTTGTTGGTGGTTAATTGGAAATAAGAGGCTTATGGACTTTCCTGCCCCGGCTAGCTTCCAACCTCAGTCCTCAAATCTCAGCCTCCCAAGTAGTTATGATTAGAGGCTTGAGACACCAAAGCCTGGCTCAGATGCTTCTCTTAGCTGCAGCCCATCCTGGCACCTGGGGGCCTCCTCCTCCCTTGAGAATTTCCAAGGGCCCCATTGGGAACCACCCTATCTTTGGGCTCCGATGCCATCCTTCCCCACCCCCACCCGCTCACTCCAATCCTATGGGCCTTCCTCAGGGCTAGCGAGGTTCCAGGGCTCCACCTAAGTAGTAGTCGTAGTAGTAGTAGTTGGTGGTGGTGTGTATGTGTTTCAGTCATGGGGCCTGAACTTTGGGCCTGGGCACTGTCCCTCAGCGCTTTACTCAAGGCTAGCGCTCTACCACTTGAGCCACAACTCCACTTCTGGCTTTTTCTGTTTATATGGTGCTAAGGAATCGAACCCAAGGCCTCATGCATGCAAGACAAGCACTCTACCACTGAGCCACCTTCTCAGCCCCCTACCTGGAGTTCTGCTCCATTCTTTGGGAGTGTTTTTGGCAGGCTGCAGCCTCTCCCCTGGGGCTGGTGGCAGTTTCTCCCCTGCGTGGAAGAGCCCATTTACATGAGTTTCTCTCTGAGCTGCCCCAGTTTGCCCGCCTTGCCGCCCGCAGAGCTCTTTCCATCTTAGCTGTAGGAAAATATCTCTGCATGACCCTGAAACCAAAATCTAGAATGTACAGTAATCTATGAAAAACACCTTTATTTCAGCCCTCCCTAGGGCCCTCCCCCTACCCCCACCCCCACCGCCGGTTTTGGGTGATCAGATTCACTTTTCTGTTGATTATAGGTGCGACTTGGTGACGAACTTCCGCTTCAACACTTGTCCAAGCACCTAGAATTATTCTGGCAGGAAGTTTCTAGAAGGGCTTCCTTCTGTACTGTACTTCCTCAGGGTCTGCCTGTGCTCAATCTCAGCGTCAGCCCAGGACAGAGCTCCTTGGGACCCCTTACCCCTCTAAGCTCAGCTCAGCCCAGGCCATTTCTGGCTGATGGTTGAGGACTTCAAAAGACCTGCGCGAGAGCCAGGCACTGGTGGCGTGTGCCTCTCATCTTAATTCTTCAGCACGGAGGTTCCATGCTGGCCCAGGCCAAAAAAAAATCAAGACCCCCATCTCAACAGAAAAAGCTGTGGGCTGGGAAGGTGGCTCAGTGGTAGAGTGCTTACCTTGCATATATGAGGCCCTGAGTTCGATTCCTCAGCACCACATAAACAGAAAAGACCAGAAGTGGCGCTGTGGCTCAAGTGGTAGAACGCTAGCCTTGAGCTGAAAAATTCAGGGACAGTGCCCAGGCCTAGAATTCAAGCCCCATGAGTGACAAAAAAGAAAAAGAAAAAGAAAGCTGAATGAGGTGGCATGTATAAGGTAAATTAAATTAGGTTGGTTTAATTAGGTACCGGATAAGAGAACACCACATGCTATGCAGGCAGGAAAAGAAGTTTATTTACCCAACTGCTGCCCCCACCCTGCATGGAGAAGCATGGCCAAAAGGGGTGCACTGAGATCTGACCTGGGTTTAAGTAGGGAAGGGGGTGGGAGGGAAGGTATGGCCACACTGGATGCGGATCCGATATGACCTCAGGGCCTGGGACCCTCCCCTGGTCCGATAGGAAGCGTTACTAGGGGCAGCCCAGGATGTGACCTCCAGGTGTGCCAGTTACCTGGGTGACAAAAGTACTGGGAAGAGACTTAGCCAAGAGGAGGGAGGAGCCTGCCTCGCCTTCCCAGAGTGAACCTTTCAGCCCGCATGTGTCTTTCCAGCTGCAGCAGGCAGTGTAAATAAGAGGATCACAGTCCAGCCAGCCCCAGCAAAAAGGGAAACTTGAAAATATAATCAGAATACGGAGCTGAGAAGTGGCTTAGTGGTAGAGTACTTGCCTAGTATGCATGAAGCCCTGGGTTCTATTCCTCAGTACCACATACACAGAAAAGGCCAGAAGTGGCACTGTGGCTCAAGTGGTAGAGTGCTAGCCTTGGGCAAATAAATAAATAAATAAAATCTCAAGGACAGTGCCCAGGCCCTGAGCTCAAGCCCCAGGACTCTATCCATCTATCTATCTATCTATCTATCTATATCTCTAGCCCATAGGTAACTGTTTTAGGTGTTTGCCAACTTTGAGGCATAACTACTTCCACTGTGGCCAGGTTTGACATGCAGGAGAGTAGTTAAGAGAATGAGTCCAGATGGTTGTTAGCTGACTATGGTGATTCTTGTCCAGCTTTAGATAGCCAGCCACAGCGAGTGAGCCTCCACCTGCTTACACTGCACTTATAGACCTGTTAAGAGAGACAGCAAGCAGCCAGCGCCGTGTAAAGCATGCACCGAATCCATCGGCTCCCATCCAAGACTGTGGACTGGGAAGGGTGGGGGTGGGATGGCCTCCTAACAATCTGAAAAATAGTGGCAGAGGGCTGGGAGGGTGGCCTAGTGGTAGAGCACCTGCCTAGCATGCATGAAGCCCTGGGTCCCATTCCTCAGTACCACATAAACGGAAAAAGCCAAAAGTGGTAGAGTGCTAGCCATGAGCAAAAGAAGTTCAGAGACAGCGCCCAGGCCCTGAGTTCAAGCCCCACAACCAACAACAACAACAACAAAAAGGAAAAAAAACAGTGGTAGAAAACCAAGGTTTGAGCAGGGTTAGTGGCTCCCACCTGTAATCCTAGCCATTCAAGAGGCTCAGAGCTGAGCATCAAGGTTCAAAAACCAGCCCAGGCAGTAAAGTCTGTGAGATTCCAATCTCCAATTAACCACCAACAAGCCAGAAGTGGAGCTGTGGCTCAATGGTAAAGTGCTAGCTTTGAGCACAAAAGCTCAGGGACAGGGCCCCTGAGTTCAAACTCCAGGACACACACACAGACACACAGACACAGACACACACAGACACAGACACACACACACACACACACACACACACGCAAGGGTCTGAGGTCAGTTTATAATTGAGAAACTAAGTGGAGAACCATTTTTTTTTCATCTTTACTTTATCTGCCTTTTGAAAATAAAAACTATGATTTGAGTAAATCTTGAGGAGCACCTTTGGGAACTGGAAAATATGGCCATTCTTGCTTTGGAGTTGTGAATTGAGTAATTCTACAGTGAACACAAGTTGTCACAGTTAGACTAACTTGGCTCTATTCATCTAGAGCAAAGGGCAGTAAGAAGGAAAGCTGCCTAGTTGCATGCGGAAACCTCAGCCCATTCCAACTCCTTCTGAGGAAGGGCAGAGGTTTCGGAACAAGTTGAGCAAAGCTCTTCTCGGGCTGGTGCCAGGGTAATAGTATGAGCGAGTGGCAGTCGACAGAAGGTCATGGGTGGAAAAAACAGAGACAAGTCCATAGAATAAGCATTCAGAAAGAGATAAACCTGTGTGTGTGTGCGCGCATGTGTGTGCGTGCGTGCTGGTCTTGATATCAGGGCTGGGTGTGATCTCTAAGCTTTTTTTTTTTTTTTTTTT
>NW_012267217.1:62457069-62458636 GCF_000151885.1 Dipodomys ordii
CGGTCTTTCCTGCCCAGGCTGGCTTTGAACCATGATCCTCAGATCTCAGCCTCCTGAGTAGCTAGGATGACAGGGTGAGCCACCGGCACCCAGCTTAATGTAAAGGTTTTGACCCCCAAGTGCCCAGGCCCAGAGTTCAGGCCCTACGACCGGACCCGAAAATGGCTGAATCATGATGGCACCCCAATGGAGGATGTCAAATAAAGCCCTGGACTCAAATATCATCCTCCATCTGCCCAAAATTCTACCATGTGTTTATTTTCTAGGGTAAAATGGCCCAACTTTACAAAGCCTCTCCACTCTAGAGACTGGAGCTCCAAACATAGCAGCCCACAGACCAAGAACTCTCAAGAGGGCAGGGATTATGGGTGAGCATCATACCCTCTGCTGAAAAACTCCCTTTGAAATACAAAATTACCCATGGAGTGATTCCCAGATGTTTAATTCCAATTCCCTTATTTTGTTGGGAGTAAAAAGACTTCTACAGGACCACTTCCGGTTTTCTGGTGGTTTATTGGAGATAAGAGTCTCACAGACTTTCCTGCTTGGGCTGACTGAATCACGATCCTCAGATCTCAGCCTCCTGAGTAAGGTAGGATTCCAGGCATGAGTCACCGGTGCCCAGCTAAGCCAAGTAATTCTTTAGAAATGCTTTAGTCGGATTTGGTAGGCCTGATAACTGCCTCAGATTTCAGTAATGATGGGCATGTACAATATTCGGAATGTCTTTAATGATACATGGAATGAGAAAACACCAGTATCAGGCTGGGAAGGTGGCTCAGTGGTAGAGTGCTTGTCAAGCATGCATGAAGCCCTAGGGTTCCATTCTTCAGCACCACATGAACAGAAAAGGCCATAAGTAGTACTGTGGCTCAAGTGGTAGAATGTTAGCCTTGCACAAAAGAAGCTCAGGGACACAGTGCCTAGGCCCTGAGTTCAAGCCCCAGGACTGGCAAAAAGAAAACACCAGTATCGCTGTGTGCCAGTGGCTCATGCCTTTAGCCCTAGCCATACAAGCGGCTGACATCTGAGGATCATGGTTCAAGACAGCCTAGGCAGGAAAGTCCATGAGACTCTTGTCTCCAATTAATCATACAAAAGGCTGGAAGTGGTGCTGTGGCTCAAGTGGTACAATGTGAGTGTGAACTTTGAGCAAAAGGAGCCCAGGGTCAGTGCCCAGGCCCAGAGTTCAAGTCCCAGGATGGGCAAAAAAAAAAAAAAGAAAAACACACCTGTGCCTTCTGTTGGTGACAGTGTCCTCGGCATTGCTCGTGCTACTGAGGAGTGAGGTCGCGTGCACAAGGGAGGAGAAGGTAAGGAAATGCTAGACATTAGCCAAAGATTAGGCAAACCTCCAAAAAGCTGGAAGTGACACTGTGGCTCAAGTGGTAGAGCACTAGCCTTGAGCAAAAAAAAAAAGCTCAGGGACAGTGCCCAGTCCCTGAGTTCAAGCCCTAGGACCAGCACCAAAGAAAGAAAGAAAGAAAAAAAAGGTTTCAGATCTGTTTGCCCAGGCTGGCTTCAAACCAGATTCCTCAAATCTCAGCCTCCTGAGTAGCTAGTATTA
>NW_012267217.1:62460646-62466208 GCF_000151885.1 Dipodomys ordii
CTCAGCCTCCTGAGTAGCTAGGATTACAGGCGTGAGCCACCACCAGCGCCAGGCATCCATGAGACTCTTGTGTCCAATTAACTACCGAAAAGCCAAAAGTGGAACTCTAGCTTAAATGACAAAGCACCTAGCCTTAAGAAAGAAAGAAAAAATCCTCAGGGACAGAACCAAATGGAGGAGGAAGAGAGGGAGAGGGAAAAAGAAAGGGGGAGAGAAAGAGAAAGCATATCATGGGTATCATTAGGTAACTCTGTGAAAGCTTGCGGAGATGGAGACTGTGTTGCAAGCGGGATGCTAACCCTGGATGAAGAACTGTCACCAGGAGGCTGTTCTGCTACAAACTCCTAACTCCTCACTGGGGCCTGCAAATGTCCAAAAGGAAGTGGCAGAACGGGGATGGATGGTATTTCTGACTCCATTCTACACAACAAAATGTGTCCTTTGTTTTGAGTCATTCTCTTCTACAATCACCTTGATTCCAGGAATAACAGGCAGGTATGACAGATAAATATATGGTGACAAAAGTGAAACCTGTCCTCAGACAGCAAAGACATACTTGTCAGGACAAGGTCCACCTCCGACCCCCCTGCCAAATCCCAAGATTATCAGCTAGGCCACCATTTGAACAAGACTGATTAACAGTATCCCTTTTTCTCTCTTCCCTGTGTAATCTAGGAGTTCCTGTCAGCACCCCCAAAGGCAGCGCTCAGGGGACAAGCCCCCTTTATCTTCTCAGTATAGCTGTGTTCATTAAACTTCCTCACAAGTCCAGAGCTGGTGGCTCATGTCTTTAATCCTAGCTACACAGAAGGCTGAAATCTGAGGGTTTCAGTTTGAAGCCAGCATGGACAGGAAAGTCTGTGAGATTCTATTTCTAATTAACTAGCAAAATGCTAGCAAAGAGCTAGCTCTGAGCAAGAAAGCCAAGGGACAACTCAAAACTCTGAGCTCAAGCCCCAGTGGTGAAAAAGAGGGAAAGGACTATTTCTCATCTATCTGTCTGTTTTCTTACCTACTTACCTATCTGTCTGCCCCAGTAGCAGGGCTTGAGCTCTGGGCCACATGCTGAACTAAGGGCCTTAAGTTCTCATTGATTTTTCTCCTCTGTAGCTGGTGCTCGACCACTTGAGCTACACTTCTAGTCAGGCTTTTCTGCTGGTTAATAGGAGATGAGTCTCTTGGATTTGCCTGCCTGGGCTGGCTTCAAATCTCAATCCTCAGCTCCCAGCCTTCTGAGTTTCTAGGGTTACAGGTGTGAACCACCATTTGGTTTTGTGGTAAAGGGATTAGCCTGATTTGTTGGTGCCACTCTGTAGTCTAGGAATCTGGAAACAGGATCTGAATAGTTGTTGAACTTAGGCAAGACCCCTTTTTTCTTTTTCTTTCTTTCTTTTTTGCTGCTGGTATTGAGGCTTTGAATTTAAGGCCTGGGTGCTATTTCTGAGCTTTTTTTGGGGGTCAGTTGTGGGGCTTGAACTCTGGGCCTAGGTGCTGTCCCTGTGCTCTTCAGCTCAAGGTGTGTGCTCTACCTCTTGAGCCACAGCACTTCTGGTTTTCTAGTGGTTTATTAAAGATAAGAGTCTCATGGACTTTCCTGCCTGGGCTGGCTTTGAACTATGATCCTCAGATCTCAGCGTCCTGAGTAATTAGGATTATAGGCGTGAGCCACTTATGCCCGGCTGAGCTTTTTCGTTCAAGACTGGCAGTCTATCACTTGAGCTACAGCTCTACTTTGTGCTTTTTGGTGGCTAATTGGAGATAAAAGAGTCTCACAGACTTTTCCTGCCTGGTTGGCATTGAACCACCATCCTCAGAACTCAGCCTCTTAAATAGCTAGGATTTTAGGCATGAGCCACCAGTTGTGTCTCAAGATTCGTATATTGGAATTTAAGCTGCTTTCGGTGGAAGTGAGGAATCATCCCTGCCTTACTCTTTCTGTGTAGAACTGATTGTCCCCATTCTAACCAGTCCTGATTGCCACAAATGAGTCTGGTAAACTCATTATGACCTGAGAATGTAATACAGGCTCCTGGAACTAGAGAGGGGGAGCAGGAGAGAAGAAAATGAGACTTGCCTTCCAATGTAGAACTAGTTCACTTGCTCTATGAATCTTACTGGATCAGTACATGCTAACTTTCTGTTCTTATTGTTACCAGTCCTAGGGCTTTAACTCTGGGTCTGGGCGCCATCCCTGGGCTCTTTTTCCTCAAGGCTAACACTGTACCACTCCGAGCCACAGCACCACTTCAACTTTTTCTGTGATTAATTGGAGATGAGTATCACAGACTTTCCTGTTCGGGCTGACTTTGAACCCTGATCCTCAGATCTCAGCCTCCTTCGTAGCTAGGATTATGGGCATGAACCACTGGTGAACGGCTCATGTTAATGTTTTAGAGCAGGGACACCTGGACATCTTCATCTGGTACAGGCTCCTAATTACCCCAGACAGCAGAAACCAGCAGTTCCCTGAATCCTTCAGGGAAGCTTTTTCCTTACATCCACTGCAGCTCATCTGTGAATCAAATTATGCCATAATTGACATATGAAACACTGACCAAACATCCTAATGAACCTAAATACTCACATGCCAAGAGCCAAGAGAGTTAAATAGTTGGTGGAAGTACATTTAAAACTTTTCCTTTTTATGTCTACTTGTTATTATCTGAGACAAGGTTTTGGCTGCTTAGCCCAGACTAGCCGTCAACTGCAGATCCTATAGCCTCAGCCTTAGTGGCTGGATTACAAGGAATACAAAAATGAGCCACCAGCCCAGATTACTTTTTTGGGGGTGTGTGGGTGGGGACAGTACTGAGGTTTGAAATCTGAGACTCAAGGCTAGGCTTGCTTTTTTACCTTCAGGATAGATTTTTGCTGATTATTTTGGAATCTCAGACTTTTTTGCCCTGAGTGGTTTCAAATGTATAACCTCCAAGTCTCAGCCTCCTGAGTAATTAAGGTAAACAGTACAAGCTGGGCCACCAGGGCCTGGCTTACTTACTCCCATGTACCTTTAAGTACTTCACATTTCTGGTTTATTTCTCCATCTGTTTCCGGTTATAAGAAGCACTTAACCTGGGCCTGGTTTCTTTTAAACTGCTATCTCACTTCAACATTTTGTACTAGCAACATGTACACTTGCCCAATCCTGTACCACCTTTGTGGGGCTTGAACTCGGCCTGGGCTCTGTCACTCAGCTCTTCAGCTTAAGGCTAGCACTCTACCACTTGAGCCACAGCACCACTTCCGGTGGTGGTTAATTGGAGATAAGAGTCTCACAGACTTTCCTGCCTGGGCTGGCTTTGAACCGTGATCCTCGATCTCAGCCTCTTGAGTAGCTAGGATTACAGGTGTGAGCACCGCCACCCAGCTACATGTACTGTCTTTTTTATCCTTAAAGCTTTTATGTGTGTGTTTGTCCTGGGGCTTGAACGCAGGGCCCGTGGACTGTCCCTGAGCGTTTTTTTTTTTTTTTGGCTTTGGGGCCTGAACTCTGGGCCTAGGCGCTGTCCCTCAGCTCTTCAGCTCAAGGCTAGCGCTCTACCACTTCTTCTGCCTTTTTCTGAGTAGTTTATTGGAAGGCCTTTCCTCCCCTGGCTGGCTTCGAACTGTGATCCTCAGATCTCAGCCTCCTGAGCCATCTCCGCCTGGCTAAAGCATTTTCTATATGCTTTAATGATCACTGCATTCAATGGAGGCCTTAATTTAAAACAAACGAAAACAAAAAACACCGTTATTGTGGTCTGCCCCCCCCCAGCTGCATTTCCCTATTTGAAATAACAACTTGCGAAGTACTGCGTCCGCCTGGGAGGGCAAGGTCTGTCTTTTTCCATGGAAACATCTCCCAAGCCGGACGCTGGTGGCTGGGCCCCGGCTTCCCGCCGCGATCTGGGTCTGAGGCCGGCCGGGGCTGGGGAGTCCGCGAGCCGCTCGTCTCCGACTGGCCAGCAAAAAGCCGGAAGTGGAGCTGCGGCTCAAGGGGCAAAAAGGGCCCAGGGACAGCACCGAGTTCAGGGCCAGGACCTGCATCCAACCAGTAACAACAGCCGGAAAAACCGGACCAGGAGGAAACAAAATGCCAACAAGCTCGCCTCCCCGGCAGAAAAACGCGCCCAGGCCCGCCATGAGGGAGCGCAAGGGAAGGTGGAGGCGCCGCGCCCGCCCCGCACTCGGGGCTCCAGCCCGCCCCATCCGGCCCGGCTCACCGGGCGGTTTCGGCCGTTAAGCGGAAGGAGGGGAGAAGGGAGGGCGCGTCACGCAGGGCCCCGCCCCGCGGTTCCGGCGAGCCCAGCTCCCGCGCCGATAATCCGCTCCAGGCTGCTCCAGACCACGAGCCGCTCCGCAGGCTTCGGCCGCACTCCGTGCTTTCTCTCCAGCCCTTTGTGTCCTGGCGCGCGTAGGAGGAACGCGGGAACGCGCGCTGCGTCATGCGCCTGCGCAAAGAGGCGGACGCGCCCCGCCCCACGCCGGGTGTGGGCGTGGTTGCTGGCCGCCCCGCCCCGTTTTACCCCCGCCCCTGCCCGCCATTTCGCGCTCGGGCGCCTGGCTGGGGCCGGCGCGCGCGGCCTCCACGTGATGGACGCCCGGAAGCCGGCACAACAAAGGCCGGAGAGCCGGGGCCGCGCGAGGCTGTGGGTCTTTTCCGCAGAGGGAAGATGGCGGCCGCGGAGACCGCAACTGTGTCCGAACACCTGGGGAAATGATGAGCCCCGGTGTGCCCGGCCTCGTGTGTGCGGGGCCTGGGGCGCACCTTTCCCGCGTGCACGGCCCCGGGCGTGCACCCGGCGGGCGGGTCCCGCGGGCTTGTCCGGCCCGGCGGTTCACACCGGCTGCGAGCGCCGCGCGAGCCTGCGGCCTGCACGCACGTGTGCGCTCCTGCGCGCCGGCGCCTGCGGGAGGCCGGAGCAGTCCTTCACCTTTCCCGGGTTCTAATCACGACGTTTGGGCTTTTAGTGTGGACACAGGACTTTCGCAGTGGGATGTGGCCGGCGAAGCAGACCGAGCGCTGAGCGGCGGTTACAGGCGTCCGCGTGCAGCTCGGCCAGGTCTAGGTCAGGACGAGGGTCCTGCAGGAGGCCCACAGAAGCTGCCGGGAGGGATGGGGTCGAGGCCCCGAAAGGCCAGAGGACTTTGTTCTCCGAGGCATTTAATTGCATTTCAGGCCGAGCGGGTCAAGGGGGAGGAGGGGAGGGTGTGTGGGAAAGCAGAGCCCGCCTTGGGGCCCTGGAGGCACCAGACTTAAGAGAACAATTGAAACTGGCCTCTCCTGGGAGGAGTGAACTGGAGAAGCAGCTCTTGGGATTTGAGGTGAGATCTGCTTCCTGTTTTCTCTGCGCACTGGCCAGTTCCACAGAGTTTATTTTAGGGGCCACTTGACGGCCAGCTCCGGAGCTGAGGTGGAGTGACTGATGCGAAGTCCACTCTCGAGCGTCTGGACATTGTCTTATGCTAGCCAATCTCAGGACCTTCCCCCCGCCCCCCTTCTCATTTTCTTGAAACCAAGTCTGGCTGTGTAGCCCTGGCTAGCCTGGAACTGAGTATTAGGCCCGCCTCAGCCTCCTGAGT
>NW_012267217.1:62466258-62471079 GCF_000151885.1 Dipodomys ordii
GCACCACATAAGCAAAAAGAAAAAAAGCCGGAAGTGGCGCTGTGGCTCAAGTGGTAGAGTGCTAGCCTTGAGCTGAAGAGCTGAGGGACAGCGCCAAGGCCCAGAGTTCAAGCCCCATGACTGGACCCAAAAAAAAAAAAATCTGGGCAGAAAAGTCAATGAGACTTTGTATTTCCAATTTAGAGCATTACCCTGGAGCAGAAAAGCTAAGCAAGAGTACAAGGCCCTAAGTTCAAGTTCTAGTACTGGTACCAAAGTAAATAGGCAGGTAGGTAGGTGATAGGTAGTGACAGATCAACAAAAAGCTGGGCTGGAGGTAAGACTCAAGTGGTAGAGCACCAGCCTAGCAAGCAAGCCTTTAGACAGACAGACAGGGTGTAGAGAAGCTTCAGGAATGCTGTTCCAGGACTGTAATCTCAACACTCAGGAGGCTAAGACTGGAAGGATGGTGAGTTCCTGACCAGCGCAGGCTGTAGAGCAAAACCTTCCTTCAGAAAAACAAGAACTTTAAAAATAAAAACAAAATGGTTCTAAGTGTGCACGTGGTGTGCTTAATGTTTACACAGTTGGCTGGAAACAAAGGTCAGAGGCATTATTTGTAACGCACTCTAGGCATTTCCAAAGAACAATCTGGCTGAGACGCTGGAGTGACAGGAATAGATGGTTGGGTCACTGACTGATCAAAATGGAAAAGCTGAAGCTTTTCCAAGAGGAAACAAAAGGAGGCAAGGAGTCTAGACTGACCACTCAGGAGAGGGTGAGGGGCAGGGACAGGGTCTGCATTGGCAGCTGCCTGTGGAACTCAAGGTGTTCAAATACTACCCAGTGTGTCATCCTGCCGTGGTGTGGCGTGTGTCTGTGTTGCCAGGCAGCCCAGAGTATCTGGGTGTGTCTCTTCCATCTTTCCACTTCAACTTACCATGGCAAAGCCTGGCTGCTGGCTGGCTGGCTTCCAGAGTTTGGGACATGCTTGTGTGACTAGTCTGTGTGAACTCCCATCCTCCAGCCTGAGGGTGAATGCTGGGGTTCTCCCATATTGCTGCCTCAAAAGGTTGTAGTGCATTCTGGAAGTTTCCACTTTCTCTGTATGTGTGCAGTCTTCCCTGGGTCTGAGAGCTGGGCTGTTGGGAGCTGTAGTGGGACTCTTTTTGTCTTAATTTTGCAAGTAGAATTTGCTAAGGACTGGTGGCTCACGCCTGTAATCCTAGCTACTCAGGAAGCTGAGCTCTGAGGCCTCCAGTTTGAAGCCAGCCTGGGCAGGAAAATCTGTGAAGGGTAGAAGTTGTCTGCCCAGGGACCCATGCCTGGGGGCTGGCCTTGGGATCAGGTGTCTCTGTCACATTAGGGACTGCCAACTTCTTAACATTTGGCAGGAATCTTTTGAATTCAATATTGGACAACAGTCTAAAGTCCCTTGGCATCAAGGATGGTAATCACTCTAGGCAAACTGGAAATGTAACAAGATTGACCTGTGTGAGCCTAAAATTGGTGCCCAAAGTCTTTTGTTTGTAAAACTCAAACACTGTATTAAGTTGCTTTACATAAGATGAACCATTTCCAGACCACCACCCTACACCAATCCAGTTGCTGCAAAAGAGCCACAACCTCTCTCACACCTAAGAAACAGCCACACCCACCAAGTGCTCAGAGACTGCAACACCTGTGGCACACCTGCCTGGCGGTGGCTCAAAGCTGATCCCAAGGCAACCTGAGCAGAAAAGTCAGCTAGCTTCTCGCTCTAATTAACCAGTTCGACTAAAGTGTGACTCAAGTGGTAGGGTGTGAGGCTTGAGCAAGAAAGCTGGGTGAGAGCCTGAGGCACTGTGTTCAAGTCCAGATATGAGACACAAAAATAACAAATATTAAGGATTGGGGGCTTTAACTCAAGTTAGCATGGATATACTTCCAAAAATAAAAATAAAAAATTTAAAATACTTTGAATGGTGAAAACAACATCTTTGAAATAATCAGAGAGATGTTCTAGGATGATTCTTTGAAATTTTGTCCCATTTTGGTGTGTGTGTGTGTGTGTGTGTGTGCGCACACACACACACACACAATGGAGTTGAACTCAGGGACTGGGTGTTGTCAAGGACAATGCTCTACCACTTGAGCCACAGTTCCACTTTTTGGTGTTTAAATGGAGCTGAGTCTCCTAGACTTTCCTTTCCAGGCTGGCTTTGAACCAGGATCTTCATATCTCAACCTCCAGACTAGCTAGGATTACAGGCCTGTGCTACCAATGTGTGGCTCTATGTTGATGTTAAAAGATCTGACTAGCTGGGCACTGGTGGCTCACGCCTGTCATCCTAGCTACTCAGGAGGCTGAGATCTGAGGATCACGGTTCAAAGCCAGCCTGGGCAGGAAAGTCCGTGAGACTCTGATTGCCAATAAACCACTAGAAAACCAGACGTGGTACTGTAGCTCTAGTGGTAGAGCGCTCACCTTGAGCTGAAGAGCTCAGGGACAGCGCCCAAGCCCAGAGTTCAAGCCCCACGACTGACCAAAAAAAAAAAAAAAATCTGTCTTGGAATCAGTGGGAAACGGGAAAACCTACAACAGAGGGTGTCATCAGCTGCACTGGACATAGATGAAAATGAACTAAGCAAACAAAAGGCAGCATGGGAAGGGAGGAATGAGAGGGAAAGAGGCAACAGCTTACACTAAACATAAGTATCACTGGATGTGGAAGAAATAATTGGATTGTCAAAGCTCATAGAATTCACAAACTTTATACACCATGATAATGACAATTTGCCTTCTGAAGGTTAAAATGTGTTGGTGACTTTAAGTATCACTATTCCACAATACTGTGAAATTTACGTAATCACCTAATCTCAATTAAAAAATAGAAGTGAGAGAAGGGGTGGGTGAGGAGCCATGGGTGACCATGTTATCACTCTGTGCTCATGTACTGTTCTGTAGAATGGGAACTTATTTGTACAACCACTTAAATATATATATATATATATATATATATAAACAGTAATCACACTAAAAAAGGGGGGGAGTGGGAGATGTCTTGGGGGCTGGGAATGTGGCTTAGTGGTAAGTGCTTGCCTAGTATGCATAAGACCCTGGGTTCCATTCCTCAGTACCACATGCACAGAAAAAGCCAGAAGTGGCTTTGTGGCTCAAGCGGTAGAGCACTAGCCTTGAGCAGAGCAGCTCAGGGCAGTGCCCAGGCCCTGAGTTTAAGCCCCAGGACTGGCAAAAAAAAAAAAATAAATAAAAATGTTTAATATTTCAGAGGAGGAGAGCTTGGCCAGAATGGGCAGCGTCCCCGGCGTCTGGGCCTCCCTGGGACAATTCCCTGGCTGTATGTTTCTAGAAGTGAGTGTCTGGAAGTGGCTCTGACAAGTGCCCTTCTCAGGCGTGCTGGGCTTTAGGCATGCCCTGGCTCTAGGGGTGTCGGGTTCAGGCGTGCCCAGCTCAGGGGTGCCCAGATCACACGTGCCCGGCTCAGGCGTGCCCAGCTCAAGCGTGCGGGCTAGGCTCGGGCGTGCCCGGCTCAGGCGTGCTCCTGCTCCCGCAGCTCCGCAGCTGCTCGGCGGGAAATTCCAGGGCGGCTGGCCACGCGGAGCGGCGATTTCCCGGGAGGAAGTGGGGCGGGGCCGCGCTGGGCTCCTCGCCAGCCCAGGCTAAATTTAGCCCCCACTCCCGGCTCCGCCCGGCTCCGCCCCGGCTGCAGGCCGCCCCCCCTTTCCCCACCTTCCCCCACCCCCAGCCTGGGCCTCCGCCCCACTGCGGGCTGGGCCGGGCGGGCGCACTCCTCGCTCTCAAGGAGAGAGGAGGGGTGGGGAGGGCAGGGGAGAGGACAGGGGAGGGGGCAGGGGAGCACTCGGCAGCGACCAGCCTCGTCCTCCGGGGGATGGAAGGGGGAAGCCCTGTGTCCGAAGCAGAGTCCCCGCACCCCGCTAGCTTCACGGGCGGAAAGGATCTGCCCCACGGTTGTCTCCGCCATCCCGAGGCGGCTCACCCGGCTCACCGGGCTCCGACCAGCGGCCGCTGCTCTCCCGCTCCCGGCAGCGCGGCCACCCGCAGCGGTGCGAAGGCCATGCGAAGGCCAGGCCGGCCGAGCGCAGCTTCGCTCCCGCTGTGCCCTGGCGCCCGAGCCCCTAGGACTGCACGGGGGTGATCTCATGTCCCCCAGGGCAGTGATGTGAAGGTCTTTCTTATTTTTTTTGGTCAGTCGTGGGGCTGGAACTCTGGGCCTGGGCGCTGTCCCTCAGCTCAAGGCTAGGACTCTACCACTAGAGCCACAGTACCACTTCTGGTTTTCTGAGTGGTTTATTGGAGATAAGAGTCTCACGGTCCTGCCCAGGCCTGCCCAGGGCGCTGGTGGCTCAAGCCTGTAATCCTAGCTACTTAGGAGGCTGAGATCTGAGGATCTCGGTTCAAAGCCAGCCCGGGCAGGAGAGACCGTGAGACTCCTATCTCCAATAACCAGCAGAAAAACCGGAAGTGGCGCTATAGCTCAAGTGGTAGAGCGCTCGCAACTGAAGAGCTGAGGGACAGCGCCCAGGCCCAGAGTTCAAGCCCCACGACCGACAAAAAAAAAGTCTCTCACAGTCGGCTGAGGCCCTGAGTTCGATTCCCCAGCACCACATAAGCAAAATGAAAAAAGCGAGAAGTGGTGCTGTGGCTCAAGTGGTAGAGCGCTAGCCTTGAGCTGAAGAGCTGAGGGGCAGTGCTCAGGCCCAGAGTTCAGGCCCCACGACTGGACCCCCCCCCCCAAAAAAAAAGTCTCACGGTCTTTCCTGCCCAGGCTGGCTTTGAACCATGATCCTCAGATCTCAGCCTCCTGAGTAGCTAGGATG
>NW_012267217.1:62482289-62501265 GCF_000151885.1 Dipodomys ordii
CCCCGCCCCCCTTCTCATTTTCTTGAAACCAAGTCTGGCTGTGTAGCCCTGGCTAGCCTGGAACTGAGTATTAGGCCCGCCTCAGCCTCCTGAGTGCTAGGATTACTGGCATTTGACACCTTGCTTGGCTGGCTTTAGGTAGGTTTTAAGGCAAAAAAAAAAAAAAACCATTCCATCAGCTCAACATCCTTTGGACTGGCTACCCAGGCCAGGGGACACTGGGCTGGGTGTTGGTGGCTCCTTCGTGTAACCCTGGCCTAGATCCATGGATCATGATTCGTAGCCAACCTGGGCAGGAAAGTCCATGAGACCCTTACTGCCAATTAACCAACAAAAAGCCAGAGGTGGAAGTGTGGCACAAGTGGTAGATTGCCAACCTTGAGCAAAACTCCCAAGAGGGAGCACAAGGCACAGAGTTCCAGAACCAGCACCAACAAAAAACAACTGGGTGCCGGTGGCTCATGCTTGTAGCTCACACCTATAATCCTAGCTACTCAGGAGGCTGAGATCGGAGGATCACAGTTCAAAGCCAGCTGGGGCATGAAAGTCCGACAAACTCTTATCTCCAGTAAACCACCAGAAAACTGGAAGTTTTCTGTGGTTCAAGTGTTAGAGCGCTAGCTGAAGAGCTCAGGGACAGCACCCAGGCTAGAATTCAAGCCCTACCACTGACCACAAAACAAAACCCTGTGTAAGGACATAGGGTACAAGGCACCTTTGAACCCAGGAGTTTGAGGCCAGTGGGGGCAACAAAGCAAAAGCTTGCTTTCCTCCCCTCCAAGCAAATCGATCTCCTCCCAGGTACCTCTCCCTTCGCATTGAGACCCCTTTGCTCTACAATGTCTCCAGTATGTCATGGAGCCCCAGTTTGCACTCATCTCATTTTGGGGAACTGCCCACTTCATGACAGGCTCCGGTGCAGGTCGCCACATTTCCATCCAGAATGAAAGCTCATTTTCGGTTGCCCAAAGTTTTGTTTTCACATGGGGTGTGGCTACGTGGCCCACGATGGTCTGTGAGGCCTGGGCTCAAGGATCTGCCCGCCTCAGCACAACCAGAAAGGTGATTGTGCCGACTTTTGGCATCCTGAATTAAATGGGGAGGGGTGGAGCCCGAGTAGGCAGCGTGCCCTCTTCTTGTAAGAGGAGTGACCTTGTGGGGCACAGCCTTTCTCCCTCTACAGGAGGCTCCCTGGCACACTCCAGAGCCCATGCTGTATGGATGTGGACATTGACCACACTCCCTGGGCTGAAGCAGGCCGGTCCTTAGAATGGGGCGTGGGCATGGAGGGGTCACTCCAGCTGTCCATCAGGTTAAGAGACTACTGAGTCCCCACCCCACCTGGGAGGCAGGATGAGGCGGGCAGCATCCTGCCAGCTGGCTGTGGTCCCTTGTGTCACTCACGCATGGCATCAGACAGGTTTTGCTATCCCTTTAATCCACCAGCAGGGCAAAGGCTAGAGCCCCAGGAAGCCCAGCCTAAATCAAGTTCAACCTGAAAGTAGGTTGAGGTGGTCTCACTTCCTTTTCTGCTGGGCAAGCAGGCTTCACATTGTTCCAAAAGGCTCTGGAAGCTGGGTGATGTCATCCTCTCTTGGGGCCCTTCTTGTAGCTCCCTTGCCTGTCCTTCCAGCAGGGGCCAGAGCTGCCCCCCCCTTCCTCCCCAGCTGCCCTTCCTTACAGCTGCCTGGGCATACGGTTGGCACCTGAGAACCCTCTAGAAGGAAGGGAATTTTTCTGGTTTCCAAGAGTAAAGTAGAGGGACCTAGAATGTGCCACTGTGGCGGCTTCTGATCTTTAATGGAGCCACACTGAAAGGAAGAGGGGGGGAGCTTCCAGCGATGACACTGTGTGCTGAAGAATAAATGCCACCTTGTGCCTGCAGATGCCGACTTCCTGCGAGGTCGGTGCCTGTGTAAATAATTTAATGGAAGACTCCGGAAGGAAGGGAGCCTGAGGGAGCCTGAGCTCACCCAGCAGAAGGCCGGTTGTGAACCGCATCCCCTCAGCACTGCCTGGGAATCAGGATGCCCTGATAGCAATCCCAAGAAATAAGTAGGCCATTGCTCTGCCTCCTGGGGAGGAACTGCGCATGTCTGGCCAGGCTAGGTAGTGGAGCAAGCGAGCCCTCCGGGGCGCTCTGCTACTCCTGGGTGCAGGAGCTACGAGATCACTATGCTCAGAGGCAGATCCAAGGCAGGCTCTTGGGTCCAGCAGCTCCCTGTCCAGGCCTGGAAGGTCTCAAGTGGTTCGTCTCCTCCCAGGTTATTACTAGAAGGCCCCTACACCATACCCCACTGTCTAGGGCTAGGCTTGATCTTTCCCAGCTGGAGCCTCAGGGCCTTCTTTCAGGGTCCAGCGGCCCAGCCAGGCCTGCCTGTCTGGGAAGAGGCTGGGGCAGGGAAAGAGCAGAGAGGGAGGGAGGGATCAGAGCCACAGCCCAAGGGCTGCGCACTGGAGACACAAACATTTCCTTATGTGGTGCCTCTGAGGGCTGGGAGCAGCACCCAGAGGCTGCTGGGGACTGCTGGACCTGCCCGGGGGGCTGTGGTGACCCTGGCTGCAGAAGCAGCCCTCCCCGCCCCAACTAGGCTTTCCCCCTCATCTTGTGCACAGGAGAAGGACCTTACTTTGCCTGCTCCTGTCCTTGGGGCCCCCCCAGACCCCCTCCTCCCCAGGAGGAAATGGTCACTGCTTAGTCCCAACTTCTCCCATGTTTGTGGGAATGTCACTAAGGTCAGGGGTTCAGGCCGAGACCCCAGGCCAGCAAGAAGGGGGCCAGGAGTGGGTCACCAGGCCCCCTTTTCCCACAAGGCATCGTGTGATACCCTCCTTTCTGAAAGCCTCGGAGCCGTATTTGGCCCTGCTTGGGGGGAGGGGGGGGTGACTTGAGAGAGACAGCCCTGGATGGGAGGTGGAGGAGCTGCATGGCCGGAAATGGCAGTTGTTCCGGTTCTCAGGCCTGCTGCAGGCACTGAAGACAGGGCAAGCAGAGCTGTTGCCCAGGACAACACACACACACACACACTCACACACACACACACACTCACACACACACTCACACACACTCAGAGGTACTCTGCACTCAAGGATAAAGGACAGTGGCCTTGTGGGGCCCCAAGCAAGCCTGATCAGTACCTCTTGCTCAGGTCCTCCGTGGCCCCGTTCTGTGGCGTTTCTCTGGCTTCTCTTCCCCTTTGAACTCAGGGTTCTGGGCCAGTGCCTCCAGTCTTAGGATTACAGCCATCCTTGAAACACGGACGACTCCCTCACAGCCCAGGTTCTGAGGGGGGGGTTTTGTTTATTTAGAGGTACCTAGGTTTCAATTCAGCCTTCAGATTGCTCTGCTTGCTTGCTTGACAGGTGCTATACCATGTGAGTCATACCTCCAGCCCTGCTTTCTTTTTGCCAGTCTTGGTGTTTAAACTCAGAGCCTGGGCACTGTCCCTGAGCTGCTTTTGCTCAAGGCTAGCACTCTACCACTTAAGCCACAGTGCCAGTTCTAGCCTTTTCTGTGTATGTGGTACTGAGGAATTGAACCCAGGGCTTCATACTTCAAGGCAAGCACTCTTAATACTAAGCCACATTCCCAGGCCTACTTTTTGCTAATTTTTTTTTTTTTTTGTCAGTTGTGGGGCTTGAATTCTAGACCTGGGCACTGTCCCTGAGCTCTTCAGCTCAAAGTGGAATGCTCTACCACTTGAGCCACGGCACCACTTCCAGTTTTCTGGTGGTCAATTGGAGATAAGAATCTCACAGACTTTCCTGTCCCAGTTGTCTTTGAATTATGGTCCTCAGATCTCAGCCTCCTAAGTAACTAGGATTACAGGCATGAGCTACCAGCACCTGGCTGAGATTTTTTTTTTTCCTGTTTTTAGTTTTTGTTTTTGTTTTTTTTTTTTTGGTCATTGGTAGGGCTTGATCTTAGGGTGGGGCTTGAACTCAGGGCCTGGGTACTATTATCTGACCTTTTACTGAAGGCTAGTACTTTACCATTTGAGCCACAGCTCCACTTCTGGTTTTCTGGTGGTTAATTGGAGATAAGAGTCTCATGGAACCGGGCGCTGGTGAAGGTGGAGGGGTGGGTACTGTTCATGGCTAAGACACTGGTTGTGGTCAAAGAAGTCAGTAGAGTGCATCTTTGCTAGATTTCCTCAGTGAACAAGATGCCTTGGGCTCACCCCAGGCCCTAATCCAAGACCTATAATTGAATAATGATTAAGTACCTGGACCTGGTTTATGGAGCTTTTAGGGCCCTAGGGCTGGTGGAACCTGTGGCTCAATGTTGCCATCCTACCTGGCTGCACAGGTGCAGGGTAGCTAACCCAGGGCTGTGCATTTCTGCTTGTCTGCTTGTTGATTGGTTCCTGATGGGGGAGGGGAAGCGACAGACACACACACACACACACACACACACACACACACACACACACACGGTAGCTGCAGACCTGGGTCACCGGCCTCCCTCCATGCCCTCTGTAGCTTGGGACTAAGCCAAGGCTCACACTACTACCTTTCCTCACAGGTTGGGGTTCAGATCTGAAGATGCTCTGAGTAGACTCCGAGTCCCCCTGGGCGCAGGCCCCACCCAGACTCACAGGACAGAGGCAGGTGGAGGGTGAGGTCCTCAAAATCCTTCCAGGAAGGCCTAGAGGTCTCTGCACAGAGTGGATTCATCCCCTGAAGGAGGCTCCTGCCACTCCACACAGCTTCTTCCTCGAAGAGCAGAAGCCACGGACCCTGTGGACACAGGCATGGGCCTGGAGGATGGTGGGAGGCTTGGGCCGGGGAGCGGGGTGGGGGGGGCAGGCCAGAACCATTGCTCTCTTCTACAGCCCACTGAGTAGCATCATGACAGACATCTTCAAGAACAGTGCAGGACCCCAAGGGGATCTGATTTTGCCTGGCTCAGTGCAGAGCACCAGCCTAGCATGTGTGAGCCACTCTTTTATTTTTGGTTTTATTATTTATTTATTTACTTTTTGTTGGTCATGGGCTTGAATTCTGGGCCTGGGCGCTCTGGGTCCCTCAGCTCTTCAGCTGAAGGTGAGTGCTCTACCACTTGAGGCACAGCACCAGTTTGGGTTTTCTGAGTGGTTTATTGGAGATAATAGTCTCTCTGACTTTTCTCCCCGGGCTGACTTTGAACCACGATCCTCAGATCTTAGCCTTCTGAGTAGCTAGGATTACAGGCGTGAACCTCCAGCACTCGGCTCACCCTAATTTTTGTGCTGGTCCTGAGGCTGGAACTCAGGGCCTAGGTACTGCCCCTGAGCTCCCTCCCCCCCCCCGCCTCAAGTCTAGTTCTCTACCATTTGAGCCAAAGTTCTACTTCTCCGTTTTTGATTTTTTGTTTGTTTGTCTTTGTTTTTCCAAATTGTTGGTAAGAGTTTTATGAACTTTCCTGCCCAGGCTGGCTTCTAACTGTAATCCTCAGATCTCAGCCTCCTAGGCTGCTAGGATTACAGGCACAAGCTACCAATGCCCAGCTGAGGCCTTTTGATTCCCAATATTTGTTTGTTTGTTTGTTTGTTTTTGGCTTCAGTCGTGGGGCCCGCACTCTGGGCCTGGGCGCTGTCCCTCAGCTCTTCAGCTCAAGGCTAGCGCTCTACCACTTGAGCCACAGCACCACTACTGGCCTTTTTTTTTTCTTATGTGGTGCTGAGGAATCGAACCCAGGGCCTCATGCATGCAAGGCAAGTACTCTACCACTGAGCTACCTTCCCAGCCCTTGATTCCCAATATTAAAAAACAAAAGAGTTGGGGGCTGGTGGCACACACCTGTAATCCTAGCAACTCAAGAGGCTGAGATCTGAAGTTACAGTTAGAAGCCAGCCTGGGCAGGTAAGTCTGTTCCAATTAAACACCAAAAAGAAGCCAGAAATGGAGGTGTGGCTTCAGGGGTAGGGCAATAAAGCTAAGGGACAGCACCGATGCTCTTAGTTCAAGTCCTAGTACCAGCCACATACACAAAGATCAAGGCTAGCTGGGCACCAGTGGCTCATGCCTGTAATCCTAGCTACTCAGGAGGCTGAGATATGAGGATCCAGGTTCAAAGCCAGCCTGGGCAGGGAATTCTGAGACTCTTCGCTTCAAATTCATCACAGAAAAAGCCAGAAGTGGAGCTGTGGCTCAAGTGGTAGAGTGAGTACCAGCCTTGAGCAAAAGAAGGGCAGTGCCTACATCCTGAGTTCAAGCCCCAGGGCCAGCACACACACACAAGCACACAAAAGCCAGGGTTGAGGCTCGGATCCTGACCCTCTTGCTGGCTGGGTGATTTCAGGCAGCTCACTGGGCTGATGGCCTTTCTTCCTGGTCCCAGCTTTGTCCTACATGAGTGGTTTTATGGGGCCTGAGAGAGCAGGCCATCTGAGCTCAGAAGGGAGGAGGTCAGATCAAGCCTGGGTGTGAAATGCAAATGGGGCTAAAACAGCAGTGTGTGTTCCTTCTCTCTGATAAGGCCTCACCACACCCAGGTGCCACACTGAGTGCCCAGGGACTGGCACCAGGGTGTCCTCAGATGACAAAGCAGTAAGACTGGTGAGGGACCTAGCTAGAAGCCAGCTCTCCTCATCTGAGCCCGGACCATGGTCCCCGGAACTCCATGTAACCCCACACTCTGCTTCCCTGCACTCACGTGGGTCCCCTGTCATCTGCCAGCCGCTGTCCCCAGCCCAGACAGGAATGCTTGCAGGCTGAGGCTGGACGGGTTCTGTGGGTCAGGTGCTGGCAGGGCCACACCTGTGAGGAGCTGGCTGGCACTCCGTCTAACAGGGCCAAGGTAGATGGGGGGAGGCATTGTGGGCCATGAAGAACCCCTGCTTGGAAGGGAGCTATGCCGCAAAGGACGCTGGGCATGGTGGCAGGAGGAGGGGGAAGGGCGGCTGTTCCCTGGGACTGCTGGGTGGGCAGCAGCTGCACCCCTGGGGCCCTGGGGAGACCCAGATGTGTCTCGTTCAGCTCACTGCTTCCTAAAGTAGGAGCACGCGGGAGCCAGGGGCGGCTTTGAGGAGGAGCCAGGGGCCTCCAGGGGTTTGCTGTAGGGCAGGCAGGCAGGGGGAGCGGCCATCTGTTCCACAGGCTGCAGGCAGCGGGCATGGGGGGAGGGGTAGCGTCAATGGGGGCCTCACAGGACCAGCATGCAGGGCCACCCTTGGCCTGCACTCCCCTACAAATGGACTTTCACCTCCCACAGGGTGGTCCTGGGTGAGTAGATGCAGAAGAGATGGTTTCTGAGCCCTTCCTCCTCCCCTTCCACAGAGATCACCTCAGAGGAACCGTGTAAATCTGGAGGGCCTGCCAGGAAAGGTCCACTCCTGGTGGCAGATGGGGGAGGGAACTTCCACCCTAAGTTCCTGCCTGCCTGTGAGGGAACCCCAAACACCAGCATTGGGTACACTCCAAAGTTTCTAAAGATACCCGTTGTGGAGCTTAAACTCAGGGTCTGGGGTATTTTTACTCAAGGCTAGCACTTTACCACTTTCAACCACAGTTCCACTTCCAGTTTTCAGGTGGTTGTCTTATAGACTTTCCTGCCTACTCTGGCTTTGAACTGTGATCCTCAGATCTCAGGCTCCTGAGTAGCTAGGATGACAGGCACAAGCCACCAGCTCCTGGCTATTTATTTTATTTTAAAGATAATTTATTTGACCGGTTCTCATTATGTAACCCAAACTAGTCTCAAAATCCTGCTTTCTGCCTCCCCTTCCTAAGGTTCAAAGCTTAGCTGAGTGCCATTGGCTCACGTCTGTAATCCTAGCTACTCAGGAGGTTGAGATCTGAGGATCATGGTTCAGCCCAGGCAGGAAAGTCCATGGGAGTCTTTTGTGTGTGTGTGTGTGTTAGTCTTGGGGCTTGAACTCTGGGCTTAGGCACTGTCCCTCAGCTCTTCAGCTCAAGGCTAGTGCTTTACCACTGAGCCACAATGTCACTTCTGGTTTTCTGGTGGTTTTACTGGAGATAAGAGTTTCACAGACTTTCCTGCCTGGGCTGGTAGATAGAATTACAGGTGTGAGCCACCAGCGCAACGGCTCCATGAGACTCTTATCTCCAATGAACCACCAGAAAACTGGAAGTGGCACTGTGCCTCAAGTGGTAGAGCCAAAGCTTGACCACCAAGGTGGTCCCTTCTCCCCTGGGCAGTCCACCTCCTCCTGCTCTGCACCTGCAGATGGCCAGGCTGGAGTGCTGCTGAGCTTGGCTCCACCCTCCTCCATCTCTCAGGGGCCCTTCCCTCTGCCTTGCTCGCTGGGCAAGTCTCTGATACTAACACAAGGTGCTCAGCCCCGCTGCCTGGCTCCTTTCTTCTAGCCACCATCCCCATGTCTCCCTTCCCACGCAGCACCCCACAGCCCGACAGCTCTGCTCACATGTGTGTCGGCCGTAACCGCTGTCCTGCAGTCCTCCTCGTCTCTGTCAGTGATGGCCTGTTCCCAGCACCATCTTCACTGCAGGCCCCTCTGTCCACCTGTCTTTAATGTTTGTTTGATTTTGTTCAGGTACTAGAGCTTGAACTCAGGGCCTTGCACTGTTAGGTGGCTTTTTTGCTCAAGGCTGGCACTCTACCACTTTAGCCAGGCCTCCACTTCCAGCCTTTTGCTGGTTAATTGGAGATAAAAGTCTCATGGATATTCCTGCTTTGAACCAACATCATTACCGTTGTGAGCCACTGGTGCCCAGCTCCACCTGTCTTTACACACACACACACACACACACACACACACACAGAGTCTCATGTCCTCATAACATCGGCATGTCTGATGCACAGACACAGGGCAAGTGCTACACACACAAGCCTACAGGAGCTCTGCCAGGTGAGCCCGAAGCTCTAGCGACAGGAAAGGACCAGAGTACAGAGAACTAAGGCTGCAGCTCGCCAGGTTCTGGGCTGATTTGTGAATAATCCCCTCAATGGCAAAGTTGCACATGCACTCTCGCCCCAGCAGGTGACTCTTTCCCAGAACGCAAACAATTTGTATGCTTTGAGTGGCTTGTGACTGAACGCCTTGTTATCTCTATGACACTTCTGCTCCCAAGGGGGTCAATGGCCCCTCCAGCCCTAGTCCACCCCAGAGCCCTGGGACCTAAGCACTGAGGGGCTGGTACCAGACTCAGCCTAGCTTCACACGCATCTTCCCACCCACAACTCCACGGACAGAAGGGGGACAGAGGGCTCCCCCAGGTGGCCAAATGTGCCAAGGCCAGAAGCTGAGGTGTTCTGCAAGAACGTGTTTCAAACATCTGGCCCCTTTGTACCTCGGTTTGGCCAGACTAGGTGTTCTGATTGGGCATCTGGAAAATCAGGTCACCTGTATGTGCCTTTGTACCTGCATGATCCAGGAAAGCTGTGCAGTGCAGGAGGTTAGAGCCATCTGAGCAGGCTGGGGAAATTGCTCATTGTCAGGTTGAATGTTGTAGGGCCTGGAATTAAAGGGCTCATGGGCCACAAGGACAGGATGCACTGGGCAGGGCCAAGCTAGAAGTCAGAAGCACTCCATCAACGGCCTTTGTTGACCAAGAGTGATCTGTGTGCGGTTACAGTGTTCCAGGCTTCCCATCCACCAGCCCATTAACGTCTCACAACAAGGGCAGGAGCTCCGCTCTCCCCACTTAGCACAAGAGGCCACAGCCTCCTGCTTTACTGAGAGCTGAGAGGACTTAAATTGTTTACCTAACATTACACCGCTAGGGGAAATTGAGCTTGAACTCAGATATGCCTGACTCCCACTTCCTTGCTCTAGAGCCAGCTGTCCAGGCTCAAGAAGACAACCCAGTAGAAGGAGACACAGCTAGACTCGTGGGTTCATGATTCTGATGTCTTACCCCAGGAGCATGCGCAGAAAGCGCTCAGTAAGAACGAGGCCAATGATGGCAGGCCAGTCAGACCAGCACAGTGCACAGGCCCCCAAGGGCAAGAGAGAAACCAGGCTTCCTACCAGGTATAGCTAGGCAGCCAGGTGGCCTGCCATCTGCCATCAGCAGATGTGCAGGGGGACTTTAGGGCTTGGGTATGGCTATGCAGCCTTCTAGACTTCAGCCACCTAGAACCACCGGATACCATAGGATTTAGGAAGTTCCAATAACTGCCTGCCACTAACAATGGGTTCACTGGCAGCCTGAGCCCCAGTTACTGTCAGACCTAGGCTTTCAGATTCCTGTGAGTTGTCACATCCAAGCAGGAGACAAATACATGAATGTGGGCCCAATTGTACCCAGCCTCACCCACACAAACATCTTCCCAAGGCAGAACTTGCTACACCATCTGTTCTGTACACACACAGAGAAGGTGATCACACAGAGAAGAAAGATGGAGCTGGATGAGGAGCTGAAAACTCCTGTGACACCTGAGCCCTAGGACCCAGACCTGCTGAGTTAAATACAGACTTAAGTCCTTGGCCCCCCAACCTTCCCAGGCCCTGGAAGCCTTCTCTTGCTCTCTGATCTTGACAGCTGGCCATGGCCTGGTATGCCCACAGTGGCCACCAGGGGGCACATGAACACTGGCTATTCCCTTCATCTCAGCCTCCTTTGAAAAACCTTACTCATTCATTTCTAAATATGTTATCAGGCACCCACTTTGTGCCAGGTGCTAGGAAACAGAGAAGAAAGGTTGGGGAGGTAAGGAGAGGTGTTTAGGGCAGAGAAAAGGCATGTGACTACAGTTTGGTGGGGTTAGCAGTTACAGTTGAGGGGAAGATGCTGGCAGAAGGGGCACTTGGAGCATTGATCAGTTGTTTTTTTGTTTGTTTTTTTACTGTCATCCTATTTCACAGATAGGGGAACTGAGGCACAGTTAATAAGGAATAGGAGTCAATTATAAGCAGACTTTAGGCTTACCCAGTGCTGGTGGATCTGACTTGGGGCTCCTGGGGGCTGTAAGGCGGGCAGTCTCAAGAAGGAACAAGATCTAGTTTTGCTGGCTTTGGGGTGGGCCGCTGGCTGGCTGAGGAGCAGTCAATGGAAGCCCTAATAGAGGTCAGCTTAGCCATAGAGAGGTGAAGACAGTTGCACAACATTGAGGCAAACTAGAGGTTCTTGGGGATCAGTTTTCTGCCAGAGCTTGGGGAGGGGGAGAGGCAGAAGGCAGAGAATGGGAAAGCAGGTTGAGGCGAGAAAGGAGCATTGGAGTTAAGTATGTAAGTCCCGGATCTGCTTCTGGCCTCTACCTGAAAGAGGGGGTTTGTACCTACAGGGCCAAAGACAGAATGCTCCGACCACTTCCTAGAGAGTGTGGGACCTAAACTCCTCCTACACTCTGTTTAGGGCTGTGGGCTCAGGGATCCTCTGGGCTATACACTGTACTTGTTTTTTGGGGTTTATTTTTGTCAGTCGTGGGGCCTGAACTCTGGGCCTGGATGCTGTCCCTCAGCTCTTTAGCTCAAGGCTAGCATTCTACCACTTGGAGCCACAGCTCCACTTCTGGCTTTTTCTGCTTATGTGGCACTGAGGAATCGAACCCAGGGCCTCATGCATGCAAGGCAAGCACTCTTACCACTGAGCCACCTTTCCAGCTCCAGCCCTCACCCATGGAGTAGGACCAAGGGACCCGCCATCCTCAGTGGCTGTGTCTCTCAGCCTCTGGGCATGGATAACATCCTCTCCCCCTCCTCCCACATATAGGTAGAGCTTTACTCTTAAAATCCTACACTGACTGTGTGTTAGAACTCACACCTGTATTCCTAGCGACTCAGGAGGCTGAGATCTGAGGATCCTGGGTTCAAAGACAGCAGGGGCAGAAAGGTCCAGGAGACAAAAAGGCAAAGTGGACGTGTGGCTCAAGTGGTAGAGCACTAGCTTGAGCAAAAAATAAAAAGCCAAGTGAAAGTGAGCAACCCCGAGTTCCAGCCCCAGTAAGCGGCAAACAAAAGAAAACAAGAGCCTACTTCATCCAGCGGGGACAGGCCCCGGCACCCCATTATCTGTCTCCACCGCACTAGCCCGCAGGCAGGTGAGGGGCCCCGGCCTCACTACACAGCTACCAACGGTGACTTCCAGTCCTCTCCTCCTAAGATTTTTGACTTCAAACCGCGGGCTCTTCCTCCCTGTCCCTCCTCCCCCCATCCTTGGGGGGGGGGGGAGACGTGTGCCTGCGGCGGATTGGAATCTCGGAGCAGAGCTGGGGGAGGGACTGCGCCAGGGGCCTCGAGGCTGGCTCCGTCCCATCGGGAGGCACCGGGACAGGAGCGGAGCCAGCGGTGGGGCCCAGGGTCCAGAGGGTGGGGGCGAGGGGGACGTGCCCGGGCGGAGAAGTGGGGACAAAGGGAGACAGCACACCTGGCAGCGCCCGGCCCGCGCCCGCCAGCCCCGATTCAAAGCGGAGCGGAGGCTGTGATTGGCGGCCCGGCCCGAGCCCCGCCCCCGCGCCCTCACCTCCCAGGCGGGCCCCTCGGCCCGGCCGCCACTGAGCCCCAGGGTCCCCGGCACACAGCCCCGTGACTGTCCGAGCTGCCCGGCGCCGGGCCCCCCAGCCTGGGGTGCCCCCCCACTTCGTCCTCTCCCCTCTCCCCACTTCGTCCTGAACCCTCAGACTCCACGCCAGGCGCAGCCCCCCCCCCCCGGACAGCCTCCCGGGCTCCAGCCTTCCTCCACGTGGGCACACGGGCCCTCCACTGCCCGTCGGAGCGGCCGAAGCCTCCGGCACCGGCTCCGCGTACACCACGCGCACGGGGGTGGGGGGGAGGCGAGGCTGGGGGAGGAGCTCGGCGAACGAGTTGCGGGGATTCCCAAAGGGGGAGGGGGCGAGCGCAGATGGCCCCGGCGCACACACGTCGGGGGCCGGGACTGGGGGCTCGCGTTTCAGCCGCGAGGGGGCGTGGCGGGCGCCAGGTTGAGGTCCTGGCCAATCACCGTCCGGCCCGGCACTCGGCCGCCAATCACCGCGCGGCCGGGTCGCCCCCGCCCGCCGCGTCCTTTGTTCCCGCTGGCCCGGAGGCCGCGGGAGGTCTCCGGCCCGGCGGCTTCCGGCCCGCGTGGACCGGGACGTGGGCGCGTGGGCGCGCGGGGACCCCCTCCGGACACGGCCGGCTGGGCCTTGGCGCACTCGTGTGCCAGCTCCTGCTCCCTAGGGTCCCAGGCGGGTCGTGCTTTGAAGAGGCCCAGCTGTGACCTTGTGCGGGGGTGTGGGGGGACACCACCAGTGCATATCCGGGCTGCGGTCCTGCTGGGGCTCCCCTTTCCCTTCCTGGGTCCTGTTCTCACCCTCTGACCTCCCTCCCTGCCTTTGGTTACTTCCCTGGCTGCTTCCCGCCTACCAGCCTGAGCTGCCCTGGATGGCCCCGTGCCCAGCACTGAGCTGCTGAGTGACTCAGTGAACCCGGACCATGCCGCGGAGCTCATCACAGGGGGGCAGCGACCAGCTCTCATCTCTCCTGCCCCCCCTCCCAGGGGGTCACAGAACACCTTCAGGTCCAGGTCTGGTGCCACCTGAGACTGAGTAGAAGCTCCATCCCTGAATGGAGCCTCAGTTTTCTCATCGGTGAGATGGGTACAACACCCTAAGTGTGCACCATTTATCCCAGTACAGATGAAAAGAGCCGCGCACCACTGGCTCACCTCTATAACCCTAGCTACTCGGGAGGCTGAGATCTGAGGATCGAGGCTTGAAACTAGCCTTGCAAATAGGAGACACTTAACTCTAGTTAACCAACAAAAAGCCAGAAGTGGAGATACTACCAACCACCCCTCCGGGAGGTGGTGGTAATCCTGGCTACTCAGGAGACACCTGAAGGTCATGGTTTGAAGCCAGCTTGGGCAGGAAAGGCTGTGAGACTCTTTACCTCCAATAAACTACTCAAAAAAAGCTGGAAGTAGTGCTGTGGCTCAAGTGGTACAGTATTAGTCCTGAACACAAAGAGGCTCAGGGACAGCACCTAGGCCCTGAGTTCAAGCCCCAGGACTGGCAAAAGAAAAAATAAAACAAGAATGTAAGGCCTTGAGTTCAAGCCTCAGTAGTAGCTCAAATATAAATAAATAGCTTCCTCTCCCTTGGCCTTAAATGTGCAATCCTTGCACCTGGGTATTACCCACAGGACTCTGCCATCTGGAACAGCTCTCTTGCCTGTCCCACCCTGTGCAAAAGAATTATTCCAGTTGAAGTCTTTGATGAAGAATAAGAGGCTCTAGGGTGACCCCTAACAACAGTACCTGGCACTTGGAGCTGTCAGAAGAGCAGATGGGCTCTAGGAACAGTCTGCGAACAGACCCTGCCAGTGGGCGCTTGGGTAAGGCCCTGAGGGATGCTCGCCTGCTTTGTGACTTTGGTTTGGTTGTTCACCCTCTCTGATTCATCATCTCAGATGATGAATATCACCAGCTGGAAGAGAATGTAAGGCCATGAATGGGCAGGAGCTGCTGCCTCTCCAGAGATTTCCCTGGGCCCCAAGCGTCTACAGCACCTGGGGAGGAGGAGGGGCAGGGCAGAGGGAGAGGTGGAGGAGACATTGAGAGACATTGGGGGTGGGGGGGGAGGGAGGCAAGACTGGAGGCTGACAAAAGAGACCAGCTGCTGTTTGCACACAAACCCCAAGTTAATAATGAGTGGGGGGCAGAGCAGGGGCTGGGGAACGGCCTGGCAGGGGCCTCTGCCAGCTGAACAGGCTGCTCAGAGCTGTGCCACCCCCTCCCATTGCCCAGTGCATAAATCAGCAGTCGGAGGGCTAGCGGGCCCATCATATCCCAAGCCCCCTCCCAGCCTTTTTTTTGGTGGGTCATGGGGCTGAACTCTGGGCCTGGGCGCTGTCCCTCAGCTCTTCAGCTCAAGGCTAGCGCTCTACCACTTGAGCCGCAGCGCCACTTCCAGTTTTCTGGTAGTTAACTGGAGATGAGAGAGTCTCATGGACTTTCCTGCCTAGGCTGGCTTTGCACTGTGATCCTCAGATCTCAGCCTCCTGAGTTGCTAGGACTACAGCTACCGGCGCCCGGCTTCACCAGCCTTCTTAGACAGAGTGCAGATTCATCCCTGAACTCCCACCTAGACTAGGGGTCCCTAGAGGGGTTCTGAGGATGAGGGAGGCCCCAGAGAAAAGGCCTGGGAGGTCCTGGGCCCAGCGTCTATCCCCAGGGGCAGAGAGGAGGAGCAGGGCGAGGAAGGCCAGGTGCTCCCAAGGGCTTATACCCCCAGTAAGGCCAGGAGAAGCTCCAGGGGGCATTGAACAGGACACAAAAGAGCCAAGGAAGACCAGGGGATGGTGGGGGTGCAAGGAATGGGAACCCACCATCATTCAGGAAGGGCTGCCATGCTGAAGCCCTGGCATCCTGCTTGGTTCCTTAGCCCCCAGGGTCTGGCCAGCCTGTTGCACCTCTCCCGCACCCTTACTCCCAGACCCAGTGTGCAGACATTCCTGCCACGTGGCTCGAAGGCCCAGGCGACAGGCTGTGCAAATACATGAGCCCAGGCTCCCATGGGCTGTGCGTGTGCAGGAGTGTGCACACTCACTAGCCTGGCACAGCCCCTGGGAGCTGGGAGCGGTGCCAGGAGGGGCTGGCAGCTCCCCTCGCCCTCCCCTCCCCCACCTGTTTCCCTGAATGCTGGGGGGAGGGGTAACCCCGGGGCTGGGCTCCCAGGGCAGTGGGCAGCGCCGAGGCAATCTGTGCAACTCTGAGGCCTTGGCTTCTGTCCCTGTGTCCTAGGGGGCAATCCTGCTGAGTGGCCCAGAACCCCAGGCAGAGGCCGGGGGACCAGCAGGACAGACCCCTCCCAAGGCTGCTATAAGATAGGGTGCAGCAGGGGTCTGACAAAGGCTTAGAGGGGGTAATGGGGTCGCATAGGCCAGCCCTGACCTTTACCCTTCCTGGGTCTCAGCTCTGCCATCTGCGTCTCTAGTTTGTTGGCAGGGTCGGGTAGCCGAATGTGGGAGGACACTGTCCTGGAGGGGACACTTCCCCTCCTGGGAATGGGGAGCAGGGGTGTGGACATGAGAACAGTCTCCCCACCACAGCCCTACAGCCAGGGCTGGGGATGGGCTTAGACGGGAAATGGCCTTCAGCCTGGGAGGACAGGACCATTGGCAGGCAGAGGCAGACCACCTGAAAGACCTTCAGAGTCCCTTGAAACACCTGAGGATCCCCGGGGGGGGGGGTGGAGGGAAGCAGGGTGGGGCAGGAGCTGGCATCCTAGCAGGTGAGAAGAATCGAGTCCTACCTCTCTGGTATTAGGATACATGTGCACCAACATTCATTTTCTTTAGCCCCCCCAAAAAGTGTCCTTAAGTACACACTTTGGGGGTTTGATTTTGCAAGAAGGGGGGTGGTCCCTAGGGGGAGGGGGGCACAGGGCCTCAAGGATGGAAAATAACCACTAAGGCCCTGAGGCTGGTGCAGAGGAGGTCAGCCCGGTGCCAGCCGGCGAGGGGACCAGGCTGGCTGAGGCTCAAGGCCTTCCCCAGCCTACCCGCCCAGGCCACAGAAGAGGCATTGATGGCACAAGGGGTGCCTAGAGACTGGGGCAGCTGGCGTGGCACGGGCACTGGCGGGCCTGCGCGTGGGGAGTCAGGATGACTCGTGGCCTTCCAGAGCATCACGGGACAGACTTCAGGAGCCACGGATGCTCATCTGTACCCAGCACCAATGCCCTGGGTATCCTGGCCCTCAGGTGCTTTTGTGCACCAGGCAGCGGTGCTGAGTTGGTGCCTGTACGCCTCTGAAAGGGAACCATGATCTCCTTCTCAGTTGCTGACAGGAGGCAGAAGGCACAGGTCACCCTGACCCCACACAATGGAAATCTCCATCCTGCCTAGCCTTCTTTAGTGATGCTTCTGGCACCAGGCAGAATTGGGACACCTGGGCCCAGCCCCCCTCTCTGGGCCTGCTGCCTACGGCTGCTTGGTCCCCAGGGGGCCCAGGACTCCTGCCTCCATCTCCAGTGCTGTGCTCTCCCTGCCCTAAGCCCCAAGAGTCATCCCTCATTGTTTCATCCAGCTTTGCTTGCTAGTGCAAGGCTTTGCCTGGCCTTCAGGTCTGAGCTCAGGCTCACCTCCTCCAGGAAGCCTTTGGGGCTTGTTCAAGGCTGCCTTAGCACCTCCCCCACCCCCACCCCAGGTTCCCCTTGCATTTTGCAACCATTCACAGTGGAGTCTCTAAGGATTATTGCCAGGTGAAAGTGGTTTATACCTGTCATCCTAGCTACCCAGGAGGCTCAGATCTGAGGATCGAGGTTCGAAACCATCTGGGGCAGGAAAGTCCATGAGCCTCTTATCTCCAATTAACCAGGAAAAAGAAGCTAGACATGGAACTGAGACTCAAGTGATAAGGGGTTGGGCCCAGACTCAGAGTGCAGGTCCCAGTACCCACAAGCCAATGCAACACAACAAAACCAAGTGGTTATCACCCTAGCCTGGGACTGTGCACACTGGAGCCCCTCAGGAGATGGAAGGCAGCTCAGCAGGTCCCTCCCTGTCTGTCTCTAAGGCACTGGCTAAACATCAGTGTGCCCATGGCCGGCTCTCCCCTCTGTCACCTCCTGTGTCCCTGTGCATTGCCCCCCCCCCCGTAGGCTCCGTACAGAGCTCCTGCACCCTCAACAAGCAGTGGACACTCACCATCCCCCGCCCGAGCCAGGTGGACAGATGGCTACATAGACACCCACACTCACATGCGCAAGACATGTGCCTACTCTAAGCGCAATGCACACACACACACACACACACACACAATGCACCCTGGTCCATGCATGCATGATCATATATAGCAGCAGATGTGCACAAGCAGATACACACACAGATACATGCACAGACACACACACATACTACATTAGACACAGACTTCACTAGACACACAAGTCCACTCACACGCAGGCACACGCTGCAAGTGCAGACACAAGTATCCACTGGTGAACTGTCCACCTCCCTGCAGAAGGAGAAATGACTGGGCCAGCCTCACCGCGGGCCCCCTAGGAGCCCCCGGGCCAGCAGAGGGCACCCGAGGGCCCTTCCCGCCAGACCCAGCCAAGGGGTGGGGAGGGAGAACACGTGGTTGCCACCTGCCCTCCAAAATCAGTTCCCTTTTGTTCCCCAGGTCTGGGGAGGAGGCTACTGCGCTAGGGACTTCCTTCCTGGCCAGGGAGTTCTGCAGTCCTCCTATATCACTCGTCTCGGGCCAGGAGATGGGCCCAGGGAAGCCATGGGGCTGTGAGTGGACTTAGGCTTCAGGCAGGTGCCCAAGGCGGAAGACATTCTCAGCAGGGCCACACAGTCCTGCAATCCTCACCTTTCGCAAGCCCAAAGCCATGGACACCCTGGGCTCACCCTTCCCTGCTCTTCCTGTCCTGCTAATAACTTGTGCATGTGCAGTCCCCTACTACCCCAGGGAAAAGCTAAGATAAACCCCTCAGGACTTTCTGCCTGGCCACTGCCCAGATATTTTGGCCTTGCCAAGCAGCTGAGAGTCTTAAGTTCCTGAAGGCCAGGAAGCCATACACCCCCTTCCCTTGCCTGCAAACCTAGAGAGGCTCACCACTTGGAAGAACCTTTGATAGACATTAAATTGTGTTCTCTACCCCCCTCTCTCTCATGCTGGTACTGGGGTTTGAACTCAAGGCTTCACACTCTCATTTGGCTTTTTTGCTGACAATTGAGTTCTGCCATTTGAACCATGACTTCCCTTGCAGCTTTTTGCTAATTAAGTGGAGATAAGAAACCTGAGGCTTGAGCCAGGTGCTGGTGGCTCACGCCTGTAATCCTAGCTACTCAGGAGGCTGAGATCTGAGGATCGTGGTTCAAAGCCAGCCCGGGCAGGAGAGACCGTTAGACTTCTATCTCCCATAAACCACCAGAAAACCGGAAGTGGCGCTGTAGCTCAAGTGGCAGAGCGCTCGCCTTGAGCGCTCCAGGCCCAGAGTTCAAGCACCACGACTGACAAAAAAAAAGAAAGAAACCTGAGGCTTAGGCTGGGAAGGTGGCTCAGTGGTAGAGTGCTTGCCTTGCATGCATGAGGCCCTGGGTTCGATTCCTCAGCACCACATAAGCAAAAAGAAAAAAAGCCG
>NW_012267217.1:62501315-62516586 GCF_000151885.1 Dipodomys ordii
GCTCAGTGGTAGAGTGCTTGCCTTGCATGCATGAGGCCCTGGGTTCGATTCCTCAGCACCACATAAGCAAAAAGAAAAAAAGCCGGAAGTAGTGTTGTGGCTCAAGTGGTAGAGCACTAGCCTTGAGCTGAAGAGCTGAGGGACAGAGCTCAGGCCCAGAGTTCAGGCCTCAAGACCGGACCCAAAAACAAACAAACAAACAAACAAAGAAACCTGAGGCCAGTTGCTAGTGGCTCTTGCCTGCATTCCCAGCTGCCCCGGCTGGCTTTGAACCATGATCCTCAGATCTCAGCCTCCTGAGTAGCTAGGATTACATGTGTGAGCCACTGGCACCTGGCTCCTGAGCTTCTTTTGCTCAAGGCTAGCACTCTGCCACTTGAACCACAGCACCACTTCTGGCTTTTTCTCTGATACTAAGGAATCGAACCCAGGGCTTCAGGTATGTAAAGCAAGCACTCTTCCGCTAAGCCATATTTCCAGCCCTCCAGGACACTCATCTCTAATTAACCACCAGAAAGCCAGAAGTGGTGCTGTGACTCAAAGTGATAGAGGATTAGCCTTGAGCAAAAAGCTCAGGGACAGAGCCCAGACCCTAAGTTTAAGTCCTATGTCCAAGTAAAGAAAAAAGAAAGGGCTGGGAAGGTGGCTCAGTGGTAGAGTTGCTTGCCTCCCATGCATGAGGCACTGGGTTCCATTCCTCAGCACCACATAAGCAGAAAAAGTCAAAAGTGGTGCTGTGGTCAAGTGGTAGAGCGCTAACCTTGATCTGAAGAGCTGTGGGACAGCGCCAGGCCCAGAGTTCATTCCCCACAATCACCACCACCACCAGCAACAAAAAAGATTGAAAGAAAAAGCAAAAACAAAATAAACAAACAAAAACCCTGAGGATTTGTCTGCCCAAGCTGGCTTCAAGCTCTGATTCTCAGCTCTTAGTCTCCTGAGTAGCTGGGATTATAGACATGAGCTACTGGTGCCCAGCTGAGCCTCAGTTTTCTCATCTGTGAAGTGGGCATCACTGACAGCGCCTGCCTTTTGGGAGAGCAACCAGGGCAGCGCGTGTGGAATCCCCAAGGGATAGAAATTGGCTCCATCTCCTGAGTGATTCCTGGGCCAGCCCCTCAGTCCAAAGCTCAGGCTCTGGGGCCTGGTTTAGATCTAGTAGACAGGCAGTACTTGTTCACTAAACCCTGGCATGTGAATGGGGTGGGGGAGGAGGCAGCTCAGGGAATGCCACACCTGTGACATCAGAGCCAGCCTGGCCAGACACTGGCCTTGTTTTCCAACTGATTTGTTTCTATTCCTGGTAAAGCCAAGTTCTGGAGCGCTCAGCTAGGCCACACACCCTAGCTGCTCAAGGCCTGCCCTTCTTCATCTGCCAGGAGAAGGATGGGTACCCCTGAGCTCCCTTCGCAGCTGTCCCCCCAGTGACAAGGCCCTTAGCACCAGTGAGGGTGTCTGCGTTCTTCTGTCTAGCTTGATCAGATCAGGGTGGGGCCAGGCCGATGGCAGGGGGCTGCCCCCCACTCCTGCTCCGGCTCCTGGCTCAGTGGTCTGCAGTGTGTGGGGCTCATTGGCTGCTGGCTGTTCCTCATTAGCTGCCCGGCCTCACTCTGAGTGAATTAGCTGGCCCTCAAGGAGTGAGCACTGAGGCCTGCAGGCTCCTGGCACTGCCAGTGATTCATTCGCCCCAACCTCACCCCTGCCAGAGACAGAGGCAGCCCCACCCCCCAGCCCACAGGCTTGCCTGGCAGCTGGTTGGCCAGAGGCTGGCTCAGGGAAGGGCTCTGGCGATCTATCCACCTGCCTAAGCATCCTATTAATCAAGTTGCCCACTTCCGTCTGCCAGTCCTTGCCATGCGCCAGCCTTACCACCCTCATCTCTGCCTGGCTGTGTCTCCTGTGCCTGTGGTCCCTTGGTACCTGCAGCCATTCAAGGGAGGCCGCACATGGGGTACCCATGGCTCATGCCTTTCTTCCTAGCCACTGAGGAAGTTGAAATCTGAGGAGCACAATGGTTTGGGGGCAGCCGGAGCAGGAAAGTCTCCGAGACTCTTATCTCCAGTTAACCACCAAAATAGTCAGAAGTAGCTGGGCACTGGTGGCGCACACCTGTAATCCTAGCTACTCAGGAAGTTGAGATCTGAGAATTGTGGTTCAAAGCCAACCCAGGAAGGAAAGTCTGTAAGACTTATCTCCAATAAACTACTGAGAAAAAGCTGGAAGTGGTGCTGAGGCTCAAATGGTAGAGCACTAGCCTTGAACACAGGCTCAGAGACAGCGCCCAGACCCTGAGTTCAAGCCCCAGGACTGGCAAAAAAAAACCCTCAAACAACCCCTCCTCCCAAACAAGCAATTCCCCCCTACTCCATGGATCAAGTGGTAGAGCTCCGGCCTTGAGTGGAAAAGCTCAGAAACAGTTTCTAGGCACAGAATTTAAACCCCAGAAACACACACAAACACACACACACACATAGAAGCCCCTTCCTCTTCCTTCACTCTGTCTTCCTGTCAGTTACACCCCAGCCCCTGGGATCCACTAACCATTCTCAATGAGAAACGAGGAGGCTGGGACAAAGCAGCCTCTGACTGGGGCCTGTCAGCCTCCAGCCTCCAGCCTCCAGCCTCCAGCTTGGATGAGGGAGGCAGCCCCTTGGTTTCTGCACAGAAAGCTCTTAGGAACCTGCCGCCACACCCTGCTCTGCTCCTCATTTTCATTTGCTGGGCAGGAGGCAGGTGCTCCGTAGACAATGAATGGGCACACACATCCCCACAACAAGTCCTCGTGACTCACAGCTCAGATCTCAGACTTGAAAGCTGGTTCCCACTGGAACTGCAGAGTGGAAAACGCCCACATTTTGAGGCTGGAAGACTTGAATTCCAAACCTGGGCCTTTGCCTAGGCGCTGCTGTCTCTAAGCCTCACGGTCCTATGGTCTTGGTACAGATGCGTCTCCCCAGGCTGGCTCTGAGAACTCAGGGTGTGGATTTTGTGCAGGGCACCCAGCCATGTCTGGCAGAGGGGGGAGAGGGGCCTCCTCACACATATGCATGCGATTTCCAGTGCATTGTTCTGTAATCCTTGATGTGTTGTTCTGTAATTGGTCTCAAATGGTCTCATCCTAATAAACAGAATGTGCAGAGCAGTTGCGTCTGCAAAGGCTTCTTTTGTGCTCTATCCTCACCTCGGTGAAAAGAAAACAAACCTGCACCACTGGCTCAAGCCTAGCTACTCAGGAGGCTGAGATCTGAGGACCGCAGTTCAAAACTAGCCCAGGCAGGAAAATTTGTGACTCTTATTCTTAATGAACCACCAAAAAGTCAGAAGTGGAGCTGTGGCTCAAGTGGTAGAGATACCCCCAGCAGGAACCCCAGGCTCCCAGGTGACTTTCACTTGGGGTATACGGTGCCCCAGGGGGACAGATAAAGATGTGAATCTGCCAAGGGCCGGTGGTGGCTCAGATTTGTAATTCTAACGACTCAGGAGGCTGTGATCTGAGGATGGCCATTTGAAGCCAGCCCAGATAGGAAAGTCCATGAGACTCTTATCTCCAATGAACCACCAAAAAGCCTGGAGTAGAGCTGTGACTCACATGGTCATGAGCCATCCTTGAGCAAAAACAAAACAAAGCAAAAAAAAAAACAATGCCCAGGCCAGGTGCTGGTAGCTCACACCTGTAATCCTAGTTACTCAGGAGGCTGAGATCTGAGGATCGTGGTTCAAAGCCAGCCTGGGCAGGAAACTCCATGAGACTCTTATCTCCAATTAACCACCAGAAATCCAGAAGTGGGGCTGTGGCTCAAATGGTAGAGTGCTTGCCTTGAGCTGAAGAGCTCAGGGGTAGCAGGCAGGCCCAGAGTTTAAGCCCCATGACCAACAAAACAAAACAAAAACCGTGCAGAAGTCCTGAGTGCCCCAGGACACACACACACACACACACACAATGTGAGTCCACAGAGAAAAGAGGGGCTAGCTTCCTTGCTCTCCCACAAACCCATGCTCCAATACTAGAAAGTCTGTTTGGGGTGTGGGAGCTCAGAGCTCAGAGCTCAGGAGGTCCTGGCCTGAGAGCTGGACATAACTGAGAACCCATGGCAGGGGACTCAAATCAGAGGCAAAGGCTTCAGGGCAGAACTGGTGGCTTCAGAGTTCATAGCACCAACTACATGGCCACTGTTTCTTAAAAAACCACACTCATGAGCTCTGAATGCCACGAAGGGGCCTTACCACCAAGTCATAAATTGTGGGCTGCTTTGTCCTGGAGAGGTGACAGGTTTCCTGGAAAAGCTCCAAAGCTCCCCATTCGGTTCTGCAGAACAGTTCTGGCTTTCTCTTACCCTGCCCCAACTCAGTCCCGGGCCTACCTTGCCAACCTGGCTTTAGGGGCTCAGTGGAATGAGCAGGCCTCAGAGGGCCTCTGAGCTTTAAAGAGAGGGGTCCCCTTTTCTGCATGCCACTGGAGATCTGAGAGTCCCCCAGGCTCTTGGCCTTCCCTGGAGAGCTGCTTCTGGAAGCTAGGTGTTGCTTGGGTAGGTGGGAAATCTTCCCAGCTTACCTTGAATGTTGCTAAGGCTCTAGCCAGGGCCTGGCCATGGGACTTCCAGGTCAGTTGTCCCAGGAAAGGGTCCAGGAGACTGTTGGTACCTCAGGGCCCCCAACTGCTGTGGCTTGTTTTTGTTTTTTTTGGTCCGGTCGTGGGGCCTGAACTTTGGGCCTGGGCGCTGTCCCTCAGCTCTTCAGCTCAAAGCTGTTCCAGGCTAACACTCTACCACTTGAGCCACAGCGCCACTGCCGGCTTTTTTTTTTTGCTTATGTGGTGCTGAGGAAGCGAACCCAGGGCTTCAAGCGTGCAAGGAAAGCGCTCTACCACTGAGCCACCTTCCCAGCCAGTGGCTTGTTCTGGAAGGTATGGGGCCACTCTTCCGTGAGCGGAGCAGCAAGTTGAATCTCCAGAGACATTCCTGTCTGCCCTTCAAGGAAAGAGCCACATCTAAATTATTTGCTATCAATGCCATGGCCAGCGGGAGAGGGCACTCATCCTTAAATAAGGCAGGGTCTGAGCACGTGCCCCCAAGTGCAGGGGATTGACCAGCCTGGCACTGGTGGCTCCAGCCTGTAATCCTAGCTACTTACAAAGCTGAGATCTAAGGATCATGGTTCAAATTCAGCCCAGGAAGGAAAGTCTGTGAGACTCTTATGTCCAATTAACCACCAAAAAGTTGGAAGTGGAGCTGTGGCTCAAATGGTAGAGTGTTAGCCTGGAACAAAAAAGCTTAGGGACAGTACCAAGGCTCTGAGTTCAAGCCCCAGGATTGCCACCAAAAAAAAAAAAAAGAAAAGAAAAACTAAAGAATGATAATGGAAGTTAGAGGCAAGGCTCAGTGTAGAATGTTTAGCTAGTATGCACCAAGCCCTGGGTCCAAGGCCTAGCACAAAAATAAAGAAAATGCAAGAAGAGAAATTGATGCGAGGTAGGATAGGAAGGGGTGGAATCACCAAGTTGTTCTAGGGCAGAGGATGCTGGGAAGGGCTCTGAGAATGAGCCAACCACTTACAAAGCTGGGCCAAGGTCAGGACGGTGATGCTGGCTGCAAGGACAGGAACTGACGTCATTCCCCCAGTACCCTCTGGTAGTGTTAGTTTCCTTTAGAGGAAACTTCAATAACAAGACCTGTGAGAAAGTGCTTCAGGTATAAAGAGCTCCAGTTTAATGGCCACTTAAATTAATCTAGGCCTCAGTTCTAAAGTTTATAGAAATATATAGAAGACAATAGGGAAGAGAAACTACTGAAGAAGTAGGGTGGCAGGAGAAGACAGCATAGGACATGGAGGACAGGTTGACCCCGGTCAACCCTGGGGTATCCTTGGTGCCTGAAGTTGCAACCCAAAGCTGAGTTCTTAGCAGCTAATTGTGTGCAAGTAAATACCCAACCCAAAGGATGGATAGAGAAAACAGGAGAGGCAGGGATAGGCAGCCCTCGGTTAGAGGTCAGCCCAGACTAATAGTTGAGACCCTATCTCCTGTTGGGCATGGTAATGTGTGCCTGGCTTCCCAGCTGTACGAGGCTTCTGGTCCAGCCCTGACTTTGCAAAATCTTGAGACTTTTTTTTTTTTTGTCAGTTGTTGAGCTTGAACTGGGTGCTGACCCTGAGCTTTTTGCTCAAGGCTAGTGCTGGACCACTTTGAGCCATAGCTACTTCTGGTCTTCTGGTGGTTAACTGGAGCTAAGAGTCACACAGGCTTTCCTGCCCGAGCTGGCTTTGAATCACAATCCTCAGATCTCAGCCTTCTGAGTATCTAGGATTACAGGTATGGGCCACCGGCGTCCAGCTTGAGATTCTATTTAAAAAAAAAAAAAAAGGGTCTCAAAGCATGGCTCCAGTGGGAAATCTCTGGCCTGTGGAGCACAGATTCTGGTTTGATTACCAGAGAGAGACGGGCGTCAGTGGCTCATGGCTGTCATCCTAGCTACTAAGGAGGCTGAGATCTGAGGGTCAAGGGTCAAAGCCAGCCCAGGCAGGAAATTCCATGAGACTCTTTTTTTTTCCAGGGCTGAGAACCGAACCCAGGGCCTTGCGTGCGCCAGGAGGGCATCCTTCCACTAGGCTAAACCCCCAGCTCCTCCATGAGACTCTTATCTCCAATTAACCACCAGAAGACCAGAGGTGGCATTGTGGCTTAAAGCGGTAGAGCGCTTGCCTTGAACTGAAGAGCTCAGGGACAGCTCCCAGGCCCAGGGTTCAAGCCCCACAACCGACCAAAGCAAAACAAAATTAAAAAGCAAGCTATTCAGGAGAAATCCAAATTTTCCTAGTAGCAATAAACAATTATTAAGAGACTTGCTGAGGGCTGGGAAGGTGGCTCAGTGGTAGAGCGCTTGCCTTGCATGCCTGAGGCCCTGGGTTCGATTCCTCAGCACCACATAAGCAAAAAGAAAAAAAGCCGGAAGTAGTGTTGTGGCTCAAGTGGTGGATCACTAGCCTTGAGCTGCAGAGCTGAGGGACAGCGCCCAGGCCCAGAGTTCAGGCCCCATAACGCACAAAAAAAAAAAAAAAAGAGAGAGAGAGATTTGTTGAACCTTCTTTATTTTAATCTCAGGATAAGATTTATTTTAATCTCAGTTGAGAAAATGTGGGCTCATATGAGATTCTTCTTTTTGGGGGGAGGGCGGCAGTGGAAGTTTTTTTGTCGTTGTTGTTTTTGTGCCAGTCCTGGGGCTTGAACTCAGGCTTGGGCACTATTCCTGAGCTTTTTTTTTTGCTCAAGGATAGTGCTCTACCACTTCCAGCTTTTTAGTGGTTAATTGGAGATAAGAGCCTTATGGACTTTCCTGCCTGGCTGGTTTGAAACAGATCCACAGATCTCTGCCTCCTGAGTAGCTAAGATAAGATTACAGGTGTGAGCCACTGGTGCTTGAGGTTTCTCTGTGTGTGTGTGTGTGTCTGTCTGTCTGCTGGTACTAGGACTTAAACTCAAGGTCTAGTCTAGGTGCTGTCCTTTTTTGCTCAAGGCTGATGCTCCACTACTTGAGCCATGCTCCCAGCCTTATGGAGATGAGAGGTGAAAGTTTTTTTCTTCTTCTTTCCTTCTTCTTCTTCTCCTCCTCCTCTTCCTCTTCTTCTTCAGTGCTATTCCCTGGGCTTGAACTCAGGATGCTGTCTCTGCTCCTATGGTGGTTAATTGGAATTATATAAGAGTCTTGGAGACTTTCTCCACCCAGGCTGACCTTGAATCATGATCCTCAGATCTCAGCCTCCTGGTAAGCAAGGATTACGTGCCTGGCTGGAGGTAAGATTCTTGTTCTCAGCTCTTAGTCTCCAAGGCAGGTGAAGACTGGGTCTGAGGAGCACCTGGAGCTGGGCTCCCTCCAGCCCTGCTGGTGCTGAACCCCAGAGAACTTGTCCTGTGGTTCTCCTTAAAGGGACAGTGCACAATATCCTTCTGGACCCACAACAGAGACAGAGGCCGGAAAACATTAGCCTGGAGCATGGCACAAGCTTTCTACTGTCTTCCGATGCCCTGGGAAACACCAAGGGAAGACCCTGTCTGCATTAATTTTCGTAGGCTTTCTGGGGACACACAGTTGCAAAATGCCCTTCCCCCAGATCACCAGGTCCTACCAGAAAAATCTGACTCAGCTAGAGAGCACTCCTGTGAGAATTCTCCTCCCCACCCCCACCCCGCTTTTGTTGGGGGTAAGGAGCCCGGTGTAAATAAAATTCCTTAGCACGGAATGGAGGAACCCTGAGATTCCATCTATTATGGGGGCTGGAGGGACACAGTTCTGAAGCTCATGGTGGTGACTCTCTCCTAGCCCCAGAGGGCTGGGCCTCAATCTGCATGCAACATGGGTCTGTGGAGACAGACTGCCTAGGTTCAAGTCCCGGTCTGTCACTTACTGCCTGTGGGAGTTGAACAACACATATGCTTAAGCTTCCCTCTCTGCTCTCTGCAAGGTGTGTGTGTGTGTGTGTGTGTGTGTGTGTGTGTGTGTGTGTGTGTGTGTGTGTATGACAGGCATCCTAGAATTCAAAGTCAGAGTTAATGGAGTTGGGCGCTGGTGGCTCATACCTGTCATCCTAGCTACTCAGGAGGCTGACATCTTAGGATCGCAGTTTGAAGCCAGCCCAGGTAGGAAGATTCCTGTAAGACTTTTTTTTTTGTCTGGTCGTGGGGCCGGAACTCTGGGCCTAGGCGCTGTCCTTCAGCTCTTCAGCTCAAGGCTAGTGCTCTACCACTTGAGTCACAGCGCCACTTCTGGGTTTTCTCTTTTTGCTTATGTGGTGCTGAGGAATCGAACCTCAGGCATGCAAGGCACACGCTTTACCACTGAGCCAACTTCCCAGCCCTCCAGTAAGACTCTTATCTCCAATTAACTACTTAAAAACCAGAAATGGAGCTGTGGCTCAAAGTGGTAGAGTACTAGCCTGAAGCAAAAAAAGCTCATTGACAGCAGTTCAAGCCTCATGACCAAAAGAAGAAGAAAGAAGAAGGAAGAAGAAGAAGAAGAAGAAGAAGAAGAAGAAGAAGAAGAAGAAGAAGAAGAAGAAGAGGAAGAGGAAGAAGAAGAAGAGGAGGAAGAGGAGGAAGAGGAGGAGGAAGAGGAGAATTGTCTCAGACTTTCCTGCCCAGGTTGGCTTTGAGCTATGATCCTCAGATCTTAGCCTCCTGAGTAGCTAGAATTACAGGTATCAGCCATTGTTGAACAGCTTGTAGCTCTACATTTTAGCTGTGCAGAAAAACAAACTGGAAATGTGTTTGCCTAGATTCTGCACCTCCTTCAACTTATTTGTTTTTTGTTTATTTGGGTACCAGTCCTGGGCTTGAACTCAGATCCTGCACTCTGTTCCTGAGCTCTTTATTAACTCAAGGCTAAAGCTCTGTACTTGACCAGAGCTCCACTTCCAGCTTTTCGGGTGGTTCACTGGAGATCAGAGTTTCAGAAACTTTTCTGCCTGGTCTGGCTTGGAACCATGATCCTCAGATTTCAGCCCCTTGAATAATATTACAGGCTGGTACTCAGCAATCCCTGAGTTTTCACAACTGGGTTCTGCTAGTCACACAAGAAAAGGTGTGTGTATGTGTGTGTGCGTGCGTGCGCGTGTGCGTGTTATTCATACTTGGCTTTGCCTTTCTTGGCGAGGTTTTAGTTTTGAGAGAGGCTATATATTTTGCTTTGAGATTTTCCTGTTGAAAGTTCAAAAGAACATCTTAATTTGCCCCCCTGAGATCCTCTGGAAGAAGAAACTCTGTGTGTGTGTGTGTTTGTGTGTGTGTGTGTGTGTGTGCTGGGGCTTCAACTCAGGACCTGAGCTTTTTTTGCTCTACCACTTGAGTCACAGCTCCATTTCTGGCCTCTTAATTTTTTTTTTTTTTGGTTGGTTGTGGGGCTTGAACTCTGGGCTTGGGTGCCACAGCGCCACTTCCGGTTTTCTAGAGGTTTATTGGAGATAAGAATGTCACATGGACGGCTTGGGCTGGCTTTGAACTGTGATCCTCACATCTCAGCCTCCTGAGTAGCTAGGATTACAGGCGTGAGCAACCGGAGCTCTGCAAAAAGGAAAAAAAAAATTTTGATAGTTAATTGGAGATAAGAGTCTCAGACTTTTCTGCCCAGGCTGGCTCCATCCTCAGCAGGAGTAGCAGGGATTACAGCATGAGCCACTGGTACCCTGCTAACTAGGAGACTTCTTCAGAGGAGCTGGAGAATTCTCCTCTAAGCTTCCAGAAAAGCTTGTATTGAGAAACAGGCAAATCATGCAGAGATCTTCACTGTGCCAAGGAGACAGTGATAGCTCTCCAATAAGGCCGGCCCCTTATGCCATCCCTGTGGCCCTGGAGGTGTCTTTCTGTGACCTTCCTAAGCTTCTCTTTGGGGCTACTGGTCTTTCTTGCAGGAAGGAGCAGGTGAGGGAATCCTCGGGTAAATACCTGTTCAAGTGTCTACCTACTTCTCAGGTGCAGCTCCCTTTTGGCCTTTGCAGGGTGTGTGTGTGTGTGTGTGTGTGTGTAGGCTCACGTGCTCCCCCAAGCCAGCTCCTTCCCTGTCTCCATCATGCTGGGCCCACCCACTTGCCAACATAACCAGAGCTTAGGCAAAAACACCCACGGAGCTCAGCTATGCAAATAGGTGCGCACACATGGAAGGATACAGAGAAGCCAGGAAAAGAGCCAGGCACGAACAGGATTCCTGGAACGGCATCAGAGCTTGGCATGATCGCGCTCTTCTGCCCAGCGAGGGTGACCACGTCCATGAGGCCCTCTCCTCCCCCAGCCTCCTTGCCTCGGCTCACACCCAGGCTCTTACCAGCCTTGGCACCATTTTGGGGGGCAGGTCTCAAAATGTGAAGCGCATTCCCCACTCTCTCCCTGCCAGGCAGGGCCTCCTGAGGCAGCTAGACCTGTGTGGGTACCAGGGGCTGGGGCTCTGGCACGGGCTCCTGGGGGAGGCTAGGCAGGCCCGGGCGTGCTGTGAGCAGGAGCAGCCCTGTGTGTGTGTGTGTGTGAGTGTGTGTTGGGAGGGAGGAGGAATGGTAGCTCTTGCACAATCCTGACTTGCTAGCAAGGCGGGAGGATTGAAAGGCGCCTGGCAGCTCCCCAGGCCCTGACGCCCCAGCAAGGAAACCACAACCTGAAACTCTTAGGGCTCTGAAGGGCGGGAAGGCGGGAGTTTTTGAGGCCTGCTCTTCTGTGGCTGCCTCCCAAACTCCATCATTCCTCTGAGGCCAGCGGGACTGCCTAGCACGCTGAGTATCAGATCACAGGCCCGCACCCACATGGACACTGAAGACAGGGAAAATCTGCTGAAGATGATCCTTTGTCCAAAATCCTGCAAACACCCTCAACTCAAACTGCTGAAAAAGGGGGTCTGAGTAACATGTGTTCCAGGGTGCCGGATGGTACTTTCAGCTCTTTCCAAATAGAAAGTCATTCATTTCCCACCTTATCCCTGGCACAATAGGAAAAAAATCAGGCCATCTCCAGCTTTAGAGGGAAGTAGCTCTTCTGATTTTATACAACTAGCATGTGGCACAGATGGGGTTTGAATGCAGGGAGCTTTAACCCCAAATATGTATTTTGTTTTATGTTTTGGACATCAAATAGAAGCATGAGATAACCCATTAGGAATACATTGGAAATGGCGTATGAGCAGCCTAGGCTGTAACTGTAGTGCCAATAAACAGGACCAGGTGGATGAAAAGAAATGTGAGCCAGGCTGGACAGGGAGAGGACTGTGGGCTTTTGGGAGTGTAGCAACTCCGAGGTGCCTGTAGGAAAATACCCTAAGAGCCAACTTGCCTGCAGGCCGTTTGGGGCTCCCGATGCTGAGAAGCTCTAATGTAAATTTAGCACAGATGGGGAGCAGGAAATTCAGCCTTCCAGGAGCCAGTAGCTTGTCCTGGGGACTTGAAGGACAAAGCCAAGGAAGCTCCAGATTTCCTGCCTCGAGGGCAGCTAAGGGCATTCACGAGTGTATAGGGCATAGAAAGAACCACCCAGTCAGCAACAACCAAAGACCTAGACAGTTAGTTACCTGTCACTGGGACAAGGGTCTCTCAGTCTGGAGATACGGTCTGTCAGATACCACATTTCCATAGAGACAACTTTTGCTCCAGGGCTCCTCTTAACAATTCAAGTTTCTGCATTTTAGGAGTTTAACTCAGCTAAACTCTGATCTGGATTCCCTTGGTAAGTCCAAATCCCTTGCTCTATAAGCTTGTTGGTTTATTATTTATGTATTGCCAGTCCTGGAGCTTGAATTCAGGGCATGGGCATTGTCCCTGAGCTTCTTTTTTGCTCAAGGCTGAGCACTCCACCATTTGAGCCACAGCACTACTTCTGGCTTTTTCTGTGTATGTGGTATTGAGGAATGGAACCAGGGCTTCATGCATGTGAAGCAAGCACTCTACCACTAAGCCACCTTCCCAGCCCGACTTTTTTGATTCCTTAAAAGGGCGTGGATGTGATATAATATTGATTTTTTTCAATCATGACCTAAATACATTAGCTTTATGAAGTTCAACTTCATAATTCTTCTGCCCACCTTCTAAGAATGGAGATGTTGTAAGGCTCACTACCCGGTCCACAATAGGCACTGAGTACTTGGTGAACGTTAAGTGGTGGTTCTGGAAGGAATGGACTTGAGCCTTTTGCACCCACTTCTAGTCATCTCCTTGGGAAGATCAGCCAGGCAAAGCAGTTCTTCGAGGGAAATTCACATCCATCCAGCTCCTCCCTATCCTTTCCTCCAGTCCCAGGCTAGAACCCAGATCGGTGGACACAGAGGTGACTTCCAGAGGCCACCCCCAGCCTGGGAAGAAGCCTGGACCGCTTAGCTCCAGCACTCAGGCCAGGGATTTAGCGGACAAATAACCAACCTGCGGGAGGAAAGATCAGAGCTTAATGGCCGCGCCCCAGGTAGCAGGCCTCTCTCACGGCAGTAATCCCCTTCTCCGAGAAAGGCACAAAGGAGGGGCGCAGCCCCTCCTCCCGGCCGGCAGCCTCAGGGCCGAGGCTCCACCGCGACTGGCCAGGGGGCGGGGAGAGGACAAAGAGTTGGGACACGTGCTTCCCCCACTTTTGTGAGCTCCTGGGGCGCAGGGCGCCGGGGGGGGGGGACCCCCACCTCCGGCCTCTGGGGCGCAGCCAGACCTCGCGGGCGCGGCCCCCAGGCCCCGCGGGACGGCGGCGGGCGCCCGGGCGCGGGAGGGGGCGCCCCGGCCCAGGCGCGGGTCTCTTCGGGAGAATGGAAGCCACGTGCTTCTCCTCACTGGCAGCGGCTCTGGAAAGCCCGACCCGCGTGTGTGCCAGGGGATGCGGGGGACCAGCGCGTGCGGGGCTCCATGTCGGTGGCGCCCCACCTCCTCCCGCCGAGCAAGCAGGGAGCAAGCACACCAAAAGGGGGTCTCGATCCCAAGATCCGTGGGCCAAGTTCGCCCAGGATCCCAGGGAACCGAGGAGTCAGAGTTTCTCGCCTCGCCTTCAAACTGCCGGACTTGGCATCCTTCCGCCCTCCTTACTTCCCAGCTCCGGGTTTTCCCCATTCCCAGATCCGAGGCCCCTGGAGACAGACAGCGGGAGCGGCCAATGGGAAGACGCAAAGCGTCAACTTTGTGTTCGCCCGCCACTCTTAGCCAATGCGCGCGCGTATCTCCGAAGTCCCGCCTTCCGTGTCGGGCGCCCCCTTCTGGCAACATAGGAATGGGCACAATCTGCCGCCATCTTGAGTGTGGCGAAGGTATTTTTCTAGAATCCCTTCCTACCTCCTTTAGTCTTTCGTCCCACAAAGCAATTTTCTTAGTTCAACAGCCAACTACCCTGGGAATAAGGAAGCGTAGCCTACGGTTTTCGGACCGCTGGCGTGGGTCGGGCCGCCACGTCACGCCAGGCTTGCTGAGCAGACGCCATCTTGAGTGTGGCGTCTTCGCGGTTCTCTCCTCTGGGCTCCGCGTGGTTCCTTAAATGGCTCCCCATATTTGAAGAAGCCCCCCAGGAATTACTCTTGTTGGCCTAGGGGACGAGTATTTCCCTCGGTTAGGCGCGGTGCTCATGGGGCCCAAGGCGGATGGGAGAGGGGTGCGCTCGAGGGCCGGCGTCCAGGCCCGGGCGGCTGCCCTGAGGCCGTCGCGACGGCCGGGCCGCGGCGGCTCCGGGTGCGGTGACCGAAGCCCGGGGGCGCGGACGCCGCTAGGCGGTGCGAGCCCCGCGGGCTGCTCCGCGGCAGGGCGGGATCCCGCGCCCGGCATCGAGTCCCCGCGGTGCACGAGTTTCCGAGTGCGGGCGCGGCGCGGCGTGGCGCCCGCTCGTCGGTGACTCGGGCGGCGGCCGCCGGCACAGGTGGAGGGTAGCGGGTCACCTCCCGGCGGACCCGGGCGTCTGGGCAGAGGACGCGGGCGGACGGGGCGGCCCAAGTGTGGGGGACCCTAGCAACCTTGTCACTCGTCGTGGGGTTTTGTGTTCACTCGGGCCGGGAAAACTTGTTTCGGGAGGGGCCAGGTGCGGGCCGGGCATTAGCGCGGGCACTACGCAGGACACCGCCCGGGGCGAGCGCCGCCCCGCACCCGCCTTCCCCTCCCCCTCCCTCGCGGGCAGCCGTCGTGCGCCCGCCGCCCCCACTTCCCCCTCCTGCTCCCTCCTCCCTCATCCCCCCCCCCCGGCAGCGGCGGGGAGGGGCTGGACGCGCGGGCTGGGCGGGCGGCTTTGCCGCGCTTTGGCTTTCTGCGTCAGCAGCCCCAGCAAAACAGCGGCGGGGGCGCGCGTTAGAGCGCGCGCGCGCGCGCCGCCTCTAACTCGGCCCCAGCCGCGCGGAGACCCGGCAAACTCAGACCCTGAATGACACTGAGACCAGCGACTGCGCACCGCGCGCCGCGCCGAGGCACTGCCGCTTTAAGCTCGCTTGCCCATTGTTCGGAATTGAGCCAATGAGCGAACGCCCGCTCCCTGCGCCCAGCCAATAATGTTCGGGCAAGGGAGTCCAAGCTCCGCCCACTAATCTATATTAAAGGTTCTGGCGCCGCGTGAGTCCCCCACTGGCTGCTCTGAAGCCATCTTTGCATTGTTCCTGGGTCCAGCTCGCCGCAGCCTCCTCCGCCGCGCGCCTCCTCCGCCACCGCGGACTCCGGTAGCTCTCTCGCCCGAGTCCCCGAACTCCAGCTTTCTTTTTTTCTCCTCGCTGCTCCGGATCACCGGCGTGCCCCACCATGTCAGACGCGGCTGTGGATACCAGCTCCGAGATCACCACCAAGGTGAGGCTGGACGCCGCCCGCCCCCTCG
>NW_012267217.1:62518026-62528435 GCF_000151885.1 Dipodomys ordii
CCCGCCGGCCGCGGCCCGACGGCTCCGCGCCCGAGCCGCGTCGCTTGCTGCAGAGGCAGGCTTGGGGAGGTGGAAAAACTGAACACGGCGGCGCGGCCCTCGGAAAGCCGCGAGCCGCCTCCCCGTGGGCGGCACCACGGGAACCCAGCCGCGGTGTGGGGAGACTTGGCACGAGCGTAGGGGTGGAGGCCCGCAGGCGCTCGCCTCCAGCAACCGTCTGCGCCTCCTGGGGCCCGCTGGGTTGGCGGGGCGGCTCGGGGGCCTATGGAGACCCCGATTTCCCTGGATGGAGAGCTTTGCGCCGGCCCGCAGTGCGGCGCGAGTTCCCGGGCCAGGCCCCCACCCCGCGGCGGCGGCGGGAGCCCCTCCCTCCGCTCCTTATTTATTTATGGCACATACCTGCTGCCATCCAACCCCCGAGGGGCGGAGCTCCCCGGAGCTGGAAACAGTCGGTGCTGGGCGGGCGTGAAGGAGGGCTTCCCGCCTGGTCCACCCGGCCCGACGGGTTTCGGGTTGTGCCACAAGGCTCAAGTAGAAGATGGGAGGTGGGGGGCTGCCTTCGGTGTTTGTGTGAGGGCCGGCAGTTTACGGGAAGTCGGCTCGCAGGCGCTGTCGTCTCCTATGAAGTACCCTCCCCCACAAGTGCCTCCTCCATCCCACACCCCTCAAATGAAAGGGAAACTTCAGATATGGAGATCTCAGCCCTTTATCTGCTCCGGTTCTCTCAAGCCTGATTGGTTTTTTTTCTGATTTTGAAGGACTTGAAGGAGAAGAAGGAAGTTGTGGAGGAGGCAGAGAACGGAAGAGACGCCCCTGCCAACGGGAATGCTGTGAGTTTCCACCCGGCTTGGACGACTTAGGCAGCATTCAGATTTCCCGGGTGGCTGGATATTCTGCCATCGGCCCGTTTGAATAATAATTGCATTCTGTTGTAGAATGAGGAAAATGGGGAGCAGGAGGCTGATAATGAGGTAGATGAAGAAGAAGAAGAAGGTGGGGAGGAAGAGGAGGAGGAGGAAGAAGGTGATGGTGAGTAGCACTCCCATTTTCATGTTAAGCTTTTGGCCTTTCTGAAAAGGGACACCATAATTGGGACTCAGATCAGTGGCACTGGGCTTACAGCAGGGTGTGAGGCATGGTGTGTGGCTGTTGCCACGCCTCTCCATTACAAAGCCAGCCCTTGCCCATTAAAAGCCACTGGGCACTGATTGTTTTTTTAGCCCCAGGGTACGACTAACTACAGCTCCGGTGACAGATACATGATCTGTTCACTGCAACAGACGCTTAGGGATCCCAGTGGTTTACTTAATTATCTGATCCTTGATTTTCCAGGTGAGGAGGAGGATGGAGATGAAGATGAGGAGGCAGAGGCAGGCACAGGCAAACGGGCAGCTGAGGATGATGAGGTAAGGCAAAAAGGGAAAGAGGAGGGCAGGGTGGGCCCATCTATGTCCCAGTCCCGGGAGGGCTTTGGAGCCTCTGGGTCCCGGATAGAGGTGTGTGTGGCTGGCAGAGGGGAGGGCTGCAGTGGAGAGGCAGCAGGCTTGTGACACTGTTCTCTGTTCAGGATGATGATGTCGATACCAAGAAGCAGAAGACTGATGAGGATGACTAGACAGCAAAAAAGGAAAAGTTAACTAAAAAAAAGGCCGCCGTGACCTATTCACCCTCCACTTCCCGTCTCAGAATCTAAACGTGGTCACCTTCGAGTAGAGAGGCCCGCCGCCCTCTGCGGGCAGCGTCACCAAGCTCTCCACCACCCCACCAAAACCACAACGAGAATTTGCAACAGGGGAGGAAAATACCAAAACTTCCAAGGCCCTGCTTTTTTTCTTAAAAGTACTTTAAAAAGGAAAATTTGTTTGTATTTTTTATTTACATTTTATATTTTTGTACATATTGTTAGGGGTCAGCCATTTTTAATGATCTCGGATGACCAAACCAGCCTTCAGAGCATTCTGTCCTTCTGCCTACTTGTGGTGTGACCATGTTCATTATAATCTCAAAGGAGAAAAAAAACCTTGTAAAAAAAGCAAAAACAACAACAAAAAAACAATCTTATTCCGAGCATTCCAGTAACTTTTTTTGTGTATGTACTTAGCTGTACTATAAAGTAGTTGGTTTGTATGAGATGGTTAAAAAGGCCAAAGATAAAAAGGTTTCTTTTTTTTCCTTTTTTTGTCTATGAAGTTGCTGTTTATTTTTTTTGGCCTGTTTGATGTATGTGTGAAACAATGTTGTCCAACAATAAACCGGAATTTTATTTTGCTGAGTTGTTCTAACAATGCTGTCTCAAGCCTGGTTTTTGTGTTCCCATTTCTTCAAGGTTTCTGGGGAGACCCAGAATCTCGCTTGGCTCTGGTGGGTAAATTGGGTCTAAACTGCAGTTGGCTCTTGGGGTGCATGTGTGGGCCGGCCCTACAGCTGGATAGCCTGACAGTAGGCCACAGGAGAGACTACGGGGCAGCTGATGGGAGTTCTCAGGCGTGTTCTTCATGAACTCCTCCATGATTGTACTAAATGCTGCTCAGAATTGGGGCTATTGTTGGGTGCCACAAATGAGTTATACCTTGAAAGGAGTCTTACTCATGTTAGATGAGTAAACCTGGTTGGTTCGGCCACTTGGCTCCCCCTAGTGGTGGTGCATAGGACTTGCCAGTCATCTGCAATAAACCTAAAAAAAAAGGTTGCACACTGGAGGATCTGGAATACCTGGCCTTGGTTCAGCAGGTTGTGGCAAGGGCAGATGAGAGCCTGAGTTGGTCTTGATGGTTGTATCCTTGAGGGAAATAGAAGTCCAGGTCTTTTTTGGTGTTGGTCCTGGGGCTTGAACTAAGGTCTTTTTCTTTGGGGGGGGGGGAGCCAATTGACCCAGGCTTTTTGTTTTTTAAAGAAGCTAGTACTCCAAAGCCAGGTGCCAGTGGCTCACACCTGTAATCCTACTCAAGAGGTTGACATGAGGATTGAGGTTCAAAGCAAGCCTGGGCAGGAAAGTGAAACATCCAATAAACAGCCAGAAAATGAAGTGGCACTGTAGCTCAGTGCTAGAGCACTTGCCTTGAGCTGAAGAGCTCAGGGACAGTGCTCAGGCCCAGAGTTCAAGCCCCATGACCGACCAGAAAAAAGTACTTTGGACTTTTTTTTTCCTGTTCATGGAGTGCCTGGGCACCATCCCCCAGCTCTTCAGCTCAAGGCAAGCACTCTACCACTTGAGCCACAGTGCCCACTTTCGGCCTTTTTGGTTTAGTTCCCACATAAAAAAAAGGCCAGAAGTGGGTCCTGGTGGCTGAAGTGGTAGAACGCTAGCCCTGAGCAAAAAAAAAGCTCACGGACAGTGCCCTGTGACTGGTGGGAACAAAAAAATCTCAACTTTCCTGCCTGGGCTGGATTCAAACCAAGCCTCAAGAGTAGCTAGGATTAAGGGGTGAGCCACCAGTTCCTGAAGAGAGAGGATGGGATTGGATGCCCTGGGCAGGGTCCCTGGACAGTGCCCAGCAGACACAGGCAGTTCATGGATGGGTGGGGGTGGGGAGGATGGGATCCGGTTCCTTGCAGGAAGACCACTGTCTTGCCCTCAAGGCTGGCCTTTGATTGGGGCACCGTTCCTGATGAGAAGAGAGACTGGGTGGTTTACTCACCCACCTTGCCCTTCCACCTCAAGTGTTGATTTAAGACTAAGGCATATGTCCACTAGCACTTGTTGGGAAGGACAGGTGTCAACTGCATGACCTACAGCTCCTTAGCCATCCATCCTGGACACTCACTGCCACAGTTGAGATAGGGAGAGGTGGCGTTCAAGCTGGGGAGGACTGGGTATGTCTGTGGAAGGCCACAGAAAGCCGTGGAAAGCTGTAAGCTGGAAAAACTCCCTGGGGAAGTCCTCAAGCGCTACCGGAAGAGTCTGGGGGTAATTGAAGGGGTGGTACTTGGGAGAAATGGGTGCCTTGGCCAGGTTTGAGGGCATACACCTGTAATTCCAGCAATAAGAGAGGCTCTGTCCAAGGTTGTCAGGCAAAAGCATCCAAACCCCATCTGAAAAATTAAAAGGACGGACATGTCTCAAATGGAAGAGTGTCTAGCAAGATGGAGGCCCGGTTTTCAAACTTCCAAATGAAAGAAATGAATGCATCAAAGCCAGGGCAAGATTCCTGCCCAGCACACACTGCTCTATGCCCAGCCCTTTTCCACGCCTCTCCATTTTTAGGCTTCACGGGAGATGGGAGTTCTGGGAGGACTTTGCCCTTTGCCGTATTCACTAGGCCACTCAGCTGCCAGGCCACTAGTTCCACATGGAGCTGGTCTGGATCAGAGACTGGGTCTGGTAGGAGGGAACCCCTCTGATTAGCACAACCCCCAGCCCTTGTAGCCCCGGCCTCCATGCAGCCTCCTGGAAAGAAAAGGAATTGCCCAGGACAGCTCAGTTCTGAGATGTTTCTGAGCCCCAATCCTAGGAAGACAATTCTCTGAAGTGTATGCATGAAGCCTAGACCAAGGCTAACCCTCCGGCTACAGTCCTGCTGGGAGCCATCACATCCCAGAAAGGAAGGGAGGGGTTCAGTCTAGGTCCAGACATAGGCATGGAGGCCTTATTAAAGTAGGGCATGGAAACCTTGTTAAAGTGAGCCTTTCTAGGACCTCAACTTCCTCTGCTAAATAGGGAGTGAAGGATGAAGCCTGAGCTGGGGCCCAGGGCTAGCTTGCCTTGGTCTCTTGAAATACCCAAACCTGCACTGAGCTCCTGGCTTGTCCTGTTCTCTCCTAGCTACCAACCCTCGTTCCACTTATCATTGGTAGGCCTTGCTGCCTTCCATGGAAACTTTCCCCTAGTCCTGGGCACATGATTAGCCACCACTGCCTAGGGACCCGTCCAGAGAGTCCAGTGTCACCTTGATCCTACTTTGCAAGTCCCTTCCAATAGTTAGGCCATGCCTTCCCAGAGAGCTAGTTGGAAGATTTGCGAGGGATGGGCGCCCTCTGGTGGGCACAAAGGAACTGCAGTAGATTCCCCAGATTATCTTCAGGAACAGAGCCTTTCAAAGTCTAGGGGAAGCAGCCTCAGCCATCCTCCATGAGATCCTCCTCCTTCTCTGTTTGCTGCAACTACAGTTAGACTTGAGAATCATCTCCATTGCCTTCCCTCTGGACAGCTGATACCCCAGGCCAGGGATCTGATTCTTTTGATGTAGAAGTTGGGCAAGGAGTTAGGAAATCTGATGGCCGGGAAATGGCTTGGGTGTTGATAGGGAATGGCATCTTAGGCCGCTGTTGTTTGTGATACACAGCAGAGTCTTGCTGACCTGCAGCCTCCACAGCCCGTGAAAAATGACAGCCTGGAACTGACCCTGCAAGGCTGTGAACTCCCCAGACTGACGTGTGGAGCTGAAGTTTATGATGCATAACCTAGTTTTCCAGGATCCTCCTCCACCCCAGCCCCATGTCCACACACCCCAACAAAAGTTTGAGGCGTAGGATCCCTGATGCAGTGCTCCCTGAGTCTGCCGACTGTCCTGTCTGCAGCACCTGTTTGCTCTGCCTTTGCTCTGCTTTTTTTTTTTTTTTTTTGTAGGTCATGGGGCTTGAACTCTGGGCCTGGGCGCTGTCCCTCAGCTCTTCAGCTCAAGGCGAGCGCTCTACCACTTGAGCCACAGCGCCACTTCCGGTTTTCTGGTGGTTTATTGGAGATAGGAGTCTCACGGTCTCTCCTGCCCGGGCTGGCTTTGAACCTCGATCCTCAGATCTCAGCCTCCTGAGTAGCTAGGATTACAGGCGTGAGCCACCAGCGCCCGGCTGCCTTTGCTCTGCTTTGCACCAATAAACCAGCCTCTGCTTAAGCCTCCTTGTGCATCATCTTCAAGTTCCTTCTCTGAAGAGACCACAAACTTGCTGCTCCCTGGTGACCTGAATCTAGTGACACTTTTCCCAGGGGGAGATCTGGGGACTCCCCAAAGGTTGAGCTGGAGTAGGGTTGGCATCTCCAGAATCACAGTCTTCTTTAGCTTCCGGATCCTAGGCTCCCTTGGTGTCCAGAATTGCAGCCACATATCTCATTGCTCAGGTCAGTGCAAGTGGTCTGCGTGCACGTCTTCCCCCCACCCCTCCCGCCTCCCCCATGTCAGACCCAGCTCTGGGTCATCCCTGGGGAAAGCAGCACATGGTGGATGGTTTACTGGCTGCTGCACCAAGTCTAGACCTGGGATGCTAAGCCACTGGAGGCTGGGAGGCTGAGCCTTCCCCTTCTCCCCAGCTTCATTTCCTGGCTCTGAGAGGCTGCTACCACCGTCCCAGGCCTGAGGGCAGGATCTGGGACAACCTCTCCTGCACTATCAGGTTTTGCTTTGTGATCCCTTCATAATCTTCCTATTTGTCCAACATGCCCAGCCATTATTTGAGATGGAGTCTTTCAAGTTTTTATGCCCAAGCTGGCCTCGAACCACAGTCCTCTGTTTTCTTTCAGGTCCCTACTGCCCAGCCTGCTTCTGCCAGGCTTTTGCAGGCTGAGGTCTGCGGCCTGGATGTGGGCCAGCCCTGTCTCACTCAGGCCTGTGGTCTGCTTCCTGATGGAAACTGCTTTGTGAAGACAGAAAGCCCTGGTCTAGCTCTATGGGGGGCCACCTGCCCCCGAGCTGCACACCCAACAACCCAAGTCCTGTTATCGGTGAGCTCCAGTTTTCAGCACGATTGCTAGTCTTTTCCATGCCCCTAGCTCTAGTAGGGAAGGGTAAGGCCAGCTGGGGAAAGGCGCAGGGTGGTTCCCTTAGGCCAGCCTCTCTGAAGAGAGCCTGTGCTCCAAGGCCTGGGCCGGAACTCAGGGAGGTGATAGACGCTCAACTTAGGAAACAGCTGAAACATTTAAAGGCCAGCTGGCCCACAGCGCGTGCGCAGACTGGGTGAACGTCATGTGCATTAGCTACAGAAAAGACCTGACAGCTGGTGGCTGGGGTGGATTCCATGAAGTCCTGAGCATAGCCAAGGGACCCAGCTTGCTCGGCGGGTGCATGCCCCATGGCTCTCCATCAAAGCTGTTCCCATAGCAACAAGGAGTGCCAGGTGGTCACTTGAAACAGGCTCATTTCCTATGCACCAGTATGGGGACCCAGCTGCGAGGCGCTTGGCGGGAGAAGATCTTATGAGAAGAAGCTGCTGCTGAGTTTAGGATTCCAGAAGGTACGAGGGGACATCTGTTGTTTTTACTGCCAGCATCTCCCGCTGGTGATCATCACCCAGAGTAACGTCCACTTTTCCTGCTGCAGAGCGGCCCAGGCAACCTGGCAGTAGAATCATGACTTGGGGGCCTGGCCACACACTGCTTGAGGCCCTTGGCCGCACTGATTGGTTCAGAATTGACACGTGTCATCCAAGCCACCCAATCAGAATGAGTCCTACGATTAAAAAAGAAATGTGCTGCTACTGGGGCTTGAAAGACTGGGGCTGTGCCTTGGCTTCTCACTCCAGGCGGGTGGCTAACACTCAAGCCACAGCTTCATTCCCACTGTTTGGGTGGATAGTTGGAGATAAGACTCTCAGTCTTTTCTGCTTGGGCTGGCTTTGCACTATGATTCTCAGAGCTCAGCCTCCTAAGCAGGCTTTTTTAAAAAAATTGATTTATTGGAAAAGGAAAGAACTTTGTGTTTAAACAGAGGCTGAAACTGCAGCCCAACAGAGGTGCAAGGCTGTGCCTTGAGTTCCGATCACACTATCTGAGTCTTTTCTTTCTTTTTTTTTGTCGGTCGTGGGGATTGAACTCTGGGCCTGGGCGCTGTCCCTCAACTCTTCAGCTCAAGGCGCGCACTCTACCATTTGAGCTACAGCGCCACTTCCGGTTTTCTGGTGGTTTATTGGAGATAGGAGTATCACGGTCTCTGCTGCCCAGGCTGGCTTTGAACCTCGATCCTCAGATCTCAGCCTCCTGAGTAGCTAGGATTACAGGCGTGAGACACCAGCACCCGACTTCTTTCTTTCTTCCTTCCTCTCTCTCTCTCTTTCTTTCCTTCTTTCTTCCCTCCCTCTTTCCTTCCTTCTTTCCTTCTTTTTTGCCAGTCCTGGGCTTGAACTCAGCTGTATGCTGTCCCTGAGCTTTGTATTCAAGAATAGCACTCTACCACTTGAGCCACAGCTCCATCTCACAGGTTTTTTGAGGATGACTAATTGGAGTCTCAGGCAGGCTTCAAACTGTGACCATCAGGTCCCAGCCTCCCGAGTAGCTGGAACTACAGGTTTGAGCAACCAGCACCTGGCTCCATTTCTAGGTCTTTATTTGTCAGTCATGGGGCTTGAACTCAGGGCCTGGGCGCTGACCTTGAGCTTCATCTCTCAAGGTGAGCACTCTACCACTTGAGCCACAGTGCCACTTCCAATTTTCTGGTGGTTTATTGGCAATAAGAGTCTCATGGAGGGGCTGGGAAGGTGGCTCAGTGGTAGAGTGCTTGCCTTGCATGCCTGAGGTCCTGGGATTGATTCCTCAGCACCACATAAGCAAAAAGAAAAAAGCCGGAAGTGGCGCTGTGGCTCAAGTGGTAGAGCGCTAGCTTTGAGCTGAAGAGCTGAGGGACAGCGCCCAGACCCAGAGTTCAGGCCCCACGACTGGAGCTCCCCCCCCCAAAAAAAAAAGAGTCTCATGGACTTTCCTGCCTGGGCTGGCTAGAAACTGTGATCCTCAGATCTCAGCCTCCTGAATAGCTAGGATGACAGGCGTGAGTCACCAGCTCCCAGCCCATTTGTAAGCTTTTTCATGCTCAAGTCAGTGCACTTCCTTCTGGTTTAGGCTGGTTTGGACTGGATGTTCTGCTGTGGCAATTGAGAGTTAGCATCCGTGGAGGATGGAGAGCTGATCTTCTGGGCACACCAGTTCTCCAAAAGCAGAGAGAGCCTGGAGGAGGGCGAGCCCGCGGTGTGGGCCCCCTCTTCGGGAGTGGTTACAGACCCAGGGAACGGAGTGGGGCTGAGCGAACTCAGAGGAAGCTGGAGCATGCGCCTGCCCGTGCCAGCCCCGCACCCCCCGCGGGCCTCCCCACCGCTGCCTCCTGCCGTCCCCCCTGGGGACGCCTGGTGCCCGCGCCCCAGTGTGCCTGAAACATGGGGGCCGAGAGCCACCTTTGTGCCCAGGGTGAGGGATAGGAAAGGGGCGTTTCCCACCCGGGACTCCTGGGGCCTGCAGGCCTCTCTGCAAATGTATCTGACCTGGACGTTTTTCTCCCCAGAGCCGATGAGCACAGTGAAGGACGCGCAGGCCGGAAAGGCTGAGGGTGCGCATCGAGGACGCGGCCGGGCTCCGGGAATCCCGGCTGCGCGAGGCGGATCCTCCGCGTTTCCTCCAGGCTTCCAGGCCTGGCTCGCTGGGCCCGGCGGCCTCCTCCGGGCTGCGGGCGGTGTGCAGCCCTGCTCGGCACAGAGCGGACCGGTGCCCTGGGCCAGAGACAGAACTGGCATTGGCAGATGGGTGCGGGGAGCAGCAAAGAGTAGAAACGGGCCTAGAACTTTCTGTGAAAGCACTGACACTGTTTGCTCACAGGCCCGGTGCCTGTGGCTCACACCTTTAATCCTCGCTCCTCAGGATCCAGGTTCAAAGCCAGCTCTGGCAGGAAAGTTTATGAGACTCTTTTTTGTCAGTCGTGGGGCTTGAACTCTGGGCCTGGGCACTGTCCCTCAGCTCTTCAGCTCAAGGCGAGTGCTCTACCACCTGAGCCACAGCACCACTTCTGGTTTTCTGGTGGTTCATGGGAGATAAAGAGTCTCATGAACTTTCCTGCCCAAGCTGGCTTTAAACCTGGATCCTCAGATCTCAGCCTCCTGAGTAGCTAGGATTACAAGCCTGAGCCACCAGGGCCTGGCTTATGAGACTCCGTGTATCCAGCAGGAAGTCAGAGCTGGTCATGAGTGAAAAAGCTGCATGAGAGGCCCTCAGGTTGTGGTTTGTAAACGCCCCTCCCCCTATTTTGGTGCCAGTACTGGGGTAGAATTCCAGGGTCCTCTTTGCTTTTTCTACCACTTGAGTAACAATTCCCTGTCCAGCTTTTTGCTGGTTAACTGGAGTCTCTTGGATTTTTCTGTCCTGCCTGGCTTCAAACCTCTATCCTTAGATCTCAGCTTCCTGAGTAGCTAGGATTACAGGCGTGAGCCACTAGTGTGGCTGGATTTTGTAAACTTTCACACTGAGTCTATGAAATTAGAGGGGGCTGAGGGAGGGAGAGAGAAGGAAGAAGAGGAGGAAAAAGAAAGGGAGGAAGAAGAAAGTGGAAGCTGGTGTTGGTGGCTAATGCCTGTAATCCTAGCTACTCAGGAGGCTGAGATCTGAGGATTGCAGTTCAAAGCCAGCCCGGGCAACAAAGTATGTGAGACTCTTATCTGCAATAAACCACCAGAAAACCAGAAGTGGTGCTGTGGCGCTGTAGCTCAAGTGGTAGAGCGCTAGC
>NW_012267217.1:62530185-62548946 GCF_000151885.1 Dipodomys ordii
TGCCTGAGGCCCTGGGTTCAATTCCTCAGCACCACATAAGCAAAAAGAAAAAAGCTGGAAGTGGTGCTGTGGCTCAAGTGGTAGAGCACTAGCCTTGAGATGAAGAGATGAGGACAGTGCCCAGGCCCAGAGTTCAGGCCCCACGACTGGACCCCCTTCCTCCCCCCCCCAAAAAAAAAGAGTTTTTTGGATTTGTCTGTCTAGGCTGGCTTTGAACCGCGATCCTCAGACCTTAGCCTCCGGAGTAGCCAGGATTACAGGAGTAAGTCATCAGTATCCAGCTGTAATTCTTTTTTTCTTAGGGCAGGTAGGCAAGGTTTGGCTGCGTGGAGACATAAAGCATTTTTTAGGAATTTCTTTCAGTACTGCAAAGTGTCTAGTCCCCAAAGAGGGTTCCCTCGGGGAATTGGGGGAGATACAGCTCAGGAAAAGGAGGAGATTGTTCCTCTCTAAGAAGTAAGATGAGGAAGGGGTAACAATGCTCAACAAGAAATATACTCAATGCTTGACTCAAGTAACTGTAACCCCTCTGTATAGCATCTTTACAATAAAATAAAAGTTAAAAAAAAGAAGGTAATATTTCAAGAGAGCAAGAGTAAACTGATTTTCACTTTCTTTTTCTTTTTTAAATTCAAGCTAAGGGACTGGGAAGGTTGCTCAGTGGTAGAGCGCTTGCCTTGCATGCATGAGGCCAGGGTTCGATTCCTCAGCACTACATACGCAGAAAAAACTGGAAGTTGTGCTATCACTTAAGTGGTAGAGTACTAGCCTTGAGCTGAAATACTGAGGGACAGTGCCCAGACCCAGAGTTCAAGCCCACAACCGACAAATAAATAAAAATAAAAATAAATCAAGCTGGGTACTGGTGGTTTACACCTGTAATCCTAGCTTCTCTGGAGGCTGAGATCTGTGGATTGAAGTTCAAAGCCAGCCTGGGCAGGGAAGTCTGTGAGATTCTTTTTTTTGTCAGTCGTGGGGCCTGGGCTCTTCAGCTCAAGGTGAGCGCTCTAACACTTGAGCTACAGCACCACTTCCGCTTTTCTAGTGGTTTATTGGAGATAAGAGTCTCACGACTTTCCTGTCCAGACTAGCTTGGAACCATGATCCTCAGATCTCAGCCTCCTGAGTAGCTAGGATTACAGGCAGGAGCCACCCGTACCCAGCCATCTGTGAGATTCTTATCTCCAATAAACCACCAGAAAACTGGAAGTGGTGCTGTGATTCAAGTGGTAGAGCGCTAGTCTTGAGCTGAAGAACACAGAGTTCAAGCCCTGTGACCAACAACAACAAATTTCAAATTTTGACTATCCATTCATTCATTTAGTGCTATTCCTCTCTCTGAATTTTTGTACACAAGGCTAGCACTCTAATACTTGAGCCACAGCTCCACTTCTGGCTCTTTGGTGGTTAACTGAAGACAAGTATCTCACTGTTTTTCCTGGCCAGGATGGCTTCGAACCTTTATCTCAGATCTCAGTCTCCTGAGTAGCACAGATGTTAGCCACCAGGGCCTGGCTAATTTTTTATACTTAAAAAGTAGCTTCGTTCTCAGTTGAGAGGATTTCCATCCTGGCTAGAATCGAACTGTGATCTTTCTAACCTCAGCCTCTCCAGGTTCGAGGATTACCAGTGCTCTGAACTGCTCGTGCGTGGCTTTAAAACGCTTTTGGAAGCCAGCACTGGTGCCTCACACCTGTGCTCCTAGCTAACCAGGAGGCTGAGATTTGAGTGTCAGGATTCAAAGCTAGGTAGGACAGGAAGAGTCTCACAGGGACTTTTCTTCCCTGGGCTGGTTTTGCACTGGATCCTCAGATCTCAGCCTCCTCAGTAGCTAGGATGACAGGCTTGTGTGTCCAGCAGGACCTTATGCTTTCTAAGCAAGCTAAGCAAGTGCTCTACCACTTGAACCACGCCCTACTCCTTTTACTTTCATTTCTTAAATTTCAGATAGGATCTCCCACTTTGCCAGAACTGGTATTGGTCTGAAATCCTTCTACTTCTACCACTTGAGTGGAATTACAGGCATGAGTCATGACACTGATTCTCAGAGGACTTGTGATTATTGGCGTTGAATGAAGGACCATGAAAGCTACAGCAGCCCAGAGGTTAGGGTCCTAAGCATTTGATATTCTCTGATATTTGAAATCCACTTGATACTCTCTGACAGGCCCCAGAGTGCTACAGATGGACTTGTGTCACCCACCCTGGCTTCCTCTGACCACGGCCTAAAAGCTGTCTAGCCTGCCCGGCCTGGTGCTTCCCAATCGTTCTTTCTCATAAAGTATATTTTTGGGAAGCAGCAACCAAGCCACTCAGGAAGAAGAGATATTGGTCCTTCTCTGGAGTAAAATGGAGTTGAAGTCTTACTATGTGACAAATGCTTTTTTTTTTTTTTTTGCTGGGTGTGGGGCTTGAACTCAAGACTGAAGCCTGTCCCTAAACTTTTTTGCTCAAGTCTAGTGCTCTACCACTTTGAGCTACAGAGTTACTTTTGGTTTTCTAGTGGTTAAATGGAGAAAAGAGTTTCATGGACTTTCCTGACCCAGCTTAGAATCGTGATCCTCAGATCTCAGCCTCCTGAGTAGCTAGGATTACAGGTGTGAGCCACTGGCACCTGGCCAACAATACTTCTTCCCTCACAGACAGGTTCACATTCCAGAAAAAAAGGAGAGAAATGGAAGCAGTGCCATGCTAAAGACTGTAGCAATATTTTAATTACATTATGTAATAATAATATCATAGTCTATTTTACAAGGTAAATGTATGAGAATGTATGAAATAGAAATGGTAGGAAAAGTAACTAAACATGGGTCAGGAACGGGAAGTTTTCCAAAACCAGGGGCCAAAGGAAGCCTGCAGGGCCCAGGGAGGCGGCGGCAAGGGGCGTGTGCAGTGTCGGCTCGTGGTATGCGTTTGCTCCCACGTTTGCACCAGGAAGGAGTAGAGGCGCGTCCCCTGCCCTGGTCTGGGGTTGGGAGTTTTGTCTGGTCAACGGAAGATGGCAGTTTAGGAGAAAAGAAGCCATCTGGTTACCTATATAGAGCTGGTCCCCGGCGGCCATAGGCAGGTCTGCGGCGACAGAATTGGGTGAAGTGTCAAAAATCAAATGTGTGGAGGAAAAAAGTCAACAGTTTTTCCTCCCCCCCAAACCCCAAATTCCTGAAGTGCACAGACGTTCTTCTCTCAGACGTAGAAAAGCCTCACTTTGGATGTGCTTACAAGAAGATCGTCATCAAAAAACTTTGTCTCTATGATGACGTTCCCCCTGCGAGAAAGAAGAGATGAGGGTGAGCCTTGGAAACCGGAAGGGGCGGGCCCTGCTCCGCAGGTGCTTCCTGTCCTGCGTCCCTGGCCAGGCAGAGGCTCCAGCTAGAGCCGTAGCTGGGGCCACTGAAATTCTGGTCCAGAGTTGGGCATATAATCTCAGCACTGGAAGCTGAGGCAGGAAGATCACAAGTTCAAGACCAGCCTGAGCTACACAGTGACATCTTTTGTCTATATGGGTGAGGTGTTTACATAGCACTTCACCTACAGGATGAATCTTCTGAGTACACTACAGCCCTTGGTAGAGCGCCCTGTATGAGTGGTAGAGAACCAGATCCCATGGACTTCTGGCTGGCCTACACATGGACTCCCGCAGAGCTTAGGCTGCGGTCAAGGTAGGCACCTTTCAAAGAACAGCTGAGTCTGGCCTACCTTGATTTGGGGCAAAAACACTGTTGTTTTTGGCTTGGCTTGCTTGTTTAGCTGGTGCTCCACCACTTGAGCCATACTTCCAGCCCCACTTTTCCCTGGCCACTTTGGAGATAAGAGTCTAGCAAATTTCTCCCAAAGTTGGCTTGAACCTCTATCTCCCAGAGCTCATTTCCATAGGTGTGAGCTACAGGTGCAGCTTAAAACAAAATTACATTCTGAGTCACCAAAAGGACTGTGGCAGACTGTTAAGGTGATCCAGATAATACAGAAATACTAGGGGTCAGCAGCCAGGAGAAGCAGTGTATACTTTCTGCCAGTTCCCTTCCACGAGGTCTCATTTTATCTTTACTTCTTGAGGGAATTGTTCATTCTTACTGGAGAGATGAAACACTAAGGTTCAGAAAGATAAGGTATTATATCACTCAAGATGGCAGGTAAGGTGCACTAGGAATTTAAATTTTTTTTTTGGGTCTGGTCGTGGGGTCTGAGCTCTGGGCCTGGGTGCTGTCCCTCAGCTCTTCAGCTCAAGGCTAGCGCTCTACCACTTGAGCCACAGCACCACTTCCGGCTTTTTTCTTTTTGTTTATGTGGTGCTGAGGAATCGAACCCAAGGCCTCATGCATGCAAGGCAAGCACTCTACCACTGAGCCACCTTCCCAGACCCTGTACTGGGAATTTAAAACATGATCTAATCTAAACTTTTATTTATTTGGTGCTGGGCCTGGGGCTTAAAACTCAGGGCCTGGGTACTGTTCCTGAGCTTTTGGCTCAAGGCTGGCACTCTACTAGTTGAGCCACAGCTCCACTTCCAGCTTTTAAGTAATTAATTGGAGATAACCGTCATTTATTTCTTTGCCAGTGTGGCTTGAACTTTAGGCCTGGGCGCTGTCCCTCAGCTTTTCAGCTCAAGGCTAGCGCTCTACCACTTTAGCCGTAGCGCCACTTCCAGTTTTCTGGTGGTTTATTGGAGATAAGAGTCTCACGGATTTTTCTGCCTGGGCTGGCTTTGAATTGCAATCCTCAGACCTCAGTCTTCTGAGTAGCTAGGGTTACAGGTGTGAGCCACCAGCGCCCAGCTATTTTTATTTTTATTTATTTATTCATTTATTATTTTTTTGGTCTGTCATGGGGCTTGAACGCTGGGCCTGGGTGCTGTCCCTCAGCTCTTCAGCTCAAGGCTAGCAAGCTACCACTTGAGCCAAAAGCACCACTTCTGGTTTTCTGGTGGTTTATTGGAGATAAGAGTCTTAAGAACTTTCCTGCCTGGGCTGGCTTTGACCAGTGACTCTCAGATATCAGCCTCTTGTGTAGCTAGAATTATAGGCACCCAGCCTAATCAAAACTTTGATTCTGCTCTGTCATGTTGCCTTCTTCATAGGACAGAAATCAGTAGCCTGTCACCTGTGACACCCTTGTGTATTCCTGTCCTATTTCTCCCTTATTCCTGGCCCTTGGATGAGACCCAGAGTCCCATCTGTCTGGCAGGACTGCTTTGAGACACACCCCACAGTTTCCAGGGGCCTCACTCACGTTAGGACGCTGGCTGGCATCATCTGAGACTCGGGTGCGGCCTCTATCAGGGACTGCCAGGTGTTCGTGGAGTTAGGGATCACAAAGCCAAACTCGAAGAACCATTCTGAAGGAAGAAGGAAGAGCCAGTGAGCTGGCACCCCATACATGCCTAAGTCCTAAAGGACTGTTTGTCCCCCCTTTAGGGCAAGGAAGCTGTCAGGCATCTACCAGGCCAGAGGCAAAAGAAAGTGCACGAAGCCTCCTCCAGCAGCTCCAGCTCACATCGGAGCCTAGTGTTTTGTTTTTGTTTGCTAGTTCTGGAGCTTAAACTTGGGGAGTGGGCACTACTAGCCCTGAACTTTTGTGCTCAAGGCAAGTGCTCTACCACTTGAATCACAGCTGCACTTCTGGCTTTTTGTGGCTCATTAGAGATGAGTCTCATGGATTTTCCTGCCTGGGCTGGCTTCAAACCTGAATCCTCAGATCTCGGCCTCCTGAGTATCTAGGAGCCACCAGTGCCCAGCTAGAGCCTTACTTTTTAGGGAGTCTAGCAGGTGAGGTCTAGGCAGCAGCAGAGTATATGGGGCACAGTCTCAGGAGTGTCATGGATGTGAACTTCAGCAGAGGTGGGCCTTTGCACTTGGAACCTTAGGTCTAAGGTGCCTACGAGATCTCTTTTCTGACATGCCAGAGCTCGGGAAGGGGGCTGAGGACGTTCCTCAGGCCTGACTGCGGCTGCTTCCTCTGCGTCCTCCTCCGCAGCATCGGGGTGCCACAAGGGCCCCCAGGGTCCCAGTCCTCCAAGGCCCTTGTCCTGGCTGGCCCTGTTGTAGTTTGTTTTCACTGGGGGTCCCCATGTTGCAGAGTGTGGAATCCTATTGCAAACTGTCTGGCCGCCCGGCGGCTCATCCGCCCCCCCTCAGCCCTGCCACGGGGCGCGGCAGGCAATGGAGCACCTTCTAGGCATTGCCCTTTGAAGTAAACTTTTTGTTCCAGGCGGAATTTTTCCATTTGCTCAGCTGAAGAAAAGTTCAATTCTCGAGACACTGCCTTGCACTTGAGGATTTTCTTGGGTACACGGGCTGGAAGAGAAAAGATAGGTTGGAGCCATGCTAAGTGAAATTCACGTGACTGCACTGTTTGGGTTTCTGAGTCTCTTGTGGCTGATTTTGAGCGGGCTGCACACATTACGTTTCAGATAAGGCCAGGGTAACCCCGTTACCCAAGGGAAGGCAGAAGGCCTGGGGGAGGGGAGGGGGATCAGCTGTGTCTGGCCGGTGGCCAAAGACACCACAAAAGCACCTAGCTGCCCCAGCCAGGCACACGAATGCCCGTTCGGTGGCACCTTTTCTTTTACTTAGGGAAATGAAAATGAACATTTTCTTTGGTGGCAAAAAGAAGTTGAGATCTAAACTTGTATCTTGGGGTATATTCTAATGTTAAATTTTTAGCACAAAATGGATTTTGGGAAGTGGGAGAAAGAAATGTTTAAAAGAAAGAAAAGGAAACAAGAAAAAGTGCCAGCAACAGGTGTGTGTGTGTGCTATGCCTTCAGGGTCCACTGGCCTGTTAAATGGGCATTTACTTAGCTCCCTGATGTGAAGAGGTCACGGTGTGTGCTCACAGGAGTACCTTCATGCTCCACCCCAGGGACAGACAAGTCTTCTGTTCCTTGCCAGAGTATCTTCCCCGTCTCTGCATCCCGAAGGTTCATCCAATTTCTGATCAAATAGGATCAAGGAAAAATAAGGTTCTGATAGTGACTGTATATGAGGCGGCTTCACAACTGTCTATTTCCTTCCTGCCAGGCCGGCCCAGCGTCTATGTATCATGATAGCAGATAGGGACATGCAGGAGAATAAAAAAGATAGCTAAAGGAAGAAGCAGAGACCCATAGGGGACGTTCCTAGAGCATAATTTAAAGATTGGCCAGGAACTGCTGGCTCACGCCTGTCATCCTAGCTACTCAGGAGGCTGAGATCTTAGGATTGTGGTTCAAAGTCAGCTCAGGCAGGGAAGTCTGTGAGACTCTAATCTCCAATTAACTACTAGAAAACCCAAAATGGGGGGCTGGAAAGGTGGCTCAGTGGTAGAGTGCTTGCCTTGCATGCATGAGGCCCTGGGTTCAATTCCTCAGCACCACATAAGCAAAAAGGAAAAAGCCAGAAGTGGCGCTGTGGCTCAAGTGGTAGAGTGCTAGCCTTGAGCTGAAGAGCTGAGGGACAGCGCCCAGGCCCAGAGTTCAGGCCCCTGACCGGACCCCCCCCAAAAAAACAAAGGGCTGGGAAGGTGGCTCAGTGGTAGAGTGCTTGCCTTGCATGTCTGAGGCCTTGGGTTCAATTCCTCAGCACAACATAAGCAAAAAGAAAAAAGCTGGAAGTGGCACTGTGGCTCAAGTGGTAGAGCGTTAGCCTTGAGCTGAAGAACTAGGGGACAGCGCCCAGGCCCAAAGTTCAGGCCCCAAGACCGGACCCAAAAAAAAAAAAAGTAAATAAATTTGCCAACGGAATCTGGCCAGTCAACATAAAGGAACATGTATCAGGCATTCCAAGGAAATGACTTCTGCAGAACTCAGTACAATGAAGGCCATAGTCCATTAGCTTCACCCATGGCGCGGAACTCTCAAATAGCTACAGGCTAGCTTACGAAGTCTAGGAGTCTCCATTTCCACCCATAAAAACTGCGTGTGGTAACATGGGCCTGTCATCTCAGCAACAGGAAGCCTAAAATAGGTGGATTGTGGCTTTGGTACACACCCAGGTGGGAGGTACAATGCTATTTCAACTAACCAGTACAAAGAGTCATGCTCAAGAGATAGAGGGGTAGGTTAGCAAGGGTGAGGCCCTGAGTTCAAACCCCTGTACTGTTGAGAGAGAGAAAGAGAGAGAGAGAGACAGCCAGGCGCCAGTGGCTCACGCCTGTACTCCTAGCTACTCAGGAGGATCGCGGTTCAAAGCCAGCCCGGGCAGGAAAGACTGTGAGACTCCTATCTCCAATAAACCACTAGAAAACTGGAAGTGGCGCTGTGGCTCAAGCAGTAGGGCGCTTGCCTTGAGCTGAAGAGCACAGGGACAGTGCCCAGGCCGAGTTCAGCCACACGACCAACCAAAAAAAAAAAAAAAAAAAGGAGAGACAGAGAGAGATAGAGAGACACAGAGCCCTCAACACGGTGGCTCATGCTTATAATAGCAGCGTTTTGGAGGTGGGGATCCGGAGGATCATGGTTCCAGGCTAGCCTGGGCAAACATTCAGAAGACCCCATCTCAATCAATGAAAGCTGGATATCATGCTAGCTACTCAGGAAGAATAAGTAGTGTTGGATCATGATCCAGACTGGCCCTGGGCATAAGGACAAGACCTACTAAAAGAATACCTAAGGGTCTGGGAATGTGGCTTACTGGTAGAGTGCTTGCCTAGATGCATGAAGCCCTGGGTTCAATTCCTCAATACCACATTCATGGAAAAAGCCAGAAGTGGGACTATGGCTCAAGTGGTAGAGAGTTCAAGCCCCAGGACTGGCAAAAGAAAACAACAAGAACAAAAAAAACCCTAAGGAAATGGGGGGCCGGTGGCTCACATCTGTAACCCTAGCTACTCAGGAGGCTGGAGATGAAGATCACAGTTTGAAGCCAGCCTGGGCAGAAAAGTCTGTGAGACTTTCTAATAAATGACTCATAAAAAGCCAGAAGTAGTACTGGGGCTCAAGTGGTACAGCACTAGCCTTGAGTTCAGGGATAGCACCCAGGCCCAGAGCTCAAGCCCCAGGACTGGCAACAAAACCAAACAAAACCTAAGGCAGGAGGGCTAGAGGCATGACTCAAATGGTAGATTACCTACCTAGCAAATCTAGGCCTTGAGCTCAAAATCAGTGGCATTAGGCAATACACATGCCCTTATTTTTATTTTATTTATTTATTTAATCAGCCATGGGGCCTGAACTCTGGGCCTGGCACTGCCCCTCAGCTCTTCAGCTCAAGGCTACCACTTGAGCCACAGTGCTACTTCTGGCTTTTTCTGCTTATGTGGTATTGAGGAATCTAACCCAGGGCCTCATGCTTTCAAAGCAAGCACTAAGCCCTACACATGTTGTTGTTTTTTTTTTTTTTTTGGGTCCGGTCATGGGGCCTGAACTCTGGGCCTGGGCGCTGTCCTTCAGCTCTTTAGCTCTCTAGCACTCTACCACTTGAGCCACAGCACCACTTCTGGGTTTTTTCTTTTTGCTTATGTGGTGCTGAGGAATCGAACCCAGGGCCTCAGGCATGCAAGGCAAGTGCTCTACCACTGAGCCACCTTCCCAGCCCCCTACACATGGTTTTAAAAGATATTTTTAGCCTGGTGCTGGTGGCTCACGCCTGTAATCCTAGCTACTTAGGAGGCTGAGATTTGAGGGTCGCAGTTCAAAGCCAGCCTGGGCAGGAAAGTCCATGAGACACTAATCTCTAATAAACTACCAAAAAACCAGACGTGGTGCTGTGGCTCAAGTGGTAGAGTGCTTGCCTTGAGCTGAAGAGCTCAGGGACAGTGCCCAGGCCCAGAGTTTAAGCTCCATGACATTAAAAAAAATAAAAAGTTTATATTCTCCCAGTAAACTGGTGCCAATATCCGTGAGAATGACAGGCCAAGCAAGGAAGCTGACAGCATGCGATCCGGACGTGAGGGATCGCACACACGAGTGGGATTCTCCAGTGAGCGTGAGGAATGCGTAAAACACACCACATGTTTGTACGGAAAGGAGAGCTAAGCAGTTAGGGAGATCCAGAGGTCAGAGGTGAATAGTCCTAAACTAGCAAACAAACAAAAACAACACAGGACTGTCTGACAAGGGCGAGTGCCAGGTAGCTCCAGAAGGAGGAAGTAGTCAGAGAGCGCCACAGCCTTCACTGTTGATGTGGCTGCGGGATCTCAGGCCCGGCTTTCCGAACAGGTACTCCAGGAAGACAGGGAAGAGCAGGGTGTTCAGGCCTGAGAAAGTCCTGTCATTTCCACAGTGGGGACTCAATACATAATGCCCAGCCTGAAGCACTGAACGCGGCCTCCCTGTGGTTCCAAACCAGCCCAGGGAAAAAAGTTCATGAGACTCAACAGAAGAGAAGCTGGGAATGGTGGCACACACCTATCATTTCAGCTGTAGCGGGAAGTGTATAACAGGGGGATCCAGGACTCTTCTCAAAATAACCACCGCAGAAACCACGGAGGCACGGCTCAGAGGGAGAGTGTCTACCTAGCAAGCATGAGGTCTTCAGGAGGCAACAACGCTTGATGAGAAATGTACTTGTTGTCTTGCCCAGGTAATTGTAACGCCTGTGTACCGTATTCTTACAATAACAAACAAACAGAAGAATGAGGTCTTGCATTCAAACTCCTGTATTATCCAAAAAAGAACATTTTAAAGTTTCCTATGTGACATTCTGTGGACAATAAATTTAAGATCCCTAATTTTATTATAAGGGAGAGAAGCCAAAAACATATGATTGATCTCTGTAAAGTAAGTGTCCTTTTCTTCATAAGTATTCAGGTTAAGGACTTAGCTGATTATCTTTGGGAGATCTGTCTGTCTATCTGTCTATCTATCTATCTGCCTACCTATCTTTGTGCTGGGCCTGAGGCTTGACCTCAGGGCCTGGGTGATGTCCCTGAGCTTTTGTGCTCAAGGCCAGTGCTCTACCACTTGAGCCACAACTCCATTTCTGGCTTTTGGCTGGTTAATCAGAGATCAGAGCTTTATAAACTTTTCTGCCTTGGGCTAGCCTTGAACCATGATCCTCAGACCTCAGACTACTGAGTAGCTATGAATACAAGTGTCTTCCTCCTGTGCCTGGCTTGAGAACAATTTTATAAATCATACAAATGCAAACCCATGATAGCCTTAATAAGTAAAAAACAAAAAAGCAGTAACTCTGTTGGTAACTTTTTTTTTAGTGGTTCATTAGGGATAAGAGTTACAGACTTTGCTGAACTGGATCCTCAGAGCTCAGCCTCCTGAGTAACTAAGATTACAGCCGTGAGCCACTGGTACAGGGCAGGTTAGTAACTTTAGTGTTTGGGGGAAGTAGCTCTGTGATTGTGTGCCTAGTGAGAGTCACAAAACCCTGGCTTTAGTCTCAGCACCACCACCAAAAATCCAAAAACACCTCTTCCCTCACAAAACACCCTCAAATCCAGAAAAATAACCCCCCAATACTTAAAAACAAATTTTCAATGGATGTGATGGTCCACACTTGTACAGCGTAGCTACTCCAGAAGGCAGAGGCTGGAGCACTGCCATCCCGGGGTACCCAGTAAGACTCTGCCTCAACAAAAACCCAGACCAAACCAAACCAGAAACAACGAGAACAGCTGCTCCTCAAAAAGTAGAAACATTTGGTCAAAAAACTGTTAGGAGTGAAAGGTGAACAGTGATGACTGGCCAGCATCGCTCAAAGCATTTTTGCTTTAATAGCTCTTTGCTAACTAGATTTTCAGGGAAAAAGTTTTAAGACTCACAGGTCAAATCACTTCCAATCTTGAGGAGGATTAGGTGGACAAGCTTTAAAGACTGGGGACTGGAGTACTATTTATAACACCAACCTCTGGGTCAGCCAGGTCTTTTCTCATTTAGACTCTGTTGATCTGTGCCCAAGGCAAGTCCACAGAAAACACTCTTTTACCACTAGAAGCTTCCTATTCAGAGGAGAGCAGTCCCAGGAATTGAGATTCTCTTATATGTAACCAGGCAGAAGTCAGCATTCTCACATGTAAAAGTAAAAAGAGTATGTTTAACTTAGCTTCTGACCCAAAGCAATAGTTCATAAAGCATTAAGATGGTAAAAGGAACAAAACAAACAAACAAACAACAAAAAAGAATTTAGAATATCTTAGCTGGGTGCCAGTGGCTCACGCCTGTAATCCTAGCTACTCAGGAGGCTGAGATCCGAGGATTGCGGTTCAAAGTCAGCCCTGGCAAGGCAAGTCCATGAGACTCTTATCTCCAATTAACCACCAGAAAACTGGAAATGGCGCTGCAGCTCAAGTGGTAGAGTGCTTGCCTTGAGCTGAAGAGCTGAGGGACAGTGCCCAGGCCCAGAGTTCAAGCCCCATGACTGACCAGAAAGAAGAAAGCAGCAGCAGCAGAAGAAAGCAGAAGCAGAAGCAGCAGCAGCAGAAAAAGCAGCAGCAGCAGCAGAAGAAGAAGAAGAGAAGAATATTTTGCAACAATTACCTAGGAGTATTTGGAATGACTATACTGGCTGGTCAATATCAGTTTCCAGGTAACAGATCTACTCTACGTATCATGGTGTCATGTTAGAACACCACTGACTGAAGAAGGAAAAGGGAAAAGTAGAGAGGAGAATGAGAATGGGGAAGGCAAAGGGGTGAAGAGCGAAGAGAAACACGTAGAGGAGAAGATACATGGGCAGGAGTAAAAGGAGAAAACGGTGTATACACACGTAATTTAACTTGCCCAGATTTTAGTTTGTAAATGTCAACAATAGAAGACACTGAGACCTTCCAGGGGTACCAGCACCACATAAAATGCCTACAAAAGAGTTTTCCAAGAGGCCTGGGAAGGGAGCTTGGTGGTAGAGCACTTGTCTTGCATGCATGAGGCCCTGGGTTCAATTTCTCAGCACCACATAAGCAAAGAGAAAAAAGCCAGAAGTGGCTCAAGTGGTAGAGGGCTAGCCTTGAGCTGAAGAGCTGAGGGACAGCGCCCAGGCCCAGAGTTCAGGCCCCATGACTGGACCCAAAAAAAAAAAAAAAGTACCCCTCTGTACAGTATGTTCACAAATAAAATAAAATTAAAAAAAAAGTTTTCCAAGTAGTTTAAGTTACAATAAGAACGTGGGATATTATATCATAGTTATTCAGGACTGCAAGGCAAAAAACGATGGGAATAACTTCTTGCCAATTATGTTCAAATTATCTAATAGCATGCATTGTTTTATTCTCTCTAGTCTTCAATAAGGGAAATATAACTGAAAGTTTGGTTGTATTAACATTTGACTGATTTTAGGCACTCAAAACTGTGTCATTCCTAGAATATTTATCATCTTTTATTTTGCTCATATAGTAATCTCCATCCCTTTCATATTTACTATTAGGGCTGGGAAGGTGGCTCAGTGGTAGAGCACTTGCCTTGCATGCATGAGGCCCTGGGTTCGATTCCTCAGCACCACATAAGCAAAAAAAAAAGAAAAAAGCCAGAAGTGGTGATATGGTTCAAGTGGTAGAGTGCTAGCCTTGAGCTGAAGAGCTGAGGGACAGCACCCAGGCCCAGAGTTCAGGCCCCACGACCGGACCCCCCCAAGAAAATGTGCACTCATATTATTAAAGAGTACAGAGAAATTAGGAATTTACCTTGCTGTCATTTGTGCTGGTACTGGAGCCTGAACTCATGACCCTGTATGGCTGGTGCTTTACCATCTGAGCCATAGCCCTAGTATAGTTAATTGGTGATAGAATCTCAGACATTTCTGCCTGGGTTGCCTTTGCATCTTGATCCTCTGATCTTAGCCTCCTCAGTAGCTAAGATTACAGGTATGAGCTACACATGCCTGGCTCTTTTTTGGGTTGTGAGATGAAGTATTACTTAGCCCAGGACGGCCTTGAATTCAAGATCCTCTTGCCTCAGCCTAAGTGTTATGATTATAGGCATGAATCACAATGCCCGTTCTGATGTCAAATTCTACTTTTATTTCTCTTTCTATTCATATATATGTGTATGTGTATATATATTCATATATATGTATATATATGTATAATGCTGGTACTAGGGCTTGATCAAGATCCATTGTACACTATGTAAAAAATGAACCACATAACTTGAGGGTAGGAATGGTTTGGGGAAAGATGGGGGAAGAACAAAGGGAGGGGGAAAGGGTGACATTGATCAAGATGCATTGTACTTATAATTTGACTTCTGGAATTGAAACTCCTCTGTATAATTACCTAATAAAATAAGTAAATATTAAAAAAATAGTATGGCTTTTAAGCTAAAAATAGTTTTCTTTTTCATTTCTTTTTGGTTGAGAGTTTTCACTGTATTTTTAACATTTTCAAATTTGAAAATGTTAAAATGTGTTTAATCACTACTTATTTAAAAAAATAGGCTGGGAAGGTGGCTCAGTGGTAGAGTGCTTGCCTTGCATGCATGAGGCCTTGGGTTCAATTCCTCAGTACCACATTAGCAGAAAAAGCCAGAAGTGGCACTGTGGCTCAAGTGGTAGAGCGCTAGTCTTGATCTGCAGAGCACAAGGACAGCACCCAGGCCCAGAGTTCAGTCCCCATGACCAGCAAAAAAAAAAAGGCCTAATTTTTCCTATCCTAGATTACTTAGATTTCTTCCTTCCATTGGAAACATTTCTTCAGTGATGATCTGGGCCTATGAGACTTTCTCCTCTGAGGGGTAGGAAGTTCCTGCAGAAGAAGACTGGGGTAGGTCTGTGCTGAGTTTGATCAGATGATTCTTGTTCAGTAGCTTATCATATATCAACTCTCCTTTAAGTTTACTATAAATGTAGAAATATGTAGATTCTTTAAATAGGAGGACAGAATGAATAGGCTACACAATTGTACCTTCAGGTTAAAACAGATACTATAATCTCTGTATCTCTTAACTAATGAGCATTTAAAACTCAGCTTCCTCTTGTAAACTGCTCTTCCTCAATAGCATTTTCTTGTCTTCTGTCTCATTTGGAGCAGTAGTTGCCAGTTCCCTTATTTGATTATAGGTTTCTTGATTTCTAGGTATTTCCTCTCCTTTGGTTGACAATAGCAGATAGACTTTTTTCCCCCCATTTGTGGGGGCCTGAACTCCGGGCCTGGGCATTGTCTTGAGCTCTTCAGCTCAAGGCTAGCTCCCTACCACTTGTGAGCCACAGTGCCACTTCGGCTTTTTCTGCTTATGTGGTGCTGAGGAATTGAACCCAGGGCCTCAAGCATGCAAGGCAAGCATTCTACCACTGAGCCAACTTCCCAGCCTCAGATAGAGTTCTGACAGAGGTAATGCTATTTGTTTGGCTATATTGATTTAGAACTTTCTAGTATACCAAAGTATTCAGGAAAAAAAAATCACATGTTTCTTCTGGGTTGTACATAGGTTGTACATAATTTCTAGGTTGTGCCTAGAAATTAGTAGGGATATTTTATATAAAGATAGCCAATATTATTATTATTTTATAGAATACTCTCTTCCTTTCTAACTTTTTTTTTTCCTGTCCTGAGGCTTGAACTCAGGACCTGAGCACTGTCCCTGAGCTTCTTTGCTCAAGGCTAGGACTCTACCACTTGAGCCACAGCTCCACTTCAGTCTTTTGTTTTGGTAGTATATTGGAGTCAAGAGTCTCAAGGACTTTCCTGCCTGGGCTAGCATCAAACTGTGATCCTCAGATCTCAGCCTCCTGAGTAGCTAGGATGACAGGCGTGAGCCACTGGCTCCCAACTTCTTTTCTTTTTTTTTTTTCCTTTTTTACAGGTAAAGAAGCCAAAATGCCTATCAAGGGTTCTTAGAATATTCATCTTCAATATTGCCTGAGGCAAGTGCCAAGGCCAAACTATCTGTAACGAAAGCAACTCCCGGGGCACGGAGAGAACCAGAAACTCTGGGCTGAATTAGAAACAGCTGGCACGACTGGCCAGTGTCAGTTTGCTCCGTCACCAGTATTGTTTCGTCTCAGTCAGAGCCACAAGGGAGGCTGCAGGGTTTGCTTTTGATTGGTAACAACAGCAGGGGCCTCGGATTCCCTCTCCTGCTTTACCCCATTCTGCTCCTCCCCTGGAAACAAAACATGCAGAACAACACAGTAAGCTGAGAGCCAATAGGCCAGAAACTTGCGGTGTGCTACTTGGGGGAGCAAGGAACTAGCTGTAAGAGGAAAGAATCAGAGGAAATTCTGTAGAGATGGCTTTGGCAGGGAAGCCTGCGAGGCTCCTTTTCTTTGCTGTTTCCCTCCTTCTCTCCCTCTCTTTCTAATATTTTTTATTTAGAGATCATATTGAAGCTAAGATGATAGGCATGAGCCACCTGCCCCTGGCTTCATCACACATCTTTTACATATGCTAAATTCCAAGTCAGTGCAGAAAAATGGTCATTTCATGCTATATTCTACAATATACTCCATTTGGCCTCAAGAATTAAACATAAAGAAAATATAGGTGAATATTTATGTGACCAAGGATGAGAAGGACCACTCCAAACAGAAATGCAAAAGAATTCATCAAGTATATATAGGTCCACAGAAAAAGTTCAGGAACTGAGCGGTGTTAGCAGAAATGAGGGGAAGGGCAAAGGCTGGGGACAGAGGCTGGAAGAGGCACCTTTAAAAATCATTTCGTTAGAAGAAGAATGCATGTGTGTATATCCATGCAATTTAAGTTCAAAGTTACTTCTGGAAATAGAAAAATCCTTTATAATTCGAAATTATGATAATGCCAAAAAACTTAGAAGAGAAGTACTTCAGAGGCAAGGGTTCCGTCTGTAAAGGTTTTTTTGTTGTTGTTGGTGGTGGTGGTCGTGGGGTTGAACTCTGGGCCTGGGCGCTGTCCCTCAGCTCTAGACTAGCACTCTACCACTTGAGCCACAGCACAACTTTTGGTTTTCTGGTGGTTTACTGGAGATGAGTCTCACAGACTTTTCCTCCCCAGCTGGCTTTGAACCTGAGCCGGGAGCCGGTGGCTTACACCTAGCTACTCAGGAGGCTGAGCTCTGAGGATCACGGTTCAAAGCCAGGAAAGGAAAGTCCGTGAAACTTATCTCCAATGAACCACCAGAAAACCGGAAATGGTGCTGTAGCTCAAGTGGTAGAGCGCTAGCCTTGAGCTGAAGAGCTGAGGGACAGCGCCCAGGCTCAGAGTTCAAGCCCCACGACCAACAAAAAAAAAGATCTCAGCCTCCTAAGTAGCTAGGATTACAGGTGTGAGCCACTGTTGCCCCGAAGTTTTATTTTGGAGGGGGAGATGCTGATTCTGAGTCTTGAATTAGGGCCTGGTCACTCTGTTCCCTAGCTTTTTTGCTCAAGGCTGGTGCTCTACCACTTGAGGCACACCTCTACTTTCAACTTTTTGCTGATAGAGAGAGGAGTCTCAAGCAAGTCTCAATGTGCTTTCCTGCCTGGGCTAGCTTTGATCCTCAGATCTCATCCTCCTGAACAGCTTAGATTACAGACTTTTTTTTTTTGGTTGGTCATGGGGCCTGAACTTTGGACCTGGGCGCTGTCCTCAGCTCTTCAGCTCAAGGCTAGCGCTCTACCACTTGAGCCTCAGCCCCACTTCCAGCTTTTTTGGCTTATGTGGTGCTGAGGAATCGAACCCACAGCCTCATGCATGCAAGGCAAGCACTCTACCACTGAGCCACCTTCCCAGCCCTAGATTACAGACTTGAGTTACTAGCTGGAAAGGCCTTTCTGTTGGGTGGGAGAGGCAGGGGTATTGGGTGGAGTATAAAGCAAAAGAGAGGATACAGAAGGGAAGACTTGGTCTCTGTATCTATAGTTCTGAGGTCCAGGAAGTTTATGAGAAGAATCATGGAGACATTTATAGACTATTCTCAAGGTTTCCAGTCTGGTGAGGGAAACAAAATTATTTTGGTGACAAAACTGACTGAGGGCTTCCTCTCTTTGAGTGTGGGTCTCTTTGGTGATTTCATGACCTCACCTGACCTTCCTTTCCAGATGAACCAGGTCCTAAAGTTTCTTCCTCTGAAATTCATTGCTACAGCATCTCTGGGCTTTGGCAAGAACTTCCACTTAACTGCTTTGTCATTTTTTTCCCTCTGCATTTCAATCTGGTGCAGTCATACTAATCTTTTGTTTTTGTTGTGTTGTGGGGCTGGAACTCAGGGCCTGGACTCTATCCCTAATATCTTTTTTGCTCAAGCCCAGTGCTCTACTACTGAGAGCCATAGCATTACTTCCAGTTTTCTGGTGTTTAATTGGAGATAAGAGTCTCAAGGGGACTTTTCTGCCCAAGCTGGGTTTGAACTAGGATCCTCAGATCTCAGCTTCCTGAATAGCTAGGATTACAGATATGAGCCTCTGACGCCTAGCATTAATCTTTCTTAAATTATCACTCAGTTCATGCTCTCTTCCTGCTCAAAACCTCTCAGTGCCTCTCTCTCCCCTAGTCTAGACCTCCTAGGTCAACAATGCTACGGCAGGCTGACAGGCTGACCCCACCTCACCCGCAGTGCGCAGGCCCCAGATCAGGACGCGCTAGTCACTTCTACCCTGTGGAGGCTTCCCATCCTTTCCTGCTCTCCTTCTTCATTCCGGTTCCAGCATCCTTCTGTGTTCCTCCCGTAAGAACACAGCACAACAGAGCTGAAGCATGGCCTTGAGTTTAATCACGACTCTATTTTAACAGTTTTCTGACTTTGAGCTTAATTTTTCTTTTCTTTTTTGTCAGTTATGGGGCCTGAACACAGAGTCTAAGTGCTGTTCCTGAAATACTTTGCTCAAGGTTAGCCGAGCTAAATTTCTCTATTTCTTTCTTTTGTGCTGGTCCTCAGGCTTGAACTCAGGGCCTGGGTGCTGTCTCTGAACATTTTTGTTCAAGGTTAGTGCTCTACCACTTGAGCC
>NW_012267217.1:62549887-62559479 GCF_000151885.1 Dipodomys ordii
AAGTGACACTGTGGCTCAAGTGTAGAGCACTAACCTTGAGCTGAAGAGTTGAGGGACAGTGCCCAGGCCCAGAATTCAGGCCCCACGACGGCCAAAAAAAAAAAAAAAAAGTCAAAACCAGCCCGGGCAGAAAAGTCCTCTAGACTCTTATCTCCAATAAGCCACTAGAAAATCAGAAGTGGTGCTGTTGCTCAAGCCGTAGAACACTAGCCTTGAGCTGAAGAGTGCAGGGACAGCGCCAGCCCAGAGTTCAAGCTCCACAACCAACAACAACAACAACAACAAAAAGATTACAGGTGTGAGCCACCTGGCTGAGTTTAATGTTTTAAAGCTTAGTTTTCCCCAATGAACTACCTGTAAATAGCAAATGCTTATAGATACAGTTTGTAAAGACTGAATGAGATTCATTGCATGTGTAAAACTAAGGGAGCTCAGTGGTAGTGAGCGCCTGACACACGTAAGGTCTGGGCAGGCATCCCCAACACCACAATGAAACAAAACAAAACAATTAGACTCCCTCACACGCAGTAAACATTCACTAGCTTACCGTGAATATTACTGCCCAAAGGCATTCTTTTGCTGTGAATATAGTCTTTTTTTTTTTTCTAGCACTGTTACTTTTCTCTTACATTTAATGTTTCAAGTCTGGGTCTTGTTTCCTCACACTTTATATGCTTCCTCTCATTAATAGGCAGTGTGCCCAGCCCTGGATTAGGTGCTTTATGAACACAAACACCTCCTGGGTTACATCTTATTATCTCTATTGTTTCACTTATGGATGAAGAAACTGAAGTTTAGAGATAGTAAATCTTACCTGACAAGAAAAACCTAGAAAACAACAGGATAAAGATGCAGCTGATACTAAGAATTGACTTAATTGTTAAGATTTCAAATTTCCTAGGGTATCTATGAGTTATCTCAGGTGATGCTAATGAGGCACTTCTTTCTTCCTTTAATTTGCCCAGGGAGAGCTGAGCAGCGGCTCCGGCTTCAGCTTCACTCCCTAGCCAGCCAGCCAGGGCCAGCTTCCCCGGGAGGGCTGTTAGCCTTGACTTTCACAAAGCAAGCATCCCGGAGGCCCTGGGTTCTGCTCTTTCCAGAGTAAGAAATTAATGCCACTCGCTAGCAAGGATAAAACCCAAGTTTCTCAGCAAACCCATCCTTTATTCTCTTTTAGCTTTCTGAGGCAAAAGAGATTGGTTCTTAACAGAAAGAGCCAAGTCTCCTGAGGACAGAAGAGGCCAACTTTCCCCAAAGGGAACATTTAAAAGAGCATGGATCTTAAGTCAGAAAGATAACACTAAAGGGCATGGGAAGGGCAATTTTCAGTCCCATTTCTTTCTTAGTCTGAACTAGTAAATAAGAATGTGACTACATGCTACTAGCAGAAATTTTTTTTGATTAGAGGAATAAAAAATAACTTGTTCATTGTTACTGTAATTATGTTTACAAACTAATTTCCAGTGGAATCAACATTTGGCCTCTTTAAGAGTCTATAATTTCTAAGACAAGTGGTGGTGGCTCACGCCTATAATCCTAGCTACTCAGGAGGCTGAGATCTGAGGATCATGGTTCAAAGCCAGCCTGGGCAGGAAAGTCCTGAGACCCTTATCTCCAATAAACCACTCAGAAAACAGGAAGTGGCTCAAGTGGTAGAGCACTAGCCTTGAGCTGAAGAGTTCAAGGACAGTGCCCAGGCTAAGAGGTCAAGCCCCACCGCCAACAAAAATTTTTTTTACAGGCTTTAGTAATCAAGATTGCACGGTACTGGTATGAGGACAGTCATATGTAGATCAATTAAATGGAACTGAAAAACCTTAAGTAATTTTAATGTTAACAGTCAATTGACCCCCCTCTCCCCTGCTGGTACTAGAACTTGAACTTGAACTCAGGGCTTTAACCTTGTCTCTACTTACGGTCTTTTGCTGACTAATTGGAGATAAGAGTCTCTCAGACTTCAGCTGGGCTCCAAGAGGGATCTTTAGAGCTCAGCCTCTGGAGTAGTTAGGATTACAGGGATGAGCTACAGGCACCAGGTGAGTTTTATTTTTATTTTTTTGCCAGTCCTGGGGCTTGAACTCAGGGTCTGGGCACTGTCCCTGAGCTGCTGCTGCTGCTTCTTTTTTTTTCTTTTTCGTGGGTCTTGAACTCTGGGTTTGGGTGCTGTCCCTGTGCTCTTTAGCTCAAGGCAAGTGCTCTACCCCTTGAGCCACAGAGCCACTTCCGGTTTTCTAGTGTTTTATTTGGAGATAAGAGTCTCATGGAGTTCTTGCCTGGGTCTTGCCGGGGCTGGCTTTGAACTGTGATCCTCAGCCTCCTGAGTAGCTAGTGTTGCAGGCATGAGCCACTGGTGCCCAGCCCTTGAGCTTCTTTTGCTCAAGGCTAAAGCTCTACACTTGAGCCACAGCTCCACTTCCAGCTTTTTCTGTACTGAGGAATTGAACCTAGGGCTTCATGCATGCTAGGCAAGCACTCTACCACTAAGCCACATTCCCAGCCCCGCCCCCTTTTTTTTATACTGGAGTTTGAACTCAGGGCTTAATGCTGGAAGGGCAGGTGCTCTAGTGCTTGAGCCATGCCTCCAGCACAACAATTAACTTTTGACAGGGTACTAAAATAATTCAAAGGATGAAAGGGCAGTTTTTTCAACAAATAGTGTTAGAACAGTGGGATTTCCATATGCAAATAAATAATGTTGGTCCCCCTCACCCTCATCCTACATAGAAATCAATTAAGGTGGTTAGAAGTATGAAAAAAATCTGGGCTGGGAATTTGGCTTAGTGGTAGAGTGCTTGCCCTGCATGCATGAAGTCCTGGGTTCCATTCCTCAGTACTACATACACAGAAAAAGCCACAGGTGGTGCTGTGGCTCAAGTGGTAGAGTGAGTGCTAGCCTTGAGCAAAAGCAGCTCAAGGACAGTGCCCAGGCCCCAAGTTCAAGGCCTAGAACTGGGGATGGGGGGTGGTCAAGTATAAAAATCTTAGAGAAACCTAAGGAAATACGTCTTTGTGACATTGGTTGGGCAAACCCTTCTTAGGTATGACAAAAGCAACCAACTGTGTAACAACAGAAAGGACCAATGCAGTGGCTCAAACCTATAATCCTAGCTACTTGGGAAGCAGAGATTGATTAAGGGTTCAAGGTTCAAAGCTAGCCTAAGTTGGGGGAAAACTGGTAAGACCACCCCCTTTTAACCAATGGCTTCCCATTTGAACCACAGCTCCACTTTTGGCTTTCTGGTGATTAATTGAGGGTAAGAGTCTCATGGACTTTCCTGCCTGGGCTGGCTTTGAATTGAGATTCTAGGATGTCAGCCTCCTTCGTAGCTAGTAATACATGAGCTACTGAAAGTGAAGAGATTACTAAGATAAATTCTATACTGACAGCCACATAGTCCTTGTGTGTGTGTGTGTGTGTGTGTATATATATATATATATAATGATGATTATTATGATTTTTTTGGTCATTCATGGGGCCTGTCCCTCAGCTCTCCAGCTCAAGGCTAGCACTCTACCACTTGAGCCACAGCACCACTTCTGGGCTTTTCTGCTTATGTGCTGCTGAGGAATAGAACCCAGGGCCTCATGCATACAAGGCAAGCACTCTACTACTAAGCTACCTTCCCAGCCCCTATTTATGTATTTATTTATTGTAGGCCAGGTTGGTCTCCAACTCACAATCCTTCCTTAGCTTCCTGAGTTTTGGGATTATAGGAATGTACCACCAAACTCGGTGCTGACAATTTCTGGGCAATATTTAGAAAGTCAAAATACTGTTTTAGGTAGTAATGTCACTAAACACCTGCAAGTCAAACATACACCATCTCCCTTATCTAATATTATGGATAAAATTAAACATTAAATTTTAATTTTTTATCTAACAGTCAAGGCACTGTGATGACAGCATACATCTTCTAAGGTATGATATCATTTGGAACATAAATTTTGTCTAAGTCTAATCCTCCAATTTTTACATAATTTTAGATGAAAAGTTTTATAATTTTTTTCTCCACTTGTGAATGCTAGACTCAGTGCTAAGATATGCTACGACTAACAAGACATGCACTCAGCAATGGTCCCTTGGAGTCTCCACAGGTAGTCAAAACCACCAGGTAAAAAAATAATTACATTGCAATGTGAGAAGCGCTATCTGTAATGGAGGCTGGTACACACTGCCATCTCTGCCTGTGATCAGGACTTGTGAGATAAGTATCATGTGTAAAACATCCACTCACTAACGTGTATCACCTTTCAGGGTGGCACAATTCCCAGGTGTCTACTCTTTCCTAGATTTGCATACCCAGACAAGACAGCCAACGCTGATAGGCTAGGCCTCAGGTTAAGGCAAACTTACTACTCAAAGGAGCTCACAGCCTGTGATAATTTTAAAAGAGCTTCTAAAGTCATTTTTGTCCTCATGTGCCTGTAATTTTTCTCCAGAAGAAATGCTATGAGTGCCGGAAGGCTAAGGCAGGAAGATTGAGAGTTCTTTCTTCTTCTTTTTTTTCTGCCAGTCCTATAGCTTGAACTCAGGGCCTGGGCACTGTGCCTGAGCTTCTTTTGCTCAAGGCTAGCACTCTACCACTCGAGCCACAGTGCCAGTTCTAGCCTTTTCTGTGTATGTGGTACTGAGGAATTGAACCCAGGGCTTCATGCATGCTAGGCAAGCACTCTACCAATAAGCCACATTCCTAGCCCTAGGATTGAGAGTTCTGAGCTAGCCTGGGCTACATAGCAAAATCTTAGAAACTTTAGCTCTGTGAGAACTTCAGCTCTGTCAACCACAATGTTAAGCCAGTTTCTCTGAAACGAAAAACTATTCAGTTCTCACCCTGTTTTTTTTTTTTTTTTTGTTGTTGTTGCTGCTGCTGTGGGGACTGCCTTGCACATACTAGGCAAGTGTTCTCCTACCGAACCACAGAACAGCTCCCTAGGCAGACCACTGCTTCTGAGGTTTCAGGACAGGATTTAGTCACAAAGGTCTGGGGAGGGATATCCTTGGCTTGATTTTTGTTGGTGGTGCTGGGGACTGACCTTAGGCTTCATGTGTGGCAAGCAAGCAATTTACTAGCCTACTAGTGACCCTGAACCATTATTTAATTTTTGTGCTGGTCCTAGGGCTTGAACTCAAGGCCTGGGCACTGTCCCTGAATTTTTATACTCAAGGCTATTGCTCTACCACTAGAGCCTCAGCTCCACTTCCAACTTTTTTGGTAGTTAACTAGAACTAAGGTCTCATGGACTTTCTTGCCTGGATGGCTTTGAACCACAATCCTCAGATCTCAGCCTCTTGGGTAGCTTCATCTAAGGCTTTACTAAAGCATTCCATGACTATTACAGAAAATTTGGAAGAGAGTACAAAACCAAGAAATTGCTATAATCCTCTAACCCAGATATTAGCATTTATTATTTTGATGTATTTTCAACCCTTAAAATGTGCACTTTAAATGCATATATACTTTAAACGTGTATATTTAAATGTATATACACTTTCCCGCTCTAATGTAAAAAAAAAAGTATGTTCTTTGTATTACATCAATTTATCTCTACAAAGCTGGGAACCAGTGGCTCACACTTGTAATCCTAGCTACTCAGGAGACTGAGATCTGAAGATCACGGTTCAAAGCCAGCCCGAGCAGGAAAGTCCTTGAGACTCTTATCTCCAATAAAACCACCAGATAACCGGAAGTGGTGCTGTGCCTCAAGTGGTATTGCACTTGCCTTGAGCTGAAGAGTGCAGAGACAGTGGCGAGGCAGAATTCAAGCCCCAGGACTGGGGGAAAAAAAAACAACAAAAAACCCAAACCCTAAGAAAAAAATGTAAGATTCGTGTATGGCAGTGCTTCTCAACCTTGGCAACATGTTACAATCCAATACCTCCACTTGACCCTTGCCTCCTTTCCCTGTCAGGTGATTATGATGCAAATCTCAGCTTTGCATCAGTGGCTCATGCCCGTAATCCTAGCTACTCAGGAGGCTGAGGTCTGAGGACCATGGTTTAAAGCCAGCCAGAGCAGGAAAATCTGTAAGACTTTTTTTTTTTTTTTTTTACGGTTGTGGAGCTTGAACTCTGGGCTTGGGCACCATCCCTGTGCTCTTCAGCTCAAGGCGAGCGCTCTACCACATGAGGCACAGCACCACTTCCAGTTTTCTAGTGGTTTATTGGAGATAAGAGTCTCACGGACTTTCCTGCTCGGGCTGGCTTTGAACCATGGTCCTCAGATCTCAGCCTCCTGAGTAGCTAGGATTACAGGCGTGAGCTACCGGTGTCCGTCTCTGTAAGACTTTTATCTCCAATTAACCACCAAAAGGCTATAAGTAGAGCTGTGGCTCAGGTGGTAGAATGCTAGCCTTGAACACAAAAAGTCAAGGACAGTGCTCAGGTCCTGAGTTCAAGCCCCAGGACTGGCATATGTGCATACACATGCACATACACACACAGGATCAGAATCTCTGGAGGTAGAGCCAGGCATTGAAATTTCTGGAGTAATGTACAGAAAGGCCGCCTCTGGCCCTCCTCCACTTAGTACTGGGGATTGAACTCAGGTCTCCTGCTTGCTAGGTAACTGCTCTATCGCTCACCTAATACCTCCAGTTCTGTTTCCCTCTACCTTGAGACAAAGCCTTATTAAATTGCCCAAGCTGGCCTTGGACTTGTGATCTTCCTATCTTACCTCGTCATCATGCCCAGTGGGAGCCAGCTTTTTAAACTTACATGTGCTTTCAAATCACCTGGGATCTTCTTAAACTAGTGGTTGTGGTTTGGGAAGGAGAGACAACCTGCTATTATGTATTTGTAATCAGCTCCCAATGCTTACTGGCCCAAAGACTAAATTTTGAGCCAATTTAGGGTTTTGGGAAAATTCTCTTGTCAAAGAACAAAGAGTAAGGCTGTGACTTAAAAGCTGTTTCTAGGGGCTGGGAAGTTGGCTCAGTGGTAGAGTGCTTCCCTTGCATGCATGAGGCCCTGGGTTCGATTCCTTAGCACCCCATAAGCAGAAAAAGCCGGAAGTGGTACTGTGGCTCAAGTGGTAGAGTGCTAGCCTTAAGCTGAAGAGCTGAGGGACAGCGCCCAGGCCCAGAGTTCAGGCCCCATGACTGGCAAAAAAAAAAAAAAAAAGCTGTTTCTAGCTGAGTGTCAGTGGCTCACGCCTGTAATCCTACCTACTCAGGAGGCTGAGATCTGAGGATCATGTTTCAAAACCATACTGGACAGAAACGTCCAAGGGACTTATCTTCAATTAATCTTCAAACTGTGGGCTGTGGTTCAAGGGGTAGAGTGATGGCCTTGAATGAAAAAGTTAAGGAACAGCAACTAGGCAATGAGTTCAAGCCCCTGTACTGGCGCATATGTGTGTACAAGTGTGCGCACACACCTGCGCGCGTGCAAACACACACACACACAAAATATGTTTCAAGTGATGACAATGATCAAGATGCACTGGACTCATGAATTGACATGTTGAATGGAAACCCCTTGGTATAATTATTAAATATAGTAAAAATAAAAATTTTAAAACAGTATTTACAATACACTTTGCTTGAAGGAAAAAAATATATGTTTCTAGGAAATGAGACAATAGGGATAAGAAAAACTTGGAAGATAAATTTTCCAGGGGATAGAAGCAATTATGAGAGTTTATGAATTTGTATGCACAAAGGGGGGCAAGCAGGCATGGGGGAGAAGAGAGGCAAACAGTGAGAGAAAAAGAGCAAATGTTGGCTATGGTGCTGGGAAGGTAGACACAGTAGCAAGGGGGCCGGCAGGAATTTATGTCTGTGCCAAAAACATGTCTGGGAAGCAGTTCAGACAATAAACTGAAGTTAGTGTAGATTAACAACCACCTTTCATCAATGCCCTCCTGAGGACAGAAGAAGAGACCCCAGGAGAGTCAAAGCCTCCCCAGGCGGTGCTTTGGGAACCAACAACAAACCGAGTCACTTGTCCAAATGCTTCTTTGTGTGCAGAGAACACTCAGAAACTCAAATATGGGGTCCCTTGGCAGTTTTCTGGCTACACTCTTCTGTGAATTTCCTTCTTTTTCTTTTTCTCTCTCTCTTTTAGTGCAAGTCTTGTGGCCTAAACTCAGGGCCTGAGCACTGACAAAAACAAACAAACAAAAAGAGTACCTAGAGAAACTATATGAAGCAGTTAGTATTCTTTAGACAGTCCTGACAGGGCAGGGCTTTTTTTTTTTTGGTCATGGGGCTTGAAATCTGGGCCTGGGTGCTGTCCCTCAGCATTTCAGCTCAAGGCTAGCACTCTTCTACTTGAGGCACAGTGCCACTTTTGGTTTTCTGGTGGTTTCCTGCCTGGGCTTTGAACCACAGCCGTCAGGTCTCAGCCTCCTGAGTAGCTAGGATTACAGGTGTGAGCCACCGGCGCCTGGCTAGGGCAGGCCATTTCTAAGTAGATGTCTGCTTCAGTGAACAGGGGACACTGAGAACTTTACCAAGAAATGGACAGAATTCTATTGTAAGCTGATTCACATCTCTTTGGTATTAAGAATTCTTAGCAAACATGGATGCAAACTTCCAAATCAGCATCTATTTATTGGATAACAGATGGCCAACAAGTATTGAGTGCCACATATGGTCCTAGGTGTTTTATTGATCTCTAAAAAGTTTTCACAATCCTATGACGCGGGCATGGTAACTATAGTCCTTTTAATAATGAGGATGCTCAATTGGGAGAATGCAGAGCACATTGCTCAAAGATTGTAACGCCAGTAAGTTGGTGTCTGACTGCCTGATTCAAGGGCCATACTTTTCACATTATACATTTTGCTACAGAGAAAGAACACCGGCTCTCCTGTATGAGGTTTGTCCTTGGCAGAGACTACGCTCTGCCATGCAGAGTGCTGTGCCCCTGCCACCTGACCACTGTTTTCATCTGAGCTGAGCTGTAGTCCTTGTCAGTACAGAGAAGTGTGCGGGCAGTCATGGCTCCTGTCTTTTGTGTTGGACCACACTAAGCATTGGAGAGCGTGTCAGAAACCTTCGCTAGAATTCTCCTTCAGGCTCAGCCACCAGAAAGCAGGAACTACCGAAGAGCAGACTGTCTAGGAAGCAACCAGGGGAGCTACTTCTGTAGGGTTGGGCAGGCTATGGGGAAAGGGCGCTGGAGTTCAGCACAAAGCCAAATCACCAGTCTCCAGACCCCACTAAGGACAGAACAGCTAAGTCAGTCAGCTGAATTGCAGGCAAAAGCATTCGAATTCTGCATTAACTTTGAATTCCTAACTTGACAGAGTACATGTAAATTATATACGTAAAAAAAAATATGTATATATATATGGCTCAAGGTAAGTTGATTTCTCGGGCAAAAGGGCTGAGTAAGGACATAATGACCCATGCTAATGTCTGCCAAGCAGACCAGAGCTCCAGTGCCAGTGGGTAAGGGGGCGGGCATAAAGACAAAGCCTTTTCTCACACTTCAGAATGTGTCAAGGACTACAGTAAGCAAGGGGAGCCCCGTTCTGTTTGGAGGCATCCTGAGTATTTTCACCATCGGAATGCCTTTCTTTGCTGTTTTCCTGGGTTTTGGTTGTGGCATGTTTCCTCCTTATGTTCTTTTAATTTTTTTTTTTTT
>NW_012267217.1:62561819-62569919 GCF_000151885.1 Dipodomys ordii
ACACACACACACACACACACACACACACACAAGCTCTAGGACTGGCTAAATAAATAAATAAAAATGCTACAGTATTGAGAGGAAAATCAACTTTCTTAGATTATAACTTAAATAAAAGCAAAACAAAGGATGATTTTTTTTTCACACAAGACTTAAATTTCATCTAGAGAGGCCCTTTTGTTACCACTCCAGCAGTTAATTATTTCCCAGAATTATGAAAAGAGGCTTTTAGATGCCTAAGCTACAGTAAAAAAGAAGTCTTTTTTTTCTGGCATCATGAAATATAAAAATTATAAATTTACAAAAGCAATCCTGAAGTTAAAAGCATAAATAAGTGGTTGAGATAATAACAATCATAATGCATTTGAAGAGCTATAGTTTTTAAAGTAAGCTGGCATATATTACTTCATTCAAATTTTATAACATCTCTTAAGTCTGATGGAGCAAGCATTATCCTTGTTTGACCTGCACAAAAATGGATATCCTGGAAAGTAACTCTATTCTTTGTGTACCAGTCCTGAGTCTTGAACTCAGGGCCTGGGCTACATCCCTTCAGCCTCTTTGTGCTTAAGGCTAGTGCTCTACCACTTGAGCCACAGTGCCATTTCTGGCTTTTTCTGAGTAGTTTATTGGAGATAATAGTCTCACCAACTTTTCTGCCCAGGCTGGCCTTGAACTGTGATCCTTAGATCTTAGCCTCCCGATTAGCTAGGATTACAGGTGTGACCTACCAATGCCTGGCCTGGAAAGTAACTTCCATTACTTAATATCTTTTTTTCACATTGGGATGGAATCCAGGGCCTTTCACATTCTAGCTAGGTAGATGCTCTACTTTTTTTTTTTTTTTTTGGGGTCCGGTTATAGGGCCTGAACTCTGGGCCTGGGTGCTGTCCCGCAGCTCTTCAGCTCTAGGCTAGTGCTCTACCACTTGAGCCACAGTGCACTTCTGGCTTTTTGCTTATGTGGTGCTGAGGAATCGAACCCAGGGCCTCATGCATGCAAGGCAAGTGCTCTATCACTGGGCCACCTTCCCAGCCCTAGATGCTCTACTTTTGAGCTACCCTCTCTTCCCTGCTCTCAGTCCTATTAGAATCTCTCTACCAGTTCAAGCCACCTCCTTAAATTCTGCTTTCCTAGATTATTTATCTTCTTTTCTTTTTCTCTTCTCATCTGTTTTCTGCCAGTAGTAGGGTTTGAACTCAGGGCCTCATGCTTGTTCAGCTTTGGTTCTACTACTTGAGCCATACCTCCAGCCTGGCCTTTTGCTGTTTTTTTTTTTTTGGTGGGGGGAGGAGTCCTATGGACTTTTTCATATATATAACTTCCTTTTCTCAGGTAAACTTCTCAGCTTACAGTCCCTCTTTTCTAGAGTTGCCAAGTTATTGTTTTTTTTGGTCAGTCATGGGGCTTGAACTCTGGGCCTGGGCATTGTTTCTCAGCTCTTCAGCTCAAGGCAAGAGCTTTACCACTTAAGCCACAGTGCTACTTCCCGCTTTTTCTGTTGATGGTGCTGAGGAATCGAACCCAGGGCCTCATGCATGCAAGGCAAGCACTCTACCACTAGCCACCTTCCCAGTCTAGACAGCAAAGTTTTAGACCCCTTTAGATCTCCCATAACTGGGAACTTAACATTTAAACCAAAGGAAACTTAACTACTTTGTTAGTTGCTTCCTGGTTTCAACTTCTGAGTCTGACCCTTTTTATATTTACTGAAAATAATATAATTTCCTCGGGTCACATTTCTCCCTAAATGATTTTGGTCCCTTTTAATCTTAAAAGGGAGAGCAGGGGGAGAAGGAACTTCCACGTGCCTCCCGGTATGACTGGAGAGGGGCAGTCTTGGCAGGACCGCCAGGTACTATATCTAATCTGCTCTGAATCTCAAAAAGAGATCCGAGCTCAAAAAATTTCTCTTGGGCTGGGAAGGTGGCTCAGTGGTAGGGTGCTTGGCTAGCGTGCATGAAGCCCCGGGTTCGATTCCTCAGCACCACATACACAGAAAAAGCTGGAAGTAGCCCTGTGGTTCCAGGGGTAGAGTGCTACTATGAGCACAGAGTGGCTCAGAGACGGTGAGTTCAAGCCCCAGGACTGGAAGAAACAAAAACCAAACCAAAATAAAACAAAAAACCAGAAAATTTCTCTTTTGGGGAGCAAAAGAGTTTCTCTTTTTTTGTAGCTCCCTCATGGCTGACAAGGGACTACAGCCCACACCTGTCAGGGATCCATTCTTTTGTCCTGTTTGATCCTAGGAGACAAGGAGGGCTGCCAGATGTTTGAACTATTGTTCCGTGTAATAGTCCTGTGTGATCAATGTCATTTAGGACTCCAGGTGCTGGGGGCACAGCTGAGATCCCTGGAGGAGTTTTCCCTGGAGCAGTGTGATCGGGCCTTGATGAAGTAAGTTGACATGGAGTTGCAGCAGACATGGCCTGATGGACTTTTCTGTGGGGGCTGGCTTCGAATTTCTATCCTCCCAGATCTCAGCCTCTGGTCTGATAACAGGTGTGAGCTGCCAGAGGCCCACTTTTGTCAGATTTCTTTCTTTCTTTTGTCAGTCATGGGGCCTGAACTCTGGGCCTGAGTGCCGTCCCTCAGCTCTTCAGCTCAAGGCAAGTGTTCTACCACCTGAGTCACAGCATTACTTCTGGTTTTTTCTGCTTATGTGGTGCTGAGGTATGGAACCCAGGGCCTCATGCATGCAAGGCAAGCACACTACCACTGAGCCACCTTCCCAGCCCTCATCAGATTTCTTGAAAAAAAAATCTATTTTTACTGATTTCTCCTCATCTATTATCTATTTTTTAATCTTGGCAGATTGAAGCTGTTTCCTTAAAAATCTATTATTCTTATGATACCACAAACAACCTATAAGATATGTGATGCTTCACAGATTCTCAAATACACACTGAATGCAAGCTAAGCATCATTCTTCCTCACTCTTGGTTCCAAGTCACTCCTGAAACACCCTCTCCCCTCACTTTTCATGCCATCACTTTCCCGTCTCCCTGTTACTCCCCAGTATCTGAAAGATTAAACTAGTCAACACCTACTCATCTTTCAAATGACAATTCTGAAGCTCCTGACGCCCCCAGCAAGTCATTCTTCTCTGCATCTCTACTGTACTAAATGCTATGCACTTATCACACTGTGTTCTGATTGTTCTTTTTCTTTTCCTTTTTTTTTTTGAGGGGGGGGCTAGTCCTGGGGCTTGAACTCAGGACCTGGGCCCTGTCCCTAAGCCTCTTTGTGCTCAAAGCTAGTGCCCTACCATTTGAGCCCCAGCCCCACTTCTGGCTTTTTCTGGGTAGTTTATTGGAGATAAGGGTCCCATGGACTTTTCTGCCCAGGCTGGCTTTGAACCGTGATCCTCAGATCTCAGCCTCCTGAGAAGGTAGGATTACAGGCCAGCACCTGGCTATTCTCTTTTTCTTTATCCCTTACAGAAGAAGAAACACTTTTTGGACATGGAAAGTGGTTTGTAGTTTCACCTTTCTTGGGTTTATCAGTATATAATCTGCTATTTACCAAGCCTGTTAACAAATCTCTGAATGAACTGCCAGTAAGTGGCACCACTAAGACCAAAACCTGCTCTCCCTCTTCACTAACTCCACACAGCAGATGGTTCAAGAGCAATCACACGTACATCTCTCACATGACAATGCTTAGCTTCTCAGATTTAGTCCTTTTTCTTTAATTTTTCACTTGGCAGTGACCTCGTCAAGAAAGTTTACAAATAGGACTGTCACCCAGGTAGCAGTGCCACACAGGGCAGTTACAGCTATCCCCAAAGCTGTCCAGAAAACTACAGAAAAAGATATAGCCTGGGGCTGGGGAGGTAGCTTAGTGGTAGAGTGCTTGCCTAGCATGCATGAAGCCCTGGGTTTGATTCCTTAGTACCACATAAACAGAAAAAGCCAGAAGTGGTGCTGTGGCTCAAATGGTAGAGCACTAGCCTTGAGCACAGAGCCTCAAGGACTGGTGCCCAGGCCCTGGGTTGTCCAGTTCCAAGACTGACCAAAATAAAGAAAGAAAGAAAGAAAGAAAGAAAGAAAGAAAGAAAGAAGAAAGATATAGACTGTTTCTTATCTCAACCCATAAATACTTAAAGGAAATGTTAAAACTAACCCTAAATGCATATAAAACTCTAACCCTGGAGTTTACTCCAAAACTTACAATACATTCACCTGTGCTCTCCCCCGCCCTCTCTCTATATATACATGAAAATATACATATACATACATACATACATACACACACACACACACACACACACACATATTTTGTGTGTGTGACAATCCTGGGGACTGAATTTAGAGCTTGGTGCTGCAGGCCAGCTGGGTGCTGGCCTGTAATCTTTAGGGCCTTAGCTTTTTCACTCAAGGCTAACACTCAGCCACTTAAGCTACATCTCCACTTCTGACTTTTTGCTTGAGTAATTGGAGGTAAGAGTCTCCCGGACTTTCTGGCCAGGCTGGCTTTGAACCATCATCCTTAGATCTCAGTTATTTGATTATAGGCATCAGTCACAAGAACCTGCTATTCCTGATACTTTCAATAGAAACAACTTGAGCTATTCAAAAGAGTAGCCTTATCTATTGTGAACAAGGCCAGGAAAGCTTGTTTATCTGTGCTGAGGTCCAAAGAGGAGATCTTCTCTCTCCTTTTTCTATTTAATGAGATCTCAACTGTTCATCAAGAGACTACTGTCCTCCTGGGATAAATTCTGTGAGTAACTTTACTGCCCAAAGTTTATCACCACAATCTTATCAGACAGAGCAACAACCTACAACGTTTCATCCAGACCAAAGTTACAAATCAGATTTGTATCATCTCTTGTTTACAGATGGCTGTGATCAAGAAGGGAGAAAAAAACGAAAACAAGAATAGATCCAATTGCTACTTAACTCTAATTGCTAAAAATTCCTTCTTATCTTAGGCGGGATGCTGCCCTCTGTCTCTGAGGGAAAACCAAGAAGAATACAGAGGATATAATTACAGTGGCAGAGAATAATTTTCAAGTAAAAAATGAATTTGACTGTGGTTCCAACACCAAGGTGTTCTGAAAACTCACAATTAATAATGTAGCAGCAACAACAAAATTTCTCCAGGAAGGCTGGGCACTGGTGGCTCACGCCTGTAAATCCTAGCTACTCAGGAGATCACAGAAACCAGCAGGCAGGAAAGTCTGTGAGACTCTTCTCTCCAATAAAATACTCAAAAAGCTGGAAATGGATCTGTGGCTCAAGTGGTAGCACCTTGAGTACCAAGGCCCTGAGTTCAAGCCCCAGGACCTACAAGTATATGGGCACACAGAAAACAACAACAACAAAAAAAACTTTGTAGGAACACAAAAACAGTGTTTAAGGTTCTGTGTTCAGCTCAGTGACAACCTCTTTAAGCCTCAATTCCCTTATCTGTAAAGTGAAAACTGGAATATATAGGGTTGTTGTGATAATAAAATGATATATCAACATGTTCTGAACAAGTGAAAAATGATGAGGGAACAAAAGATATTATGAGACCACTTCCTTTCTTCTTGGGGTTATATTTATAGCATTATTTATATTAAGGCTGTTTATATTTAATTCTCTAGACTTACAATGCTTTAATTTGGAAGGTCTAACAAAAGAAAAGAGCCGTATGAAAAACAAAAAGGAAACTAGATCGTATGCTTTAATTCTATCATATCCCCCTCCAAAAGATTTTCACCACTTTCGGTATAGAACATACCTTAAGAAAAACACTCGCTGGAAAACCTCATTATCAACTAAAAAATGTTGTCACTAAATTAAAGAACTGCAGAATTGGAAAAGGACAATATCCACAACTGATCATATACTTTCCCTCTCAACAGTCTTAGGACAGGCATCTATCTAGAAAAATAGCTTTTCAAATAACTTTAATTTTTATAAACTATGCTAAACTATGTCCCCTGAAATTTCTACTTGAGCCTGTAGTTCATCTATAACATAACACATATTTTATTAGAATATTTTTAAAAACGTATGAAAACTCATAATCCCTTACAGATGTGTGTGTGTGTGTACAGTCCTCTGATTTTTTTTTTTTTTGGGTCCAGTCGTGGGGCCTGAACTCTGGGCCTGGGCGCTGTCCCTCAGCTCTTCAGCTCAAGGCTAGCGCTCTACCACTTGAGCCACAGCACCACTTCCGGCTTTTTCCTTTTTGCTTATGTGGTGCTGAGGAATTGAACCCAGGGCCTCAGGCATGCAAGGCAAGCGCTCTACCACTGAGCCACCTTCCTAGCCCCTACAGTCCTCTGATTTGAACTTAGGACTTGGGCCCTGTAGTAGCTCTTTACCAATTCTTTCTCCCTCCTTCCCCTGTCTCCCTAATACCATGGCTTGAACTTAGAGCTTCATATTTGCTTGCTTGGCTGGCACTCCACTTCTTGAGCCTTGCCTTCCTGCCTTTTTGTTGGTTATTTTGGAGACAGAGTCTCACGGGCTTTGCTACCTGGCCTATCCTAACTAAGATTACAAGTGTAAGTCACTGGGACCCAGCTGGCTTCTTTTCTTCTCCTTTTTTTTGAGACAGAATCTAATTATAGCCCAGGTTGGCCAAAAATTTATGAACCTTTGCCCCAGACTCCAGATGGCAAAGTCTATAGGTATAAAGCACTATACCCAGTTCCTTCAACTCTCTTTATCTTTAAGCTAAACAAACTTAGTTCTCCATTTTTTTTTGGTCGGTTACGGGACTTGAACTCATGGCCTGAGTGCTGTCTCTGAGCTTTTTATTTCAAGGCTAGTGTTCTACTACGTTGAGCTACAGCACTACCTCCAGTTTTCTGATGGTTAATTGGAGATAAGAGTCTCATGGACTTTCCTGCCCAGACTGACTTTGATCCATGGTCTTCAGATCTCAGCCTCCTGAGTTGCTAGAATTACAGACATGAGCCACTGGCACCTGACTAGTTCCCCAATTATTAAGTGTATCAAACACCCTTTTCTGGGCCAACTCCATTCGGCACTGCTCCCCTTTGCTAATAAGCTAATGAGCTGTGTGTGCTCCTTCAGTGACATTGTCCTTTGCTTCCATAAACAGTATGCTTCTCAATCCAGTCCCCAGAGATCTTTATGGATATGCAAAAGTGCATAGTTGGTTTTCCTCCCCACTTAAAAATGAATAATAGGGTGGCTCACGCCTGTATGCCTAGCAACTCAGGAGACTAAGATCTGAGGATTGTGGTTTGAAGCCAGCCTGGACAGGAAGTCTGTAAGACTTATCTCCAATTAACCACCAGAAAACCAGAGTGGTACTGTGGCTCAAAGTGGAGAGCTCTAGCCTTGAGCAAAAGAGCTTAGGGACACAGCCTCTAAGCCATGAGTTCAAACCCCATGAATGACCAAAAAAAAAAGAACAACAGGTCAAAAGCAAACTAGAATGCTGCCCTTGAAATCTGGATAATCTGAGCTTTAAGCATGGGGACAATGGTGGGAACAGTCAGGCTATGACTTCTAAAGTTCCTTCTATGATGAGAAAGCTCAGGAAAAGGGACACGTTCCTGCATTCAGAAGTCAAGTCCAAAGCCGGCGGCTAGTAGCTCACACCTGTAATCCTAGCTATTCAGGAGGCTGAGATCTGAGGATTATAGTTCAAAGCCAGCCTGGGCAGGAAAGTCCATGAGACTCTTATCTCCAATAAACCACCAGAAAACTGGAAGTAGTACTGTGGCTCAAGTAGCAGAGTGCTAGCCTTGAGCTGAAGAGCTTAGTGACAGCACCCAGGCCCAGAGTTCAAGCCCAACGACCGACCCCCCCAAAAAAAAAAGTCCACACTGAGGATCTGTGGACAAAGACTGCTAACGAGTAAGGCTGTGGGGCAATGACAGCTCAAGCCTAATGAGAACCTAGAGCTGCTGAGGCTCTGCACCCCCACTTTCATCAAATGTGGTGAGAGCTGGTCTTTTCTCTAGCAGTAACTATCATGCCTCACTATAAACCAATACACAATCCTGAGAAGAACAGGTCTAAAGAAGACAAATGTCGGGGCTGGGAAGGTAGCTCAGTGGTAGAGCGCTTGCCTTGCATACCTGAGGCCCTGGGTTCAATTCCCCAGCACCACATAAGCAAAAAGAAA
>NW_012267217.1:62569969-62584180 GCF_000151885.1 Dipodomys ordii
AAAAAGAAAAAAGCCAGAAGTGGCGCTGTGGCTCAAGTGGTAGAGTGCTAGCCTTGAGCTGAAGAGCTGAGGGACAGCGCCCAGACCCAGAGTTCAGGCCCCACGACCGGACCCAAAAAAATAAAATAAAATGATGCTTAAAAAAAATCATCATTTAAAAAAAAAAAAAAAGAAGACAAATGTCTCATTATACTTCAAATTCCTTCCAAATATGTGGAAGTAAGAATGCTTGTTTAAGAATCCTAAGTAGGGGGGCTGGGAAGTGGCTCAGTGGTATAGCGCTTGCCTTGCATGCCTGAGACCCTGGCTTCAATTCCTTAGCACCACATAAGCAAAAAGAAAAAAGCCGGAAGTAGTGCCATGGCTCAAGTGGTAGAGCGCTAGCCTTGAGCTGAAGAGCTGAGGAGCTGAGGGACAGCGCCCAGGCCCAGAGTTCAGGCCCTACAACCAGACAAAAAAAAAGAATCCTAAGTAGGGCTGGGAAGGTGGCTCAGTGGTAGAGTGCTTGCCTTGTATGCATGAGGCCCTGGGTTTGATTCCTCAGTACCACATAGGCAGAAAAAGCCAGAAGTGGCGCTGTGGCTCAAGTGGTAGAGCATTAGCCTTGATCTGAAGAGCTGAGGGACAGTGCTCATGCCCAGAGTTCCGGCCCCATGACCGACCAAAAAAAAAAAATTAAGTTATGAAATTAATTCAATCCATTCAGGATAATGGTAACAACTTCTGAGTTCATACCTGAAGAAAACAAGGAACCAATTGCAATCTCTGATTGAATTGTTCACAGGCTATGTGGGTTGCATGTTTTTATTTTCCAAGAGCTTGACAACAACTGTTTGTATGAAATTATAAATCTTTAATTCATTACTAATACTTGGCCAAAGCAACTGTACATTGACACAGGCAATATTGGTAGGCAAGTGCTCAACACTGAACTCTATTTCTAAGCCCAAGATAACTATGAGACTAGAAACAAAGCGAAAGATCAAAGGGCTAGCAGGGTGCTGGAGGATCATGCCTGTAATTCTAGCTACTCAGGAGGCTGAGATCTGAGGATCACAGTTCAAAGCCAGCCAGGGCAGGAATGTCCGTGACACTCTTATCTCCAATAAAACACCAGAAAACTGGAAGTGGCACAATGGCTCAACTGGTAGAGCACTCTCCTTGAGCTGAAGAGTGAGGAAAAACCCCCCGGCCCAGGCCCAGAGTTCAAGCCCCAGTACCACAAAAAAAAAAAAAAAAAGATCAAAGTGCTATGAAGAAGAGGATATAGGGATTTCAAGGCAAAACTAAAACTAAAAGAAAGGAAAAGCCAGAAAGCAAGCAAGAAGTGTGAACTCTCATTTCTTTCATGGGCAGCTAGAAATGTTTCTCTTTCTTTTCCATTTCTCCCACTTTAATCCTGTAATATTAAAATAGTTTTTTGCTGAAATTCTCACTTTAGAGATTGTATTTTCCTTTTTTTAGTCAGTCATGGGGCTTGAACTTAGGGTTGGGTGCTTGCCTGAGCTTTTTCACTCAAGGCTGACCCTCTACCACTGAAGAGCCACAGCGCCACTTCTGGTTTTCTGATAGTTAATGGGAGATACGAGTCTCTTGGACTTTACTGCCTGAGCTGGCTTCCAACTGTGATCCTCAGATCTTAGCCTCCTGAGTAGCTAGGACTACAGGACTGAAGCACCAGCAAGTGGCTTTTTTTTTTTTTTTTTTTGTCATGGGTCTTGAACTCTGGGCCTGGGCGCTGTCCCTCAGTTTTTCAGCTCAAGGTGAGCACTCTACCATTTGAGCCACAGTGCCACTTCTGGCTTTCTGTTGGTAAATTGGAGATCGGAGTCTCATGGACGTTCCTGCCTGGGCTGGCTTTAACCTCAATCCTCAGATTTCAGCCTTCTGTGTAGCTAGGGTTACAGGCATAAACCACTGACGCCTGGTGAGAGTCTCCTTTTTTTATGGGGCCTGAACTCTGGGCCTGGGCACTGTCCCTCAGCTCTTCAGCTCAAGGCTAGTGCTCTACCACTTGAGCCACAGCGCCACTTCCCGCTTTTTCCTTTTTGCTTATGTGGTGCTGAGGAATTGAACCCAGGGCCTCATGCATGCAAGGCAAGTGCTCTACCACTGAGCCACCATCCCAGCCCCGAGTCTCCTCTTTTTGAAAAAAGAAAAAAGAAAGAAAAAAAGAAATTAGAGTCCAGTCGGTTCTTTTTTTTTTAAGCTATCCTGAAATAAATTGGCATGAGATGAATTATTAAATTGGCATGGAGATGAATTATTTCTCCAAAAGCAAACAACATGTTATAGTTTCTCCACAAGAAAATATAACAATAGCATGAAAGCACTGTTTATATCCCAGAGAAATAGTCAGCTTGATGCTATCATTATTATTCCCAATTATTAATGGAATGAATTATAATAGCAGTTAGTATTTATTAGCTACAATGGGCCAACAAGCACCATGCAAAATTCTCTCAAAGTCCTCTGACGATATAAAATATGGATACAGAAGCACGAAGACTATGAGTGCTCGGCCTAACATCACAAAGGTGGTAGCAGAAATCGAAACCTAAGCTGGGCACTGGAGGCTCAAGCTTGTAATCCTAGCTGCTCAAGAGACTGAGATCTGAGGATTGTGGTTCAAAGTCAGCCCGGGCAGGAAACTTCATGAGACTCTTATCTCCAACACACCACCAGAAAACAGGAAGTGGTTCTGTGGCTCAAGTGGTAGAGCACTGGCCTTGAGCTGAAGATTGCAGGGACAGTGCCCAGGCCTGGAGTTCAAGCCCCATGATGGACAAAAAAAAAGAAAAAAGAAAAAAGAAAAAGAAATCAAAACCTATAGTCCCTGCTTAATACTTCGTCCTATGCTCTCCTGCAACTACATGTGACATTTTGATAGGTACTAACACTCTCCAGAGAGGACACACACATGTGCACACAGAGTAAATGAGTGTTTCTTTCCTTTCAAAGTTGCCAACACTGGATAGAATCAAATGCATTTTTTTTTTTTGCCTGTCCTTGGGCTTGAACTCAGGGCCTGGGCACTGTCCTTGAGCTTCTTTTGCTCAAGGCTAGCACACTACCAATTGGTCACAGCTCCACTTCTGGCTTTTTCTGTTTATGTGGTACTGAGGAATCGAACCCAGGCTTCATGCATACTAAGCAAGTGCTCTACTACTGAGCCACATCCCCAGCCCCTCTAACATACATTTTTGTCAATTAATTTGGAAAAAGGGATAGGATTGTTTTACAAATGTCAAACATCTCTTCATTTATTTGTTGTTCATTTCTTTTGGGAATGTTCATATCTTTTCCCCATTTTGAATTAAATGTTTATGATATTAATTTGTGGATAGGCATGTATACTTGAGATATTAAGATATTTTTTAATATGTCACATTACTATAATATTACTACACTAATATTGTTGTATTAGTACCTGGAGTATATATAATGAATAGGTGGAGACAAATAACTACTACTTGCTTGCCTTGCATGCATGAGGCCCTGGGTTCAATTCCTCAGCACCACATAAGCAAAAAGAAAAAAGCCGGAAGTGGCGCTGTGGCTCAAGTGGTAGAGCACTAGCCTTGAGCTGAAGAGCTGAGGGACAGTGCCCAGGCCCAGAGTTTAGACCCCACGACTAGACCAAAAAAAAAACAAAAACAAACAAAAAAAACTACTTAAAAAAATAACTAAGTCACTACTTTTTTTTTCTTCTTTTGGGTGTTGATTTGGGGGCTTAAACTTAGGGCCTAGGCACTGTCCTTTTGCTTTTTTATTTAAGGTACTCTACCCCTTGAGCCATATCTCCACTTTTATATTTTTGCTGGTTAATTTGTGATAAAAAATCTCATAGCGGGGCTGGGAAGGTGGCTCAGTGGTAGAGCGCTTGCCTTGCATGCCTGAGGCCCTGGGTTTCGATTCCTCAGCACCACATAAACAAAAAGGAAAAAGCCAGAAGTGGCCGGGCGCTGGTGGCTCACGCCTGTAATTCTAGCTACTCAGGAGGCTGAGATCTGAGGATCGCGGTTCAAAGCCAGCCTGGGCAGGAGAGACCGTGAGACTCCTATCTCCAATAAACCACCAGAAAACCGGAAGTGGCACTGTAGCTCAAGTGGTAGAGTGCTCGCCTTGAGCTGAAGAGCTGAGGGACAGCGCCCAGGCCCAGAGTTCAAGGCCCATGACCGACCAAAAAAAAAAAAAAGCCAGAAGTGGCGCTGTGGCTCAAGTGGTAGAGCGCTAGCCTTGAGCTGAAGAGCTGAGGGACAGTGCCCAGGCCCAGAGTTCAGGCCCCACGACCGGACCCCCCCCAAAAAAAAATCTCATAGGGTTGGGCAGATGGCTCAGTGGTAGAGCACTTGTCTTGCATGCCTGAAGCCCTGGGTTCGATTCCTCAGCACCACATAAGCAGAAAAAAAAAGCCGGAAGTGGTGCTGTGGCTCAAGTGGTAGAGTGCTAGCCTTGAGCTGAAGAGCTGAGGGACGGCTCTCAGGCCCAGAGTTCAGGCCCCAGGACCAGACCCCCTCCACCCCCCAAAAAAATCTCATAGACTTCCCTGCCTGGGCTGGCTTCTAAAAGGGATTTTTTTTTTTTTTGTCAGTTGTGGGGCTTGAATTCTGGGCCTGGGCACTGTCCCTCAGCTCTTCAGCTCAAGGCCAGCGCTCTACCACTTGAGCCACAGTGCCACTTCCAGTTTTCTGAGTGGTTTACTGGAGATAAGAGTCTCACCTATTTTTCCTTCCCGGGCTGGCTTTGAACCGTGATCCTCAGATCTCAGCCTCCTTAGTAGCTAGGATTACAGGTGTGAGCCACTGATGCCTGGCTTTTTATGCATTGGCTTTTTTAAAGGTCAGGTCTCATTTTACTAGGGATGACTGTGCCCAGACATTATACTGCCCTGGTTGCGTGCTGTGCACAGCAGCCATTGGTTGAGAGGATCTCTTGACCTTTTTATGTCCAGGCTGGCCTTACCACTATTCCCTGACCTCTGCTTCCCATGTAGGCGGTGTTACAGGCTTGAGCCACAGTATGCAGCCTCTAATTCACTCATGCAGCCTCTAAGTCCCTTTTTTTTTCTTTTGGTACTGGAGTTTGAAGTCAGGACCTTATTCTTGCTAAGCTGGCACTTTACCACTTGAGCCACATTTCCAGCTTCTAATTCCATTTTTATTCTTTTTTTTTGGGGGGGGGAGGTCCAGTCGAAGGGCCTGAACTCTGGACCTGGGCGCTGTCCATCAGCTCTTCAGCTCAAGGCTAGCGCTCTACCACTTGAGCCATAGCGCCACTTCTGGTTTTCAGATGGAAAAAATTCACCTCAACATCAACCCAAAAAGAGACAAACAGTATAATGAGAGAAAGTACTTGCAAATTATCTAACAGGCCAAGGACTGATATGAAAAATATAGAGAACACCCATGAAGCAACATAAAACATAAGACTCAATAGTAAAATGGGCAAGAACTAAATTAACCATAAATTCATAGAACATGAAATGGCCAAACATGAGATATGCAACTTCTCTAATAACATTAATTCAACATATAAGGCTTACAATGCACCAATTTTTCTAACTGCTTTAAGCTAGCATTTAATTATTTAATTTAATCATTTAATCTAGCAATAGCTCCATGAGCTATCATAGTTACTATTATTACCCCCATTTCAAAGTGAGGAAATTGAGGTAAAGGTTTTTTTTTTTTTTTTTTTTTGGGTCCGGTAGTGGGCCCTGAACTCTGGGCCTAGGTGCTGTCCCTCAGCTCTTCAGCTCAAGGCTAGCGCTCTACCACCTGAGCCACAGCACCACTTCCGGCTTTTTTCTTTTTTGGTCGGTCATGGGCCTTGAACTCTGGGCCTGGGCGCTGTCCCTCAGCTCTTCAGCTCAAGGCGAGCACTCTACCACTTGAGCTACAGTGCCACTTCCGGTTTTCTGGTGGTTTATTGGAGATAGGAGTCTCACGGTCTCTCCTGCCCAGGCTGGCTTTGAACCGCGATCCTCAGATCTCAGCCTCCTGAGTAGCTAGAATTACAGGCGTGAGCCACCAGCGCCCGGCCACTTCTGGCTTTTTTCTTTTTGCTTATGTGGTGCTGAGGAATCGAACCCAGGGCCTCAAGCATGCAAGGCAAGCGCTCTACCACTGAGCCACCTTCCCAGCCCCTGAGGTAAAGGTTTAAAGAAAGTTTTCAGGGCCATTTTACCAGGACAGGGCTAGAATTCTGACAAGCAGTGAAATTCCTTAGTCCAGCATGGCTCTTAACCACTATGCTATTGTTACTTCTTCTGGGATCTAAGAAGTAGAAAAATATAAATTCAAACAAGAAATTATTTGTCTTCCAAATTTGCAAATATAGAAATGACTAACAAGAGTCAATGTGGAAAACTGAGGATTGTCAACCTTGTTACTTTTTGTTTAGTAACAAATGACAGAAATGATTTTTATTCTCTATTCTTTCTAAAAAAAACTTCAGAAAAACCACCTAGGTAGCTCACGCCTGTATTCCTAGCTACTTGGCAGGCTGAGGTCTGAGCTTGAAAGCTAGCTCAGGTAGAAAAGTGTGTGACTCTCTAATTAACCACCAAAAAGCTCGAAGTGGGGCTGTGGATCAAGTGGTAGCATGCTATCGCTGAACAACATAGCTCAGGGTCAGCCACCAGGACCTAAGTTCAAGCCCTCGTACTAGCACAAAAAAGTTATTTACCCAAATAAGGGTGTACAATAATCAAGTAACTCTTGCTACGAAATTCTTTTTTTCCATGAAAGGAGGAAACTCTGAAGTTCCTCATTTTTCTGCCGTGTGTGTGTGTGTGTGTGTGTGTGTGTTGCGTACGTGAGTGTGCGTGCATGGATGTGCCAGTATTGGGGCTTGAACGTAGGGCTTGACTCTGTTCCTTAGCTTTTTTCACTCAAAGAAGTCCTCTACCCTTGAGCTATAGCCCTACTTCTGGCATTTCAGTGGGTAATTGGTAATAAAGAGTCTCACAGACTTTCCTGTTGGCTTCCCCCTGAATAGCTAGGATTACAGGCATGAGCCATGGGCACCCAGCTCCTTTTCTCTCTTAATCCTCAGATGCCAGAGGGCAGCAGAGGAAGAGCACTCTATTGCTCCCACACTTCTAGGTGGCTGCTTTACTTGTGCTTCAGGATTTAATTAGCTCAGGTCAAAACTTTCTCTGAGAGCCTGTTTCCTGATGTACTATCCTCACTGAAGTGTCCAATTCACTTGCCTTTTAGTGGGCTGACACAGTTCTATTGTCTAGTCTTTCCTATTTGTTCCTTAGACTCTTTCCCAACAGGTTTAAGAGTCAAGATTAAAGTAAGAAGTTCAAGGCTTTTCAACTTTAAAGCCACTTGTTCAAGACCTTTATCTTCAGCAATATGACCATCACAGCCATACAAAAGCATTGCTTCTGGAATCTCTCCATTTTCCATAGCTTCCAGTTTTACTATCCACAGCATACATGGGATGTAACAATATATTCAAGGGAAAAATAGAATTTATACCACAGCTTTTCGAAGATAATCACCCTATTTACAGGCTCCATTATGAAGAATTAAAGTACATTAAAGTATAAAAGTTTGTTTCTAAACGTCACTACAAAAAAGTGCTGAACATATATCACAAATGGTAGTATGCAATGATGATGCAGCTTTCAGTTTTTAAAAAAGCAGAGCAGGTTGGGGGCTAGGGGTCTGGTTCAAGAGGTTGAGCTTAGTAAGCAGGGGACCCTGAGTTCAAAGGGCAGTACATCCTGCTACCTCCTAAAAAAAAGGTCAGTTAATTAATAATTTCATGTGTACACCTAAAACTTTGTTCCTTCCCTCCCTCTCTGTCCATCTTCTCCATCCCTCTTTCCCTCCTTTACTTCCTCCCCATCTCCCTCCACCCCCCCTTTTTTTTTTTGCTGGGGCTGGGACCTAAGGTGTCACAAATTCAAGCACTTTACCACCTCATGTTCCCATGCCAATACATCCAACCAGCTCATTTTTGTACCTTTCCCTGCACCCCCTTTCCCCAGGTATTCTAACATTTACTACCAACTTGACTTGTGACTATGTCAAAACAAAATCTGCAGGGATGAAATGGACATTGTGACAACATAATAGGCTTCTCAGAAAATGCTGCTTAATAAACCTCCAGGTGGGCAGCCTTACCTAGGGATGACATTTCACTGAGAGAGGAACTTAAAAACATTCCATATTATAGAGAAGGGACATAGGAAAAGATTAAGGTCAGCAGAACACAGATGAAATTGAAATACATAAGATCAAAAACTTCCAATGCATCTTATGGCAACGGACTAACAACATCAAATCCCTAAGCTTTCTTACCACATCGATGAGAGGTGACCAAAGCGATACAGCATGGGGCCAGGGCAATAATATCCTACTACATCCTACATGTTCTCAATGCAATCAAATAATTTCTGGACAGCTCCATTCTGGCTAGGCATTCACCACATCAATGCCGGCAAGCAAAGATACTTTTGCTAAGGAGTTTCGGTGTAAAGGCCAAATATCTCAAGGCCATTTCATATCCAAAGCTTGGCTTTTGTGTGCCTGTCCTGGGGCTTGAATTCAGGGCTCGGTGCTCAGCTTTTTGCTCAAGGCTGGCGCTCTACCGCTCTATCGTATGAACCACAGCTCCACTTGTGGCTTTTGGCTGGTAAATTGGAGATAAAGAGTCTTAGGAACTTTCCTTCCCATTTGGCTTAGTGTGAAGTGTGATCCTCAGATCTCTGCCCCTTGAGCAGCTGGGATTACAGGCGAGAGTCACCATGCTCTGTTGTGGACCTCAGTTGTGGGAAAGAAAACTGAGGAGCCCAGGGCTCCGAAAGGCCGACAGAGGCCTAAAATGAGGTCCCCCGCCCCGCCCTTCCTCTGCCACTCCAGCCCGGGGAGAAGCCACAAGTGAGGGCGAGAAGTTGTGGAGCTGGGTGGGGGACCCCAGAGAGTTTAACACAGCCTCTGGGGTTATCGTTCACTGGGCCACTCGCTCCGGGTCACTTTCCCTGCTCCCCCCAAGTGGGCTTCCCGCCAAAGGGGCTTCTCAGGGTTGGAGGTCAGCCCGCTGCGCCCCCTCGGCCCTGGCCGGCCGGCCGCCGCTCCTCCCCAGCCTCGGCGGCCCGGGCAGAGCTCCGAACTCCGCAGGCCTCCGGGACACGCGTTTCCCACGCTGACACCCCTGGCAGGACCCGGGGCTCCTCAGCCTCCACCGCCGGGGGCTCTGCCAACGTCCCCCTTCCTCCCGCAAGGGCGCCCCGTGCCCGCCTCGCGTCCCGGGTCCCGCCGGCGGCACGGGCGCCGGTCCTGGCCGGCCGCGCTCGCTGTCCGTCCCCGGCGCCCCCCGGGGGGCCTCCCTGCCCCGGGCCGGGCTCCTCGGGGGCGGCCGCTGCCCGGTCCTCCCGCCCCGCCCCGCCCCGCTCCCGGGCGGATACAGTTTGAAGCCTCTCAGGATCTCCCTGGCCCGCTCGTCCTTGGCTGACATGATGGGCGGCCGCCGCCCGCGGCTCTCCCACGGTGGCCGGTGGAGCCTCGCAGATGGCGTCCAGGAGCGAGGGCAGAGCTGCAGCCGGGCCTGGAGACCTAGGACGAGAAGAGGCGGCGGCCAGACCCGGACCGGCCCTCTCTCCCTCCCCTCAGCTCCGCTCCTGATCCCTTCTCCTTCCCTCTAGCCACGGAGCGCCCTCCCCAATGGCCAATGGCAAGCCAGCCTCGGTGATTGACATCTTCACTAGCCAATAAGAATGTCCAGCGGCTTCGCAGGGGGACGGAGAGCGTCAATGGGAAAGGCCCTCTTCGAGAGGTCCCACAGGGCAAAAATTTCTTTCGTTGTTGCCTAGAGTTTGCCCCAGCGGAGGGACGGCTTACGAACAGAAGAGGCTCAGGGGGCTTACTCCCGTGGCTGAGCACACGAGCGGTCTGAAACGATGGCAGGTTGCACTGTGAAAAGTAGCGAGGACTACACTTCCCAGCATTCTAGGGCGCGGCAGGGACCTCAAATCCCCGCCAACCACCAGAAGCCGAGGACTACAAATCCCAGAATTCCCCACGTCCCGTCCATCTAACTTAGGCTCCAGTGTGCCGCGCAGTGTGCGCAAATTCAACCCGCCAGTCGTGTTGGTGGCTTTTGGATCCCGGAGGCTTGAAGGCGGGCGGGAAGACCCTGTTCCCCCTCAAGAGGAGATGACAGCCCACCGTTTATTAACTTCTGCTTACGCGGAACCCAGAAGTCTTCTGCAAATCATGGTAAGGCTGCAAATAACAAACAAAAACCACTCATTAAACCATGAAAGACTGTGGGACCGAACGACTTCCTCAAATCCTGCTCGTCGGTGGGTCTCGGCGCCTTTTGCGTGTGTTGCTGGAGGTTTTGGTGTTGCCCCTGCTTTGGACTGAGAGAGCTATCGACCTTTATAGTCAGAATGTCAGTACAGGAAGGGACTTTATAAACAGTTGGCCAACCCAGTTCCTTTTGTTTTTACATACGAGGAAATTGAGGCCCAGAGAGGAGAAGAGATTGGCTATAGTTGGGAACAGAGTTCGAATTCGGCCTTAAGTTTTCTGATGTGCAGTGTGGCTCTTTGCACACCCAGGGGATGTTATTTTTAGTAGCATGACAATGTGATTGTTATTCTCCTTGAAGAAGAGTTTTCCCATCCAAGACTGAAACTCCAGAGCAGGTTTCCTGAAAGTGAAAAAGTGTGATATTTATTTATCCTTAGTGTAAGTAGGACTTAGCGTTTTGACTTTTTTCTTTGTCTTTCAAGGTGACTCTTAATGTGATTTCAGGAAGTAGGTAAAATTAGAATGGAAGTCTCCTAGGAGACTTCCTTTGACCTTCCCTAGGACTCCTTTCCTGTTCCTGTCCCCCCTTTTTACCCATCTGGGCACCCACCCAGTTTTTTTCCGTTTAACTCAACAAACATGCTTTCAGGTTCTATTATTTGTCAAGCACTGAGTCGGTGAAGGTGAAAGATATGGTCAAGTAAGGAGACTCAAGGTGGAGTGTGACAAAATGACATGAAAGAAATGACATCAGACTGCCACAGAGGTCTGATGGAGAGATTCATAACAGCTGATAAAACTTTATGGATAAGCCGGGCGCCAGTGGCTCATGCTTGTAATCCTAGGTACTCAGGAGGCTGAGCTCTGATGATCGGGGTTCAAAGCCAGTCTAGGCAGAAAAGTGCTTGTGAGAGTCTTATCTCTAATTAACTACTCAAAAACCAAAAGTGGAGCTATGGCTTAAAGTGGTAGAGTGCTAGCCTTGAGCCAAAGAGGCTAGAACCTGGACAGTATCCAGGCCCTAAATTCAAGCCTCTCAACCAAAAAACAAAACAAAACAAAAACCAAAAAAACACTTTATGGACAAAGTGTCATTTGAACTTGAAAGATGGGTAGGATAATTTTTTCTATATTATGAATTTTTTAAATCTTTAAATGTTTTGTTTACATGTCTTCTATTTGTCTGAGATAGGATCTTGCAATGTTAGCCCTAGAGCTTGCTCTGTAGAGACCAGGCTGGTCTTGAACTCAAAGCCTTATCCCCTTGAGTGCTGGAATTCAGATGTATGCCACTATACAAGACTCCCTTAAATGTTTGTGTTTATGAGGTATACCTGTGGTATACATATATATCCCTGTTGTCCCCACACAAATCAACATAAAGAACATTTCCAGCATTCACTTGTGCCCCTTCATAATCAGAACGGTGCTCTTATTTCTGGAGATAAGCAGCCATTTTTCTGACTTATTACTAGATCAGTTTTGAATTTCATTTAAGTGTAATCATACAGTGTGTACAGTATATGTCTGGCTTATTCGTCAACAGTTTTGTGAGATTTTTCTGCCAGTTCCTGAGTAGTAATCTACTGTATGTATATGACATTGAGTTATTGGTGACAGCTAGACTTTTTTTTTTTTTAAACTGTTTCTAACATTAGGTTCATTTTTTTTTTTTTTTGGGTGGTGATGGTACTGGGGTTAACTTGGTCTTATACTTGCTAAGTAGGTGCTCTACTATTGAGCCATGCCTCAGTCTTGTTTTTTTGCTGGTTATCTTAAAGATAGGCTCTTGCTTCCTACTAGGACACATGACTTGGAACTTCAGTGCTCTGGGTCTCAGCCCAGCATATAGATTAGGATGACAAGTGTGAACCTTGTATTGGTTTAGGAGTTGAGAAGATGTCTCATCAACTTTTCTTCCCAGGCTTGCTTTCAACCTCCAAGTTGGGGATTGCAGGGGTGACCCATCAGCACCTGGCCACAGCTGCATACTTACATGAGCATGCATATCTTCCTTTGGGTGGGTCTGTACACAGAGTTTAGGAGAGAAGTAGCTGTCTTAGAGGCCATGAATATGATCAGAGATTGTAGATATTGCCAGCTTTGCAAGGTAATAGTATAGTTTATGCATTTACCAGAAACGTGAGAGAGTTCTAGTTGTCTTGTATCCTTGTGAAAACTGCTGTTATTCAGTCTTTTTAATTTTAGTTATCTAGTTAAGTGGCAGATTTTATGAAGTTATTTATATTTTTGTGATGATGAGAATTTTTCTTATGCTTATTGCCTATTTGAATATCCTCTTTTGTGAAGTGCCTGTTCAAGTTTTGCCCATTTTTTTTCTTGATTGTGTTTTTTTAAAGTATAGTTTTACTGTTATAAGGTGTTGTACTAAGGGGTTACCATTTCATAAGTCAGGTAGTGAAGACATTTCTTTTTGGGCAGTGTTATCCTTTCCCTCACTTTTCCCCAATGTCCCCCATTTTTAAACAATTGGGTGATTGCCTTCTTACTGATTTGTCACTCTTTCCATAGTCTGGATATGGAGTTCCTTTGTGTGGTCTGTGCTCTGTGCTTTTCAAATTTCTTTCCTAAGGCTGAGGCTTGTCTTTTCACTCACTTACTGATGGCCTTTTGAAACAGAAATTCTTTTTTTTTTGTGATTCTTTACTTTTTTCTTTTTTTAAATTGTTATTACAAGGTGATGTACAGAGGGTTACAGTTACACAAGTCAGGTAATGAGTACTGTTTTTTTTCTTTTTTGTTGTTGGTTGTGGTGCTTTAACTCAGGATCTGGGCATGGTCCCTGAGATTTTTTTTTGTTCAAGGCTAGTGCTCTACCAGTTTGATCCACAGCGCCACTTCTAGTTTTCTGGTGGTTATTTGGAGATAAGAGACTCATGTTCTTTTCTGTGGGCTGGCTTTGAACCATGATCCTCAGATCTCAGCCTTCTAAGTAGCTAAGATCCATAAGTGCCAAGCTTTATTTTTATTTTTGCTTTATTGTTTTTATAAAGATGATGTATAGAGGGGTTGCAGTTACCTAAGTCAGATAAGAGTACATTTCTTTCTGGACAGTGTCATCCCTTCCCTTGCTACCAGTTTTTCCCTCCTGTTTCCACCAACAAGTTGTGTAATTAGAGACTTTTAATTTTAATGTTATATGTTAGTGTTTTCTCATGGAACTTATTTTGCATTGAATTTAGGGGATATGTGTGTGTATGTGTGTGTGTGTGTGTGTGTGTATGTATGTATGTGTGTACACATATGGCATTCTTGGTGCTTGAACTCAGGGTCTGGTCACTGTCCCTGAACTTTTTTGCTCAAGGTTAGCACTCTACCACTTGAGCCACAGCTCTACTTCTGGCTTTAATTGATTAATTTGTGCTGAGAATCTCACAAGAATTTCTGCCTGGGTTGGCTTTAAACGGTAATCCTCAGATTTCAGTCTCTTGAGTAGGTAGGATTCTAGGCATGAGCCACCTGTATCTGGCCTGAATTTAGAAAATTTTTGTCTGTAGGGCTAATAGTTTTTTTTTTTTTAAAACAGACGAACGATGAGAGAAGAACATTTCAAAAAATAAGAGAAGCAAGCCTGAGCACAGGTCTGATCCAAGTTGGCTGGGCATAGAAAGGCCTGGAGTTTGGGCTATGAAGGTGGTAGGGGAGACCAGGTTGGAAGGGCTAGTGGGAGACACACTGGGAAGGGCTTTTATTGCAGTCCTGTGGAGTCTGGACTGCCCTCGACCATGCAGAGGCATTGCTAGATTTTTTTTTTTCCCCTGTGGGTCTTGAACTCTGGGCCTGGGCGCTGTCCCTCAGCTCTTCAGCTCAAGGCTAGGGCTCTACCACTTGAGCCACAGCGCCACTTCTGGTTTTCTGGTGGTTAATTGGAGATAAGCGTCTCATGAACTTTCTTGCCTGGACTGGCTTTGAA
>NW_012267217.1:62597125-62603437 GCF_000151885.1 Dipodomys ordii
GGAAGTGGCGCTGTGGCTCAAGTGGTAGAGCGCTAGCCTTGAGCTGAAGAGCTGAGGGACAGCGCCCAGGCCCAGAGTTCAGGCCCCATGACCAGACCAAAAAAAAAAGAATCTCATGGACTTTCCTGCCCACGCTGGCTCAAATTTTAGCTATTTTTTAAAAACAAGCTAAAATTGTGTAGATTTGCCATTGGTGTCTTCCCCTTGTTAATTCTGTTTTGGCTTTCTGTTTTGGTAAGTTGGAAGAAAGAGGACCAGCTTGTTTGCAGTTTAAGAAGCAGGCAGTGTAGGTAGGTATAGGTAGGCAGGAGGGCATTTCCAGATCAAACAGTGGTGCTTTTGGGTTTTCTTCTACAGATGGCTCTTTGCCATCAGCATTAGTAAAAAGTAGTTTTTTTTTTGCCAGTCCTGGGGCTTGAACGCAGGGCCTTGGCACTGTCCCTGAGCTTCTCTGTGCTCAAGGCTAGCAATCTACTGCTTGAGTCACAGTGCCACTTCTAGCTTTTTTGGTACTTAATTGGAGGTAAGAATCTCATGAACTTTCCTGCCTGGAGTGGCTTGGGACCATGATCCTCAGATCTCAGCCTCCTAAGTAGCTAGGAGTAAAGATAGATGTGAGCCACTGGTCCTGGAAAGTTTTATACTCTTATTTCTTAACCCAGCCTGACTTTTCCATCATACACATACATCTCTCCCAAGGTTCATAGTCCACAGTAGTCCTGAAATGTGGAACTAAGTTTAACTCAGTTTGTGTTAATATCACACCTTGTACACAGGACTGCTCCAATCTTTTTTTTTTCTTTCTTGTGCAAGTCCTGGAACTTCAACTCAGGGCTTGAGTGCTGTCTCTAAGCTTTTGTTCTCAAGGCTAGGACTCTACTACTTGAGCTAAAGCTCCATTTCTTGCTTTTTGGAAGTTGATTGGAGATAAGAGTCTCATGAATTTTCCTGCCTGGGCTGGCTTTGAACTGCAGTCTTCAGATGTCAGCCTCATCGAGTAGTTAGGATTATGGGCCTGAGTCAGTGGTGTCCAGCCAGTCTTGATTTGGATACAAAGGGAATCCTGAGAAAACCTGCACTGCTTCCAGTGCTGAGTGCTGTGCATGTACACTGGAGAGAGAGACAGAGAGACACAGAAAGATACAGAGAGAGACACAGAGACAGAGACAGACAGAGTGCTAGAGAACATGAGAAGAGAGAATTAGAGAAAGAAGAGAGAGATGTTATTTGAGCATATTGTATTTAGTGTAAAACATTTTCATCTTCCCAAGGGAGAATGACTCATTTTGAGACTGTAACAATCTTGTTCACCAAGACTCTAACGTCTGGAAGAGACCTCACAGGCCACTGAAATGTATGGAGTAAACAGTCAGGGGGTCTTCAGCATGTGCTCACCAGTCCTGTGTAACATTGTAGATGTCTGCTCTCAGGTGAACTTTGCTTTTTCTCCTCAGCTTGCGGAAGGGGCTAATGCTGCTTATTTGCAGTTGCTGAACCTGTTTGCCTATGGAACATACCCTGATTACATGGGTGAGTTGGTTAAGAGCCTTCAAAATGTTTTCTTTACATTGTTGCTTGGTTCTGAGGTTCATCAGTGTTGAAGATATAGTGTGTGTATGCACGGACAAGCATGTATGCATGTATGTGTGCTGGTTCTGGATCTTGAGCTTGGGTACTTTCCCTAAGCTTTTTTGCTCAAGGCTAACACTCTACCATTTGAGCCACAACTCCACTTCCAGTTTTTTGGTGGTTAATTGTCCTACAGGCTTTCCTGTTTGGGCTGCCTTCCAAATTCGATCTTCAGATCTCAGACTCCTGAGTGGCTAGGATTACAGGTGTGAGCCACTGGCATCTGGCAAGGGGAAGACTTTTGACCTGGTTGTTTCTCATCCTACTGTGTTTCTGTAGGTGACCTCCCAAAAGAAGTTTCCCCTTTCCCCTTTTATCTCCTGTAGGTTAAAATAGGGACTTGTATGTCCACCCACAGATAGAGTCCTGTTTATTTCTCAGATGAGCTACTGAGAACTGGTATTTATAAAGCACTCAGCAATGACATGAACTGTTAGCATACCAACTAGTAAAATATTTCATTGTTATCAAAATAGTTTCTTTTGCTGGGTACAAGTAGCTCCCTCCTGTAATCCAGCTGTTCAGGAGGCTGAGAGCCCAAGTATCTAGGTTAGAAGCTAGCCCAGGCAGAAAATTCCACAAGACTGTCTCCAGAATAATCAGCAAAAACCCAGGCTGGAGTCACGGCTCAAGAGGTAGAATGTCAGCTGAGCAAGCAAGCTAAGCAAGCATGAAGACTTGAATTCAAACCTCAGTACTGTTAAAAACTAAATATTCCCCTTCCTCCCTACCTCTTTCTCTTCCTATTCCCTCCTTCCTTCCTCTTCCTTTCCCTCCTCTATCTTTCTTTCCTTTGTTTTTTGGGTTTTGGATCTCACTTTGCAGCCAACCTGTCCTTGAACTCACAGTCCTTCTTCCTTAGCCTCCCAGCTGCTGGGATTATAGAGATAGACCACCAAATCTCCTTATACTCATTTTTAACATTCTGTTACTGTACCAGTCTACAATTGAGCCACGTCCCTAGACTTAGTTGTGGTTTATGTGTGCCTTGTATAATGATATCAAGGCTTGAAGTCAGATCTTAGTACTCTTGCTTGGCTATTTCACTCATGACTGGAGCTCCTGCACTTGAACCATACCTCTAGTTCAGCTTTTTTTTTGTCGGTTGTGGGGCCTGAACTCTGGGCCTGGGCGCTGTCCCTCAGCTCTTCAGCTCAAGGCTAGCACTTTCCCACTTGAGCCACAGTGCCACTTCTGGCTTTTTCTGCTTATGTGGTGCTGAGGAATCAAACCCAGGGCCTCAAGCATGCAAGACAAGCACTCTACCACTGAGCCACCTTCCAGCCCTCTGTCTAGCTTTTTGACTGGTTAGAGATAGAATCTTAGTCACTTTTTTTTTTTTTTTGCCAAGGCTGGCTTCCAACCTTGATCCTCAGATCTCAGCTTCCTGAGTAGCTAGGATTATAGATGTGAACCACTGGAACCTTGCACTTTTTTGTGAGTGTCAATTCAGTCCTGGGGCTTGGTTCAGCTTTTTGGAATCCAGAGACTATGTACACAGCTGCTGCTGTGATCATTACTGTGATTGCTGCTTTGGCTCATCCTTCAGGCTCATCTCAAGCTCTATCTCTCCCATGAAGCTTTGCTTTTTATCTCCTGTATGTCTGCTGCCTTCTGCTCCTCCCCTTCTCATGCGTCTTTCCCTCTTTTTTGTCTTTTCCTTTCATTTCCTTCCTCTTCTAATAGTCTCTGTCTCTGATGGGCCTGCCTGTCCACAGCATTTGTAGGCTGAGGACAAGTCCTGGGCCATTGAGTTGTGTGGCTGAGGCCCCTGGAAGTTATGTGCTGCAGTTCTCCATGAGCCCTTGTTCTTGATTCCCCTTTAGAAAGTGCATGCATTGTACAAGCCATGCTTAAGGCACATGGCTTTGCAAAGGATTTGGAGTACTGTATTAGCATGATTGTTGGAGCATTTTGTTTCCTCACGCCTGGCTTTCAGGAGGAGCCTAAACTCCTTGTGTGTAGAGACTGAACGTTTTCTTTGGGAGAAGCATGTGATCTTCCAGATAAGGCAGGAGGTGCTCACGGAGCGTTTGCCTGATGAAAAGTGCAGATTCCTGACAGTGATTTCCTTGTAGATGTGGCGGGGAGTGGGTGAGCTCACTCCATAAAAGAAATCCTAACTTTATTTTGTGTCTTGATTTTTGTGGTGGGTGGGACTGAGCAGCCAACAAGGAGAGCCTGCCAGAACTGAGCCCAGCTCAGCAGAACAAGCTGAAGCACCTCACCATCGTGAGCTTGGCCTCGAGAATGAAGGTATGGTGCCCAGCCCTTTCCCGTCTTTCTCCCAACCCCGAGTTGGGTATCTCATTGGCATCAGTGAGGGAACTGCCCTCTATAATGGTAGTCATCTCCTAAATGCATGGCATTTACTTGGCAAAGGAAAAAGAGAAATGGTGTACAGACTTATTCCCATTCCACCCAGGAAAAGAAGCATGTCCCCTAGTGATTGCACCAGCAGGTTTCTGCTCTGGCCTGGTGTGGGGCTCCTGCAGGGAAAGCATTTGCTGCTGTTTAAAGACTTACTTCGGACTGGGAAGGTGGCTCAGTAGTAGAGTGCTTACCTTGCATGCATGAGGCCCTGAGTTCGATTTCTCAGCACCACATACACAGAAAAAGCTGGAAGTGGCGCTGTGGCTCAAGTGGTAGAGCGCTAGCCTTGAGCTGAAGAGCTGAGGGACAGCGCCCAGGCCTAGAGTTCAGGCCCCCCAACCGACCAAAAATAAAGAAAATTAAAAAAAAAAAAGACTTCAAACAGCAAACATCTCATAGCAAGTTACCAGTGTCTCCAGTACTCAGTGCACAGTGTGCTGTGCCCAGGCTAGTGGTGGGTATTTATTTAGTTAGATGGTGTGTGTGTGTGTGTGTGTGTGTGTGTGTGTGTGTGTGTGTGTGTGTGTGTGTGTGTGTGTGTGTGTGTGTGTGTGTGTGTGTCTATATCCATCCATATGTCTGAGTCCTGAGGCTTGAACTTGGGGCCTGGGCACTATCCTTGAGATTTTTTGCTCAATGCGGAAAAAGCACTCTACCACTGGAACCACAGCTCCACTTGTTTTTTTTTTTGGTGGTTAATAGGAGATAAGGATGTTACGGGCTTTCCTGCCGGACTAGCTTCAAACCTTGCTCAGATCTCAGCCTCCTGAGTAGCTGGGATTGCAGGCATGAGCCTTCAGTGTCCAGTTGCTTATTTAGATCTGTCATTTCTGAAGTAGTAGTGATATGAAGTGGATTTGCAGGAAATGGCTTATTTGTTTGTGGCACTGGGGTTTGAATTTAGGGTCTTGCACTTGCTAGGCAGGTGCTCTGCCACTTTACAACACGCCAGCGCAGTTTTGCCCTTTTTTTTTTGGTTGGTCGTGGGGCTTGAACTCTGATCCTGGGTGCAGTCCCTCAGCTCTTCAGCTCAAGGCTAGCACTCTACCACTTGAGCCACAGCGCCACTTCCAGTTTCCTGGTCATTTATTGGAGATAAGAGTCTCATAGTCTTTACTGCCTGGGCTGGCTTTGAACCATGATCCTCAAATCTCAGCCTCCTGAGTAGCTAGGATTACAGGCATGAGCCACCGTCACCTGGCTGCCTTAATTATTTTTTAGATAAGCGCTCATGTTTTTGCTCAAGGCTGACCTCAGAGACAGTTTCTCCTCTATGCCTCCAAATAGCTTGGCTCACAGATGTTTATCATCATGCCTAGCTTAGTTTTTGAGATGGGGTCCTGCTTTTTGCCTGGTTGACCTTGAACTGTACTCCTGATCTCTGCTTCCCAAACAGGATTACAGGTGTAAGCCATTGTACCCAGCCTACGTATTTAGATACTTTATTGTCTTGGAGTCATGTAGAACATTGATGCAGCCCAGTAGACAACTGTTGGTGCGAATTTGGCTTTGGTTCCAAGAGTCTGAGGAAGCAGGAGCAAGCTTCACAATGCTCGTGGGCTGACCATCTCCACTGGCCATGTGTAGGAAGATGTGCTGGTGGTTTAGTTCTTTTCTGTCATTCTTCTGGAAAGCAGCCAGTCCTCTTCATTGTCCAGGATCTGTTGAAGGTTTATGATATTCTGGTACTTTCTGCAGTCTCCGTGCTTCCAGAAGGCAGCAGAGTGCTTCTCTTTCCTCTGGAAGGAGGGTTTAGGATCTGTAAGAGCATGCTCCAGGTATGGAAGTGTGAGATGGGTAGAGTCCAGGATGTAGAGAGTCAGGAAGAGGTCTTTGGTCTCACAGTTCATTCACCTGTCTCATGGTCACTGTGTGTTAATTATTACCACTGGCCTGCATTGCCCCAGCCCAGAGCAGTTGTTGGCTCTGTGTAATAACCTGAATTTTCATTACTGCTTACCAGGTGGTTTCCGTAACGATGTCACATGACCCTCTCCACAGTGTATCCCCTACTCTGTGCTGCTGAAGGACCTGGAGATGAGGAATCTCCGGGAACTCGAGGACCTCATCATCGAAGCTGTCTACACGGACATCATCCAAGGCAAATTGGACCAGCGAAAGCAGCTGCTTGAAGTGGATTTCTGCATTGGCCGGGACATCCGGAAGCAGGACATCAGGAACATCGTGAAGACACTGAGGGAATGGTGAGGCAGGCTGGGGCGCCTGGCACGACCTTTTTTTTTTGGTCAGTCGTGGGGCTTGAACTCTGGGCCTGGGCGCTGTCCCTCAGCTCTTCAGCTCAAGGCGAGC
>NW_012267217.1:62603487-62607965 GCF_000151885.1 Dipodomys ordii
TTTTTTTGGTCCATCATGGGGCCTGAACTCTGGGCCTGGGCGCTGTCCCTCAGCTCTTCAGCTCTAGGCTAGTGCTCTACCACTTGAGCCACAGCATCACTTTTGGCTTTTCCTGCTTATGTGGTGCTGAGGAATCGAACCCAGGGCCTCATACAAGCAATGTAAGCACTCTACCACTGAGCCACCTTCCCAGCCCCCCACTGGAGCTTCTTGAGGGGAAAAAAAACCTTTGTTTTATCAAGAATTGTGTTTTATCCAACACTAACTAGAACATTACAGATGTTAAAAGTATTTTTTTAAGAAATGATTTGATTGATGTGAAGCTCCTAAGCATCCGAGTGTTGGATTTCACATTCTACTGCTCAGTAGGTAAATAGGGCTCTTTTCCTTGTCTTCAAGACTTAAATGTCTGTGGCTATAAAGAAATCAGTTTATACAATTATGTGGCATTTCTTAATCATCTTTCCAGGGCAGTTAGCTGGCATCCAGTGCAATTCTAAGAACCATTGTTGGCGCAACTCATGCCTATAATCCCAGCTACTAAGAAGCTGAGATCTGAGAATCCAGGGTTGAGGACAATCTGGAGAGACAAATATGGAGACTTTCATCTCCAATTAACTAGCAAAAAGTCACAGCTGTAGGCACATTTCAGGTGGGCTTGTAATCCTAGGTACTCAAGAGGCTGAGATATGAGGATTGTGGTTCAAAACCAGCCCAGGCAGAAACGTTTGTGAGACTCTTATCTCCACTAAAAGAGCTGGAAGTGGAGCTGTGGCTCAAGTGGAGGAGTGCACTAGCCTTGAACAAAAGGCGCTCAGGGACAGTGCCCAGGCCCAGAGTTCAAGCCCCAGGACTGGTACAAAGAAGAAAAAAAAAAAGAACATGCTCCTTGGTTTCAGCAGAACAATAGAAGGAGTGACACTGATCGAGAGGCATTGTACTGATGATCTGATTTGTTGTATTTATACCCCTATGTACAATGCTGCTTGTTTCTAGGCCTCACGTTTCTCTGTACCGGGAGGAGCCGTACTTTCCATCGGCAGCTCCAAGGATAAAGCTCCGAGAATGGGTTTAGGGCCCTGGATGGTTACGACAGCCTCGGTTAGGCCCCCGGGATCGCCTGGGCCCCATCCTTCTGGGTCCCCTCCTCACTGGCTTCTCCACCCAGCCCGCAGACGGCAGCTGGGCCCGACCCCCTGCTGTCTCGCGGTGTCGCTCGCGCGCGCGCTCGCTCTCCCCCCCCCCCGGGAACCTTGTGCGCGCGGAACTCGAGTGCAGCGCGTGCAGGTTCCGGGGGAGCCACCCCGGCGACGGGGCGGCGGAGGTAGAAAAGCGCCGGACGCCGGGCTGATCATGGACGCTTGACAACCTGCGGGCAGGCTCCGGGAGGCCGCGCCGGCGACCACGACGAGAGGACCAGAGAGACTCGCGGGGACAGGTAGAGGGCGTGGGGAGGGCGGGCCGTGGGGCGAGGTGTGGGTCTCGGCAGCCTCTCGGGCTTCACGGACACCACAGAAACCCCGGTGGCCCCGCCCCGCCCCCGCCCGGGATGGCGCCCCGGGCTCCGCTCCGCCCTGCCGGACCCCCACCCCTGTCCGCTACCCTCGGCCTCCACACCCCATCCCCACCTCTGTCCGCCACCCTCGGCATCCGACCCCGACCTCCACCTCTGTCCGACGCGCCTCGGCCTCTGACCCCAACCCCCCCCACCTTTTCCCGCCCCCCTTGACCTCCTTTCCCCGACCCTCTCCTCTGTACGCTGCCCTCGGCCTTCCGACCCTGACCTCCACCAGTGTCTGCCGCCGTCAGCCTCCTTACCCCGACCCCCACCTCTCTGCCACCGTGGGTCTCCGATCCTGACACCCCCATCAGCTGGCGACCCTCGGCCTCCGAGCTGCCCCCAAAGCCTGCCTTTTTGTCCTCCTCCTATCCACCCAAGTAGCGCCCTCTCCTGTGGGGAATTTATCTCCATCCCCTGGCCTCGGGACCCCACCCCCACCCCCACTCCAAGAGAAAGTGACTGCCACGATCTTACATGCTTCCTCACAAGCTTTGCTCTTGACTGAGATCTTTTGGAGGCACCGAAATTTCTCCCCATTTCTTGCCTCCTCTTCGCCCCTAACACTTCTCTTTTTGTCTCTTAGCTGAGATCCTCCTTTGTGTCTTCAGACAAGTATCCATTTGAGCCAGTTATTCCTTCCTTCTTTCCTGTCCACCATCCCCACCTCCCTGGCCTCCTCCCTTCCCCCTCCACCTGTCATTCGCTCACCTTTGCTTTTTCTTCGCTCCCCAGAACCCTTTATTTTTAGTACTTCACTTTTTCTGTCTCTGACAGGACTTTATGAGGTGATCTATGTGAGGTCACATACTTGTTTTTCTAATAATGTGAGAGTTGCTGCTCTACAGCTAGACATAGTTTTTCTTGTCCGAAGCTATTCTCCTTTGTGTCATTCAGTTATACAAACCTCTTTCCCTTTGTTATATTCCAAAGAATGTATCATTTATAGAAGACCATATTTTATTATATATATATATATATATATATATATATATATATATATATATATTCACTCTTGTTGGTCATGAGGCTTGAACTCAGGGCCTGGGCACTGCTTAAGTTTTTCACTTAAGGCTAACACTCTACCACTTTGAGCCACAGCTCCACTTCTGGTTTTCTGTTGGTAAATTGGACATAAGAATCTCATGGACTTTCCTGATGAGGCTGGCTTTGAACTGCGATCCTCACATCTCAGCCTTCTGAGTAGCTAGGACTACAAGTGTGAGCCACTGGCACCTGGCTTTTTTTTTTTTTTAGTGTGTGACTTCTATAGAAGAGGTATGCACTCAGCATGCATTAGGTTGTGTATTTGAAGGGCCCTCTGGAACTAAATTGTCTTGGAGACGGCAATACAATATCGAAATTGTTTTTTTTTATTTTTATTTATTTTTATTGTGAAAATTTCTTATCAAGCATTGTAGCCTCCTTCTTTGTTTCCCCTTCCCATCCCTTCCCAGCCTCCCCACACCCCCCCCCCAATCTCCCCCTGCCTAAATTGTTTTTCAAATTCTGTTATTGTTGAGATTTAGTACAAGGTCTGAAGTCATTTGGCAAAATGTCACTGGTCAGTGATGGAGGGATTTTCCCCATAGACTTACTCATGTATTTTTTTAAGTTTAAGTGTGTTATTCCTTATTACTCACAATGACTTTTTTTCACTTTCCTATGCTTAAATGTTTCTCTCTCTCTCTCTCTTTTTCCCCTTGTGTTGCTAGGGGTGGAACCCAGGGTTTGGGATTGTTAAGCATTACTGTACCTCTGAACTACATATACCTCCAGTTCTTATTTTATTTTTTTGTTCTTCATCTTTTTTTTTAACCTCCAGTTCTTTTTCTTTTTTATGTGTTTTTATTGTAAAAATACTGTACACTTACATGAGTAAGGTAATAAGTACATTTCCTATCGAGCATTGTTACCTCCTCCTTTGTTTTCCCCCTATCATCCCTTCCCTCTCCACTTCCCCAACTCTTCCCTCCCCACCCTTACCTCCAGTTCTTAATGAGGTTTAAATTTTTTTTTATATTGTAAAGGTAATATACAGAGGGGTTACAGTTATATAAGTTAGGTAATAAGTACTTTTTTTTTTTTTTGGTCAGTCGTGGGGCTTGAACTCTGGGCTTGGGCATTGTCCTTGCACTCTTCAGCTCCAGGTGAGTGCTCTACCACTTGAGCCACAGTGCCACTTCTGGTTTTCTAGTGGTTTTAGTGGAGATAAGAGTCTCACAGACTTAAAGGCGTGAGCTGCCTGCGCCTGGCTGAGTACATTTCTTTTTGAACAGTTTCACCCCTTCCCTCATTTACTTTTCTCCCAGTTTTTCCCTCCTGACCTCCCCTCCCCCATGTTTTATTTTTAATGAAGTATGATTATTGTCTTTTTAAAATCTATGTCTGGCTTTAGACAATACATAAGTTGTAACATTGCCCTAAGAAACCCCTATGTTTCTTTAGGTCTTCATAATCTTTAAGAACTTGGAAGGTAGAGCCTGGCACCGGTGGCTAGACCTTTAATTCTAGCTACTCAGGAGGCTGAGATCTGAGGATCATAGTTCAAAGTCAGCCTGGGCAGGAAAGTTCATGAGACTCTTATTTCTAATAAACTACTTAGAAAACCAGAAGTGGAGCTGTGGCTTAAAGTGATAGAATGCTAGCCTGAATACAAAGAGCTCAGGGACAGCACTTAGGCCACCAAGTTCAAGCCCCATGACTTGGGGGTGGGGTGGGGAGAAGAACTTAGAAGGTAATAACTTTGGAAGGACAGATGTCTTTTACAAAGTGTATTTCAAACTTAAGAAGTAAGGAGAGGGGCTGGGAAGGTGGTTCAGTGGAAGAGCGCTTGTCTTGCAAGCCTGAGGCCCTGGGTTTGATTCCTTAGCACCACATAAGCAAAAAGAAAAAACCGGAAGTGGCGCTGTGGCTCAAG
>NW_012267217.1:62620495-62636953 GCF_000151885.1 Dipodomys ordii
CTCTACCACTGAGCCACCTTCCCAGCCCTGAATATGTACAGATTTTTGTTTGAAGTGTGATCCCCATACATGATTGACCATGCCCAGTTTTCTCTGTTCAGTCCCCAATGGCTGGCCAGGAGGAATTATCCAAACTCCTGTCTAAGGGTGCTTACCAGGGTAGATTTGTATAATTCCTATTGAGTTATTGGTGCATTGGGTTGGAACAGAATTACTGTGTTGAGCAATACCAAAAAAACACCAAAGTATGTACAGTCAGTATTGAATCCAGTATTGGATCTTTTTTATTGGCTTTATTGGGGTTTGAATTCAGAGCCTCAGCCAGGTGCTGGTGGCTCACGCTTGTAATCCTAGTTACTCAGGAGGCTGAGTTCTAAGGACCGAGGTTCAAAGCCATCCTGAGCAGAAAAGTCCATGAGATTCTTATCTCCAATTAACTACCAGGAAACTGGGAGTGGGGCTGTGGCTCAAAGTAGTAGAGCTCTAGCCTTGAGCAAAAGAGCTCAGACAGTGCCCAGGACCTGAGTTCAAGCCCCATCACCAGCACCAACACCAACAAAAAGAATGAATTCAGGGCCTTATACTTGCTAAGTTGGCACTCTTCAACTTGAGCCATATCTCCAGCCTTGGTTTTTGCTAGTTAATTTGGAGATGGAGTCTAGTAATCTTTGTTTCCTTAGGCTGGCCTCAAATCATGATCCTTTAGTTTTCAGCCTTCTAAGTAGCCAAGGATTACAGACATGAGTCTCTGGTGCCCAGCTTACAGTATTCCGTCTGTCCGTCCATCTATTTATGACTGTACTGGGGCTTGAATTCAGGGCCTGGATGTTGTCTTTTAACTTATTTTGAGCCGTGTCTTCACTTTGATATCTTTAGTGGTTAGTTAGGAGTCTCATAGACTTTCTTGCCCAGGCTAATTACAAACTGCTCTGCTCAGATCTCAGCCTCTAGAGTATGTAGGATTATAGGTGTGAGTTACCAGTGCCCTGCAAACTTTTTTTTTTTAATTTCAAAATAAAAACAGGAAAATCAGAAAGAGTAGGAGTGTGTGCAATTAAAAGAAACTTCAACTTTTGAGGAAAAGGGCAAGTCCCCAAATAGGAGGCTTTTTAGCCTCCTGTTGAGGAAAGGGACTATTCAGTGCCATCTGTAGTTCTCTTCCTTCTTCAGTCTCAAGAAACTACCCACAAAGCACCATTTTTATGTTTTGTATTACACAAAAGATCAGTTGATCTTTTGGAAGGGGGGGCAGTCAGAGGTGTTAAAGTAAGTCCCATAAGGTGCTGGGAAGCCTTTGTGAGGGGGTGTCCTGAGGCCAAAGACTCGCCGAGCGTCCCGGCTGCTCAGGGCTGCTTTCCCGTTGCAGGTGTGATGGCTGTGAAGCGGTTCTGCTGGGCATCGAGCAGCAGGTTCTCAGAGCCAACCAGTACAAAGAGCACCACCACCGGACTCAGCAGCAGGTGGAGGCAGAGGTGAGGAGGAAGAGAGCCTTTGCTTCCATCTTGGGGGTACCTTGTTCTTCCTTTGCACAGGTTTTGTGCCTGGTGTTCGTTTATCTTCGAAACAAATGGATGTGTATTAAAAACTTTTTTTTTTTTTTTTTGTCGGTCATGGGCCTGAACTCTGGGCCTGGGCGCTGTCCCTCAGCTCTTCAGCTTAAGGCTAGCACTCTTCCACTTGAGCCACAGTGCCACTTGTGGCTTTTTCTGCTTATGTGGTACTGAGGAATTGAACCTAGGGCCTCATGCATGCAAGGCAAGCGCTCTACCACTGAGCCACCTTCCCAGCCCTGTATTAGAAATTTTTTAAGCACACAATCAGAAAGGGAAAAATTCAGTGAGTGAAGTAAGATGAAGGTAGGTTGTGAGTGTGGTTGGTGAGGACACTTTTGGCTTCTTGGACATAGGCTGCAGCCTTTATATCCTGGTCATCTGCATTGGTAACACACAGATCCTTTAGGAAAAATCCCTGGTCTTGGTTAGCACTGGAAGTCCTTCTCTGGCAGCTGGGGTTTTGGGGGCTTGAAGTGTTAATGATATTGAATGCTGGCAGAGCCTGTTGCTGTCACTAGATGGCGCTAAGATTTATATTTGAGGGAACGAAATCAGAGGCCAAGTCCATGGCCCCCTCCACAAGTCAAAATAATGTGTGGATTTAATAGTCTTCTAGGAAACTTGGACTAGACTGGTACAGGACGAGAAAGCAGAGCTTATAGCCTTGATGTTTCCCATTGGGTCTGAGTGGTACCAAGTGTGGATGCTAGAAGCATACAGAAGGTGCTCACTGTGTGCTTATTATATTAGAAAAGAAAACAGATTTACAAAAACAAATTCAATCCCGGTTATATCCAGTTAGTGCCAGTAAAAACTAGTACACTTTTCAGAATGTATTACATACAGGTTGAGCATCCTTAATGGATTTGAAAAGCTCAATCCTAAAGCCCTTCAGAATTGGAAACCGTGTGTGTGTGTGTGTGTGTAGGTACGTGTGTACGTGTGCATGTATGTGTGCGTACGTGTATATTCCAGTACTGGGACTTGAACTCAGGGCCTGGGCACTGTTCCTGAACTTTTTTTAACTCAACGTTGGCAGTCTACCACTTGAGCCACAGCTCCACTTCTGGCTTTTTGGTGGATGATTGGAGGTCAGAATCTTACAGACTTTCCTGCCTGTACTGGCTTCAAACTGCAGTCCTCAGCTCTCAGCCTCCTTGAATAGGATTTTGCCAGGTACAGGGGAAATCTGAAACTTTTTGAGCCTCAGTAAAAGCTATGCAAATCTTACAAAATCTGCAAAGCTCTGAACTTTAATAGCCTGTAGTAGTCTGCCCTTAGAGCAGTGCTGAGCAGTGTGGAGTGCACAGCCGTGTTCTAGAGCACTCCCTTGTAGCATCTTCCTCAGGCACTACCCAGGATGAGGGGAGCACAGGGCTGTGCAGTCAGCCAGCAAAAACCAGACTGGGAACTACTTTGAAAACTATTGCATACATGTGATGCAGTAGTACCAGATGGCATGGAGAATCTGTGTCAGAACGGAAAAGTGTTCAGAAGTTGCTTAGATATTTTTTGAGTCCCTACTTCATTGACTGAAAGAAAATAATCCCCCTTCTACCCCCCTCCCCCCCAGTCATGGGGCTTGAACTCGGCCTGGGTGCTGTCCCTCAGCTCTTCAGCTCAAGGCTAGTGCTCTTGAGCCACAGCGCCACTTCCAGTATTCTGGTGGTTTATTGGAGATAAGAACTTCATGGCTGGGGCTGGGAAGGTGGCTCAGTGGTAGAGCGCTTGCCTTGCATGCCTGAGGCCCTGGGTTCGATTCCTCAGCACCACATAAGCAAACAGAAAAAAGCCGGAAGTGGCGCTGCGGCTCAAGTGGTAGAGCGCTAGCCTTGAGCTGAAGAGCTGAGGGACAACGCCCAGGCCCAGAGTTCAGGCCCCATGACCGGAACCAAAAAAAAAAAAACAAAAAACTTCATGGCTTTTCCTGTCTGGGCTGGCTTCAAACTGTGATCCTGATCTCAGCCTCCTGAGTAGCTAGGATTATAGGCGTGAGCCACTGGTCCCCGGCTTTTTGTCATTTGACTTTTGGCTGGTCTCACCGTGTGGCCTTGGCTGACCTGCAACTCGCTGTCCTTCTGCCTCAGCCTCCTCCGTGCCCGCATCTCCGCTGTGTTTTACCACGTGTGGCCATTTGCAAGTGTCTTCTTACATTTTCTTCATTTGCCCGTTGTCAGAATGCTATTTTCTAGTTGTTTGTTCAGAGAGAATGGTGGGGTTGTGTGGTCTGTGCTCAGGTGAGGATATTCGTGCCTCTGCACGTGGCGGTCATAGAGCCCAGAATGCTCGGATCATCCCTTCTTTGTGGGGGTTGCAGCCGCTGCTGTCTGCCTGTCACCCGGACCACTTCTGCCTGTTTTGACCAAGAAAGCACTGTTCCACTGTTCGCGGGACTCATCTCGGTCTCCCTGCGGCAGCCCCGCGCGGTCCTCCCCGATCCTGCTGGGGAGCGGCCTCCTTACTGTGAGTGCTGGCGCTGACCCCCTCCTGCTTCCCCCTCTAGGTCACCAACATCAAGAAGACACTGAAAGCCACCGCCTCATCGTCGGCTCAGGAGATGGAGCAGCAGCTGGCTGAGCGGGAGTGCCCCCCCCACGCCGAGCAGAGGCAGCCCACCAAGAAGATGTCCAAAGTGAAAGGTCTGGTCTCCGGCCGCCACTAGGGCTGGCTGGGGCAGGTGGGGAGGGGACACCAAGAGCCTCTGTCCTCCCCTCTCTACCTGCAGTGAGTGCCAGACCCGCCCACCCCCCTCACCAGCACCTCCCCACCAACCATGCACCCTCCTCTCCTCCCACCCCTTCCTCTCCACATGCTCCCTTCAGACTCAGGGGCTCCACGGATGCCATCCTCCGTCCTCACGGGTCGGCCTGCCCGCCTTCCCTGCAGGAGGTTCTTGTCTCTGTGTTCTTTTGCTCAGCACATAAGCCGGAGGCAGCTTTGCCCGGCCTGGGGATGGCTGCAGAGGAGGCCCCACCTCGTTCCTTTCCAGCCCCCATTCCACTGTCCCCACCATGGTGCAGGCGTCTCTAGCCAGGAAGCCACTCGCGCTGGTCCGTCTCCTGCCTTAGCCCTGTGGGCAGCTCTCAGTCAGGCTGTGGAGGGACGCGATGCTGGGCTATGTTTACTAAACCTGCGGGTTTTCAGCCTCTCTGAGCCTGGCTCAATCTGTCGTCAGTGGGCAGTGCTGGCTGACTCACCTCTGGTATCTGAGCACCGATGGAGGGAGCTGGGGGTCCCCCAGATGGCAGAAGTTGTTTCCCCCAGCCCGATGTTCTCTGCTGGCCACTCTTCCCGGCCTCTGACTGCTCAGCCTCGCGGGGCTGCCTGCCAGCATCCGCTCTCGCGAGATCTTCCATGCCTCATGGCGGGGCCTGGGTCTGGCGAAGGACTCTGCTGCTCTGCCCCCCCTCCCCGCCTCACCGGCGACTCACAGCCCCGTGATGACACCGTACTCCTGGCCAGAAGAAGGACTTGACTAGACTTTCAGAATTCGAACAGTTTCAGGTTATATTTTAACTTTTTTTTTGTACAGGTTGATTCTAATACATTTCAACATGCTTTTTCCTCCTCTGTGTCAATATTTGTTAGAGACTGACGGCCAGGGATTCCCTCCCGGTCGGAGGGTGGCATGCGTGTATGTGTGTGTGTGTCTCGTTTTGTTTTTTCGAGGGGAGGTGGGCATCCTGGATTGACTGAAAGCTCACTGAGGAAAAAGCACATTCTAGAACAGAACAATAAACGTGTAGATTTGCTGTACATGACTGCAGAGCGGACTTGCGCAGATGGTGGATCTGGGGGTAGGGCCTGGGCTGGGCTCGGTGGATGCTGTTCAGTTCCACGGTTTAAAGACATGGTGTCTCCTTCCTCTAAAGTGGGTGCCCTGGCCCGGCACTGGTGGAGCTCAGTGTCCTTCAGTGTGTTCCCGCCAGCCCCGGGGCCACACCGCACTACGCCCGGCTGGGGAGTTGGCTTCATCCCAGCGTGTAGCCCGCATTCACGTGCTCTGGCACGGACCCTCGCTGCAGCCCAGAGCCTCACCGGAAGTTTAGTACCATGGTCCCGGAGAAGTCCTGGGCATGATGCCAGTGCCCACACTCATTCAACCACCAAGGCATTTTGAGAATGGATTTTTTGTTTGTCTTTCCTCTTATCCTAGGCTTGAATTCGGAGCTTTCGCACTCACTGAGTTTTGTTTGTTTGTTTGTTTGTTTTTCTCAAGGCTAGTGCTCTACCATTTCAGCCACAGCTCTATTTCTGGCTTTTGGTGATGAATTGGAGATAAGAGTCTCAGGGATTTTCCTTCCTGGGCTGGCTTTGAACCATGATCTTTGGATCTCAGCCTTTTAAGTAGCTAGCATCACAGGCATGAGCCACTGGTACCCAGAGAGAATTGAGGTTTTTTGGTGGGATACATTTTGGAGAAGTTTTGGGAAAGGCGCACACACACAGACACACAGACACACACACATTTGGTACTCAGTGCCGGGTGCTCTCTTGCTTTTTTCACCCAAGGCTGGTGCTCAACCATTTGAGCCACACCTCTATTTCCATATATTTTTCAAAAACCCTAACAGAAGTTGGACATCTCCCAGCCTCTTACATGTTTCCAACTATTTCTAGATCCTAACTAGGCAGTCTCGGACAGCCGAGATGCTGTGCTTGGCTGTCTGATTTGTACCCTCCCTGCTGTCTCCTGGAGATGACGGCATTGGGAATATACGTGGGTGAAGTACTTGACATACTTCTCCATCTTAGTACAGACTTCCTCGCTTCACGTACGAGGGAGTCAGAATCCGGAGATTTGGAGTCCTTGACGGTAAGGGATGAAACAAGGTCTCCTAGATTCTGCCCCCCTTCCCCTCCCCCCCCCCCCCCCCCGCCCTGCTCTGGGGCCCTCCCCTGCTTTCCGAATTCACCCAGCCATTTGACAAGGAAGCAGAAGATTCACAGCTAGAGGCTCCAGCAATGGGACGTGGCCAGCTGGGACTGGCAGAGGCCTGGCCCTGAGCTCTGAAGTTCTCACCTCAGACACTGGCAGATGACAGATGTGTACAGGTACAAATGTCAGAAGATGTGTCTTTTTGAGCATAGTGGCACATGTCTAGCTTGCCTAGCGTGCATGAAGCCCTGGGTTCAATTCCTCAGTACCACATGATCAGAAAAAGCTGGAAGTAGTGTTGTGATTCAAGTGGTAGAGTGCTAGCCTTGAGTACAGAGAGGCTCAGGGACAGTGCCCAGGCCCTGAGCTCAAGCTCCAGGATTGGCAAAAAACAAAGAACACCCCCCTAAAATAAAAATCAGAAGAGCTATCTTCTGGTGCGTCTGGGGGGAGGAAACATGGGGGTGTGCCTATGGGTCGGCCTTGCGTACCTGTTGTGGTGAGACTATGGGTCTTCTTGGGTAACATTAGGAAATGGTCAAAGCCACCCCAGATGGTTCTATCCCAAACCCGAGATGATCACCACCAATAGTAAAGGCTCTTTTCCTAAAGTTGGTGAGCCGGAACATGGAGTGATGAACAAATGACATGAAGAGGTCAGGCTGCACGTGAGGTGATGGAACTGGCACATGAGGTTGTCTAAAATGAAAGGAATGTTCTTGGCACAGCAGATAACCTTAAGGACTTTTCTTATTTGTTATGAGCCAGGCAACTATGAACTGTCAGTAAGATGGTACAGGAACAACTCTCAATACGGAACTCATTAGCAGTCATCAGTATGCATCATTGATGCATACATCCAAATTACCTTTCTGTGAAACTTTTTGATTCTACTTATTGTATGGAGGATTAAACCCAGGGCCTTTTGCATGGTTTTTTTTTTTAAAGGAATGTTCTAGCTTGTGTATTTATAGTTGTCAGACTTTTTTTCCTTTTCTCTTTGGTACTGGGCCTGAGTCACAATTGTTAGGCCTGCTGGAATTCATAGGCGTGAGCCACTGTCCAGCTCTAACCGTGGAGATAGACTCTCAAAGATTTCTGCCCAGGCTGGCCTGAAACCACAGTCCTCCCAGCTCAGCCTCCTACCTAACATGGGATGACAGGTATGTGCCACTGTGCCCAACTGTGGGTTGAGATGGAGTCTTGAAACCTCTTGGCTGACTGAACCATGATCCCATAATCCTCCTGTTCTCAGCCTCCCAAGAAGCTAGGATTACAACTGTGAGCCCCTCCTGACTTTTTGTGTCTTTGCCCATGTGTGTCTTTGCCCGTGTGTGTGTGTGTGTGTGTGTGTGTGTGTGTGTGTGTGTGTGTGTGTCTCCTGTGAGCCCCTGGTGACTTTTTGTGTCTTTGCCCATGTGTGTGTCCTGGGGCTTGAACTCAGGGCCTGGGTGCTGTCTCTGAGCTTTTTAGCTCAACACTAATGCTCTACCACTTGAGCCATACTTCCACTTCTGGCTTTTTAGTGGTTAATTGGAGATAAGAATCTCACAGACTTTCCTGCCCGGGCTGGCTTTGAATTGTGATCCTCAGACCTCGGCCTCCTGAGTCGCTAGGATTACAGGTGTGAGCCATCAATGCCTGGGACTTTTAAAATTTTTTTTATTGATGCAATTTTAGTTTTATAAGCAAACATAAAAAGTAATACAGAGAGATTCCTGTACTCTGAGCTCAGCCTCCGCTCATAGGGACATTTTGCAGAGCTAGAACATGGCACGGGATGTTTGCATTGATTCAGTCCTCAGACCTTAGGTCAATTTGTTTGGTTAAGTATATGTGCAGCTATGTTAGTTTTTATACAGTTTTAGCACCTGTGTATCTATGAGCACAGACAACACAGCATTTTCATCACCACGGGACCATGCCTGAAGCTCATTTGTTCACTTATCCATTCATCTATTCGTTTATTCATTTAAGTGGTAAGGGCTACAGCGAATGAACCAATCAGATGTCTTCTCTGGCTGGTGGGAGATGGTAAGCGGATGAGAGGTAGAACTGGCCTTCCTGCGTGGCTGGAGGGGAAGTGGGTGCAGGTTTCACACAGGAAGGCCGGCCAGGCCCTTAGCAAGCCAGCTTCTGCTGTGAGCGGGCCTGCGTCGAGCTCTGGGGATGCAATATGATGCCTTGCCTGGGAACGTGGTGAGAAGATTCGTTCTGATTATAATTCTCCACCCAATGGTGCCATCATTTCTTTCAGCAAAGTTGTAGAAGTGGAATGCTTGAGATTCAGAGGCCTTGCAATGTTAAGGCCCTTGGTACCTTAGGACAACTCCCAGAAGGCCCTGCCAGCCTCTGCCCCTCCCATGTGTATAAGCCCCTGCTCCATGTGGGATCATACCTCCTGCGGGCTGACAGGGATGAGCAGCTGCCTGCCCAGGACCCAGACGCTGTACTGGATCTGTGGCCATACGCCCCGGCCAAGGCATCATCACCTTCAGCGTGCTTGCCCATTGGATGGAGGGACAGTGGCATTTTTGGCTTTTTCTTGGTATGGTGTTTGATTTTTTTCATCAGGAATGTGCTGTGTAGCTGAAGCTGGCCTTGTTCCTCCCTCAGCCTTTTGCGTGCTGGGATTACAGGTATGAACAACCATACCCAACCCCTTCTCAGTATTTTAGCTTGATTTCTTGAGTTCCCAGTGAAGGCAGTTTGTTCTTCCCTCACTCTACTGGGCCCTCCCATCTCCAACCAGGAATTGTATAGTTCACTTTCACATAAGGATTTTTTTTGGGTCAGTCATGGGGCTTGAACTCTGGGGCTGGGTGCTGTACCTCAGCTGTTCAGCTCAAGACTAGTACTCTACCACATGAGCCACAGCGCCACTTCTGATTTTCTAGTGATTAATTGAAGATGAGTCTCATGGACTTGCCAGCCTGGGCTGATTTTTGAGCTGTGATCCTCAGATCTCAGCCTCCTGAGTAGCTAGGGTTACAGGCGTGAGCCACCGGCCCCTAGCACACAAGGATTTTTTTTATGTGACTTGTTCTCTCCCTCTCTCTCTCTCCTTCCCCATCCCCTCTCCCCTCCCCTCTTCCTCTAGTCACTCCCTATCTCTCTAACGTTTTAAAAACTGATTTCTACGTACTACCCCAAACAGCCAGCAGAGGGCAGCAGTGCATCATCAGTGCTAAGGGAAAGCAGCTGGAACCAGAGGCTTCAGTGCCTGTTGGGGGCAATGGCAGAGCCTGAAGGACTGGTCTGGAGGTGATTTAGAAACCCAGACAAACTGGCTAACTTCTTTGCCAAAGGCTGTGGTGTGGGCTAGGAAAAAGATGGCTTTGAAAGGCCGAGACTGTGAGCTCCAGAGAGGTAGGTGTGGTGGACGCAACGGACGCATGCCATTTGTAGACTTCTAGGAGTAGTCCCTTAGTTGGAGAATCTTCCCTGTGATACTGCACAAATCCTATCTGTGGCCATGTTCTATGCAGTTCTATCATAGGTATGGATTCATGTAGTTCACCACTATCAAGATACAGAACTTACATCATCTCAAATATTCCTCCCACAACGTTATATCCGCTCCTGTAACCCTATCCCTAACCACCAGCATCCGCCACTATACTCAAGAACGTTAGGTGCAGGGCTGCACATGGTGGCACATGCCTGTAATATTAGCTATGGTGGGAGTTGTAGATGGGATGATTGTGGTCAGCGAGAGCCCCATTGTGGGGCTTGAACTCTAGGCCTGGGCGCTGTCCCTACGCTCTTGGGCCCAAGGTGAGTGCTCTACCACATGAGCCACAGTGTCACTTCCAGTTTTCTAATAGTTTATTGGAGATAAGAGTCTCATGGACTCTTTCCTGCCCAGGCTGGCTTTGAACTGTGATCCTCAGTTCCCAGCCTCCTGGGTAGCTAGGATGACAGATGTGAGCCACCGGCGCCCGGCTACAATCTTATAAAATGAAAATGAAAGCAAAAAGCAGGATTCATCTATCAAATGCCAGAGCACCTGCCTAGCACACACAAGCCCTGAGTTCAGACTTCAGCATTGTCTTCCCTGAAGTTACACACATGCGCATGCTCTGGGGTGCAGAGCGGCTATCGTGCTGGTATGGTTCTGAGCTGGTTTGTGCCCTGGCACCCATGTTGAAATGCGATGGCCACTGTGTGGTTTGGGGAATCCAGGCATTTAAGAGGGGGTGCAATGCAGTTCTCAGGGGACTGGAGAGAGAACCGGGAGGGGCTGCTGAACAGGCCGCTGGCGTCTGCCCTTTCCTGTGAGCTTTCGCTCTTCCCCTCTGCCGCTTTCCCTTTCCGGAGGTGGTGCCCGGCCTTGGACTCTCTAGCTTTCCAAACTTCTTAGCCATCAAACAAATTTCCTTTGTACCTTGCCCAGCCTCAACAGGGCACGGGCTACAAGAATGACCTTCAAGGCGTCCGCGGGACTGGAGTTGTGAAGAATGGTGTCCTTGCTCCAGGAAGCTGAACAGGCACAGACCGCATGCCAGGTGTGCTCAGGGAGAGAGGAAACAATAACCAGGCTCCTGTTGATGATTCTATGTTGGGGATATCAAAGGCTCTGAGAGGCTAAGTAACCTGCCCCAGGCCACACAGTGAAGAGTTCCCGCTGTGTGCCATGCTTTCAGCAGGAAGTGAAATGTGTGGAAAGCCTTAGCTGGTAGCAGCTACTAGCCAGCCCCATACCAGTCCCCGGGATAGCCTGAGGCTTGAGAGCCACAGAAGTGGCCCTGTGGGCACTCTTGGTCAGAGGTTTGGTGGCAAAGCAGAGAGCACATGGCCGGCAGAGGTGGCTGCTGGCTTCTGCCCGGCATGTTTTTGGCACGTGCCCTGCTTTACTATTTTGTCACCCAAGTGTACATCATTACTGATTTGGTCTTCATTACCTTTAAAAATACATCTTTTAGCTTCTCTGTCTCTGTCTGTCTGTCTGTCTCTCTCTCTTTTTGTTGGTCGTGGGTCTTGAACTCAGGGCCTGGGCGCTGTCCCTCAGCTCTTCAGCTCAAGGCTAGCGCTCTACCACTTGAGCCACAGTGCCACTTCTGGTTTTCTGGTGGTTATTGGAGGTAAGAGTCTCATGGACGTTCCTGCCGGGGCTGGCTTTGAACCATGATCCTCAGATCTCAGCCTCTTGAGTAGCTAGGATGACAGGCGTGAGCTGCCCGTGCCTAGTGTTTAGCTTCTCCCTTAACTGACAGAATTTCCCTTCATCCCTTCATTCTTTGCCTTTTGTTTTTCTTTTCTTTTCTTTTTTCTTTTTTTTTTTTTTTTTACCAGTACTAGAACTTGAACTCAGGGTTTGTGCCCTGTCTCTTAGCTTTTTTGCTCAAGGCTTTTTTTGTTTTGTTTTTTTGTCGGTTGTGGGGCTTGAACTCAGCTTGGGTGCTGTCCCTGCGCTCTTCAGCTCAAGGCTAGAGCTCTACCGCGTGAGCCACAGCACCACTTCTGGTTTTCTAGTGGTTTATTGGAGATAAGAGTCTCACAGACTTTCCTGCCCGGGCTGGCTTTGAACCGCGATCCTCAGATCTCAGCCTCCTGAGAGGTGTGAGCCACTAGGTGCCTGGTGGCTTTTTGTTTTTTTGCTTCTGGCTTTTTGGTGTTTAATTAGGGATAAGAGTCTCATTAATTTTCCTTTCTGAGCTGGGTGCTGATTGCCTACACCTGTAATCCTAGCTACTCAGGAGGCTGAGATTTGAGGATGGCAGTTCAAAGCCAGCCCAGGCAGGAAAGCCCATGAGACTCTTATCTACAATTAATTGCCAAAAAAGTTGGCAGTGGTACTGTAGCTCAAATGGTAGAGTACTAGCCTTGAGCAAAAGTTGATTAGGGATAGCACATAGGCCCAGAGTTTAAGGCCCAAGACTAGGGAAAAAAATGCTTTCTGGACTGGCTTTGAAACTGTGATCCTCAGATCTCAGCCTCCTGAGGAGCTGGGATTACAGGTGTGAGCCACCAGCACCCAGCTCTTAGAACTGGAGCCCTCTGACGGCAATGCTGTCCTTGGACTTTGTCGGCTGGACCTTCAGGGTCAGCTCACTGCTGCTCTGTGCGCTGCATTTGTAGCTCATTTGCCAGCTCTGGTGGCTTGTTCAAATCCACTGGTTCTTGGGCTAGACTCTTAATGGAATGCTTATTCCTGGGGTACATGAGGCCCAACGGCCTCTCCTCCTGCTGCTCATGTTGGGGAGGTGCAGTTCCTGGAGCTGCAGAGCGGCTGCCCGTGTGGCTTTCAGGTGTGTTGGTGGATAGACGGGGAGGTCAGGCCATGGGCCTCACTAGAGGGAGGCGTTCTTGAGCCGCTCCAGTGGTTGATGTAAGGTAGAGGAAGGGATCTCAGAATGAGGACATGTTTCATTTTCCTGTGGCTTATTCATTTGTTTGCTGAAATTCATCAACAGGTCTCTTGCTGTGAATGGAGTCAGTGGTCCAGCTCACAGAGGAGGAGCAGATAACGCCTTTCTTTTGGGATTGAACATGTATTCCACGGAGGTGGCCAGCTGAGTTATTTATTTATTTTTGTCAGTTGTGGGGCTTGAAATCTGGGCCTGGGCTCTGTCCCTGAGCTCTTCAGCTCAAGTCTAGCGCTCTACCGCTCGAGCCACAGCATCACTTCTGGTTTTCTGGTGGTTCATTGGAGATAAGAGTCTCAGGGACTTTCCTGTCCAGGCTGGCCTTGAACTGTGACCCTCAGATCTCAGCCTTCTGAGTAGCTAGGATTACAGGTATAAGCTACTGGTGCCTGGTGCCAGTTCAGTTTTTCAATAGCGTTAGAATCCATGGATTTCGACATTTTAGTGGGTTTCAGTTGGCTGCAATAATGACCATTGCGAGTGTCTTTGGGTTTGGTCAGCTGAGTGCTTTGGCTGTGACTCCAGGGTGGTACGATGATGTTCTCCTCAGGTCTGGAGTCAGCCACTTCTCCATGTGGCCCTCATCGTGAGTGGGAAAAGGCAAAAGGCATCTCACAAGCACCAAGGATGCAGGGTAGCGGGTCGGCCTTGTTTCTAGGTCAGTGGACAGAGATGATGGATATAGATAAAAGGGTAGATAAGATGATCTATTGAATTGTTTTTATTAGCTTACATTACTTATGGGGAATTTACCATTACTTTTGCACACAGGTTTGTATATTCTAATAAGTACTATATTATGTTCTATTCAGATCTTGGTACTCTGTGTGTGTGTGTGTGTGTGCACGTCTTTGGGCTTGAACTCAGGGCCTGGATACTGTCCCTGAACTTTTTTGCTCAAGGCTAGTACTCTACCACTTTCAGCTATAGCACCACTTCCAGTTGTCTGGTGTCTATTGGAGATTAAAAAAGAGTCTCATAGACTTTCCTGCCTGGGATGGCTTTGAACTGTGATCCTCTTGAGTAGCTAGGATCACAGGTGTGAGCCATCAGCGCATGGCTGAAACTTGGTTTCTTTTATACCTGAAAGTCACTTTTTCTGGATATTAAGTATTTGGTTCACATTTCACTCCCTTAGAGATGCTATGCCACTTTCTTCTGATACCAAGCAGTGTGCTTGAAAAGTCTGATTTGTAACTCATTCTCTTTCCTCTTGATATGTCCAGGATTTCCCCCTGTCTCTCTTACATGCAGTGAATTTACTAAAATAGATCTCACTGGTGTTAATTCCAGCTCTGTGTCCTCAGCTATACTGTGTACTCTTGTAATACATAGATGCCCATTATGAATCTACATCAACTCCAGATTCATGGTGCAATGAGCCAGTGGGCCTCGTGTTCAACTTGGTCAGTAGAGGGCACTGTTTGGACACTAGTGGAGGAAGCTGGCCGGGCTTGTGCGGTGCCCCACTGTGCCAGGCCCTGGAGGCCAGCAAGCCCGCTCAGGGCACCTCCTGGTGAGCCAGGCAGCACCACAGGCTCAGCAAACATCACCCCCGGGGGCACAGTGGTGGTCTTTTCAGTCTAGATCTTGACCCTTATCTGTAGATGGAGAGGCCTCTCCGTTTACCTGTCAGCTCCTCCCTTACTCTGTTCTTACCCTTCCTCATCTTGTTAGCGTTAGCCATTCTTACAATAAATGTTCCCTTCCCAGATTGCTTTGCGCTTTTCCTGAGTGGATCCTGAGTAATGTATCACTTTTTTTTGTTCTCTTCTCTCTTCTACGTTTCCCTCCCTTCCTTTATTCCCCTCTTTGAATTTCAGGGAAGTTTCTTCCCGTTATAGTTTATAGTCTTGTTCTGTTTTCTTGCTTTGATTTTCATGATCAGAAACTCCTATTGTTGGGCTTCCTTTGCCTATTTCTAATATTTGTCTTTTTTCTTTCCCTCTGAATTTCTTATTTTTTCTTTCACGATCATTTTGCCTCAGCCTCCTGAATGAGTGCTGGGATTATAGCATATGCCATTATTCCAAAGCTTTAATTTTTTTTAATTCCCTTTAAGGTGGCCCAGTGGTAGAATGTTTGCCTCGCATGCATGAGGCCCTGGGTTTGATTCCTCAGCACCATATAAGCAGAAAAAAGCCAGAAGTGGTGCTGTGGCTCAAGTGGTAGGGCCCTAGCCTTGAGCTGAAGAGCTAAGGGACAGTGTCCAGGCCCAGAGTTCAGCCCCCACATCCGACAAAATGACAACAACAACAAAAACAAAAAAACACGACAACAACAATAATTCCCTTTAAGGCCAGGCTTCAATGGCTCCTGCTTGTAATCCTAGCTACTCAGGAGGCTGAAATCTGAGGATCACAATTCAAAGTCAGCCTGGGCAGCAAAGTGCAAGAGACTCTTAATCCAATTAATCACTGTCTAGCCGTTGAGCTGTTGGTCATGTGGTAGAGTGCCAGCCTTGAGCCAAAGAAGCTTGAAGATAGTGCCCAGACCCCAAGGGCGAGCCCCAGGACTGGCATGCACACACGTGTGCACGCGCGCGAGTGCGCACACATACACACACACATACACACACACACATACACACAATCTTTCAGTAGTTTTACAAAGGAGTTGCCACTTAACAAAGCAGTTTATTAATATAATGCACCTTCATCAATGTCACCCCTTTCAGTATTCTCACCCATCCCTCCCAACCCAGCCCTTCCCTCTCTCTTCTTATTTTGGTAGCATGCACATTGGCTTCTTGACTGCATTCTCCCCCCCTTCTCCTCTTCATTCATCTGCCCCTCTCCCCTCTCCCCTCGACCCCCCCCCACCCCTGCTGAGTGCTGCTTCCTGGTGTCTATTTTGCTAAACTTTGAATTTGCCTTTCTAAGGAATTACACAATTTGAATTTTCTCTTTTTTTTTTTTTTTGTTGGTTGTGGGGCTTGAACTCTGGGCCTGGGCGCTGTCCCCGCACTCTTCACCTCAAGGCGAGCGCTCTACCGCTTGAACCTAGCACTACTTCTGGTTTTCTAGTGGTTTATTGGAGATAAGAGTCTCACGGAGTTTCCTGCCCGGGCTGGCTTTGGACCCTGATCCTCAGATCTCAGCCTCCTGAGTAGCTAGGATTATAGGCGTGAGCCACCGGCGCCTGGCCTTGAGTTTTCTCTTGACTCTACCATATTTCAATGAATATATTTGTGTACACTTGGATACCACCCAACATATTTAGTTATACGTTTATAGGCTAGATCTATCATTTCTTTTAGATTTAAAGTTTTATATATCTAATTCTGTCCTAAGTTTTTTTTTTTCTTCTTTTTTTTGGTGGTTGTGGGGCCTGAACTCTGGGCCTGGGCACTGTCCCTTAGCTCTTCAGCTCAAGGCTAGTGCTCTACCACTTGAGCCACAGTGCCTCTTCTGGCTTTTTCTGCTTATGTGGTACTGAGGAATCCAACCTAGGGCCTCATGCATGCAAGGCAAGCGCTCCACCACTGAGCCACCTTCCCAACCTGTCCTAAGTTTTTCATTTCATTTCTAAGCTTTTCTAACTCTGATTCTTTTTTTTTTAATTTTTTATTGTAAAGATACTATACAGAGGGTTACAGTTACATGAGTGAGGTAATGAGTACACTTCCTCTTGAACATTGTTAGCCCCTCCATTGTTT